>NC_136166.1:565792-785262 GCF_965212315.1 Lampetra planeri
TTCTAGCTCTGGGTTCTAGCTCTGGGTTCAAGCTCTGGGTTCAAGCTCTGGGTTCAAGCTCTGGATTCTAGCTCTGGGTTCAAGCTCTGGGTTCTAGCTCTGGGTTCTAGCTCTGGGTTCTAGCTCTGGGTTCAAGCTCTGGGTTCAAGCTCTGGGTTCAAGCTCTGGGTTCTAGCTCTGGGTTCAAGCTCTGGGTTCAAGCTCTGGGTTCTAGCTCTGGGTTCAAGCTCTGGGTTCAAGCTCTGGGTTCAAGCTCTGGGTTCTAGCTCTGGGTTCTAGCTCTGGGTAGGGGCTGGCTGTCCTGGATTGCTGGATACGCAGACGGACACACAAAGACAAAGATCCCCCATGTAACCTGGACAGACTTTTACAGGCAAGTGCTGTTAGCGAGCACCTTTCAAGGCCAGCACATCACACGAGGGGGTGGGTGACCAGCACCACTCCCGGCCGCCTTTGTCTCCCCCAGTGGCGATGTTTACCCTCCGCACCGGGTACTCGTTTGAGGCTGAGTCGACCTAGGGGAAGGAGGCCCCGGACCGGTCGAGATAAACGTCGCCGGTGGCCGTGAGCGGGAGTCGAACTCGGGTCTCCGCTCTCCCCGCAGACGCAGAGCCCCAGGGGCGGCAGTGAGGGGCGCCCTGCCGGTCGGGTGGGGGGGGGCGAGGGGGGCCTGAGGGGGGGCTGAGGGGGGGCTGAGGGGGGCTGCGAGCGAGCGGCCCAGGGCCCCCCGCCGACTCGGCAAGGGGGGCCCGCCCACGCCATGGGCTGCGGCTCGTCCAGCCGCTGCCGCCAGCCGGCCGCCTTGAGCAAGACCCAGAGAGGTTGGTGGTCGACTCGTCCCCCTCGTCCCCCTCGTCCCCCTCGTCCCTCATCCCACACGCGCCCTCCTCTCTGGCGGGGGGCGGTCTATGACTGTGTCACTGGTCTGTGTGACGTGGTCTGTGTGTAGCATGTGAGTCTGCGTGCTCTGTGTGTAACATGCGACGTGGTCTGTGTGTAACATGTGAGTCTGCGTGCTCTGTGTGTAACATGCGACGTGGTCTGTGTGTAACATGTGAGTCTGCGTGCTCTGTGTGTAACATGCGACGTGGTCTGTGTGTAACATGTGAGTCTGCGTGCTCTGTGTGTAACATGCGACGTGGTCTGTGTGTAACATGTGAGTCTGCGTGCTCTGTGTGTAACATGTGACATGGTCTGTGTGTAACATGTGAGTCTGCGTGCTCTGTGTGTAACATGTGACGTGGTCTGTGCGTAACATGTGAGTCTGCGTACTCTGTGTGTAACATGTGACATGGTCTGTGTGTAACATGTGAGTCTGCGTGCTCTGTGTGTAACATGCGACGTGGTCTGTGTGTAACATGTGAGTCTGCGTGCTCTGTGTGTAACATGTGACATGGTCTGTGTGTAACATGTGAGTCTGCGTGCTCTGTGTGTAACATGTGACGTGGTCTGTGTATAACATGTGAGTCTGCGTGCTCTGTGTGTAACATGTGACGTTCTCTGTGTGTAACATGTGACGTGCTCTGCGTGTAACATGTGACGTGGCGACCTCCCTCGCGCTTCTGCTGCGTCGTGGCCGTCGCCGCAGCCATGAAGTCGGCGGTGCTGATCCAGCGCTGGTACCGGCGCCACGTGGCCCGGCTGGAGGCGCGGCGGCAGTGCACCTGGAGGATCTTCCAGTCCATCGAGTACGCGGCCGAGCAGGACCAGCTCAAGGTGAGGGGGGGGGGCGCGGGGGGCACGTGGGGCACGGGGGGGGGGCGCGCGGGGGGCGCGGGGAGGGGGGGCGCGGGGGCGGGGTGCACGGGGGGGGGGCGGGGGGGGGCGCGAGGCCACGAGGCCTCCGGAGATCCCACGAGGCCGTCGCCGGTCCGGGCTGTGCCGAGCGCGGGGGGCCGGGGGCCGGGTCGCGGCGGTGGTGGCCAGCGCCGCCGCGACCCGGGCCTCGTTCGCAGACACCTTCACCGATCCCGCATCGCCCCTTCGCCGACCCGCACCGGCCGGCGTGGTGAAGCGCGGCCAAAGATCCCCCGTGGCCGGCACGGTCTCGGGGAGGCCTTCGTCCGGCAGTCGACTGACAAGGGGCTGAACGTCGTCGCCGTCCTCGTTGTTATTGCACCACGGCCGCCTCTGTCCCTCTGCGTGGCAGCTTCACAACTTCTTCAGCTCGCTCATCGAGCAGCACACACTGCGGGAGCCGGGGGGAGAGCGGCGCTGGCGGAGAGGGGGGTGAGTCCCAGCGGCCTCCGCACCTCGCTCACGGCTACGGCCGCCTGGGTTCCATTCCCGACTCGGGTGCTTCTCTGCGTGGAGTTTGTATGATCCCCCCCCCCGCACGCGTTCTGCAGAGAGCGTGTGAGCGAGCGTGTGAGCGAGCCAGCGAGTGGGTGTGGTGGTTAGGGTGCCGCGCTGCCAAGCCAGCGACCCGAGTTCAATTCCCGCTCACGACCAAGAGCAGAAGCGAATATTTCAACTGGTCCTGGGCCTCCACTAGATCCACTCAGCTATAAATGAATACCTGGTACGATGTGTTAACATCGCTGTTAAGCAGCCGGGCGTGGTGCTGGCCACTCACTCCCTCGAGTGCTTTGCCGGCCTTCATAGGTGCTCGCTAACAGCACTTGCCCCAAAAGTCTGCTAATGTCTATATGGGTGATCTTTGTCTTTGGGGAGCGGTGGCACAGCAGTCGGCACGCTGCGCTGTGAACGAGGCGACCCGAGTTCGATTCCCGCTCACAACCAACACAAGTGACACATATCCTGGAGGTTGATTCCGCCCTGAGTGAGCAACTGGTGTGGTGCGTCAACATTGGTACTCGGCAGACAACGGCAGTCAGGCGTGGTGCTGGCCACTTGCTCCCTTGTTGGCTGTACTCGCCTTCATAGCCTGTGCAGACTATAAGGGGAGTCGTTTTGTCTTCATGAGTGAGTGGAGTTTGTATCACACTGCGATAAAAAAAATAATCTATGCCTCGAGATTCCTGGCTGGCTGCTGGCTGGGCTCCTGTCCGCCCCAACTCTCTAACTGGAGACGTGGGAGGAACGCATGCAGAAGACTGACACGGCTCATTTTAAATCGCTTCAACTCTTCCATTTGTTGCTTCTATTAATCTAATTCTTTCGCTGGATTATTCTTAAAATCCTAGAGAATTTATAACAACCTCACTATTACTAGTGAGGTTGTTATTACTACGTAACAGCAGATTCTGTTCAGTGCTCCCAGTACAGGGGGAATGCGAGCAGAGCATGAAGATGAGGGATGTTTCTTATTTTCTGTTACAGAGCAAAGGGTTCTGTAATTGTGATGATAAAATAATAATAATATCAGCTGGCGGTGCACACCGATACATCGTAGAGCAGTCGAAATTCTGATGATGTTGGCGTCATGACCGTGTATATTTGGAGTTTGCACGTCTCTCCCCGTGGTCACGTGATTCTTCTCCGGGTCCTCCGGTTTTCCCCTCTAACTGATAGCTTCGTTGAGTTTTCATTTGTGGCCAGGTCGCTTCTCAAAAAGAGCTCATTGGGCCTTACCTGGTAATGTAAAAATGCAGTAAATTTCGATTTAAAGCTTTCGTGACTGCAGGGATTCATCTTCTTGGTTCTTTCGGTAAAGTCACGTAGAAGGGAAGTAATAAAATAATAAAAATAAAACATAATAAACTAAAAATGCAGTAGTTTAGTTTAGCAGTCACAATGCTGACGATGACAACTTTAACCGGAACCCTAAAGCAAGTCCCAAGTCAGGCGTCCCCGTGGCCCACGTGGCGACTGCCACGCTGTCTCCACGTGCGGCGTGGATTCCCTCGGGGTTTGCCGGCGGCGACGCCACCCGCGGTGCGGGGCCGGTGAGCCGGCCCAGCGGCCGCTCTCTCTCCCGGTCGACCCGGATCGCGATTGTTAGAACCACGACGGCGGCGACGGCGAAGGAAATGTTGCGGCGTGCCGTGCGCAGACGAGGTTCCACGCTGGCTCAGGTGCCCCCCGGGCGGCAGCTGCGAGGAGGAGTCGGCGCTGTGCGACGCCATCCAGGTGCCCGGCGACTACACGGGCCCGCGGCTCGACTTCCCGCTCGCGCCCGGCCAGGCCGTGGCCCTCGTCAACGCCTTCAAGAAGAAGCAGGCAAGCGGCGAGCAGCGTCACGGGGGCCGGGAGACGCCCAGCCGGCGGCGTCGTGGGCCTGGGCTCACGCCCTGGCACTGGAGAGATTCATCAGACTCAACACGTTGGGTCTCGCAGCCAATGTCATGATTCATCGTCAATGATTTTGGCCGTTAGGACTCTCCGTCACGCAACACCGCCAACAAGAAAATGAAAGTCCGTTATCGATTATCCGGCGGCTTTCGGGGGGGGGGGGGGGTGGGGGTCAGATTTTCACAAACGTGGGATAATATAATCACTACGTCATCATCATTATTTTTAAATGGCTTATTTTTGCACGTTCTTGTATGACGTGTTTTTCGGTGTTGTTATATATTTTTGGTGTTTTAAATTAGTTTATGATATGAAACTGGCTTAAATAAACAAAAAATAAATATCCTACCGTCAAAAGTTACCGTATTTACTGTACCGTAATTACCTCTCCAATCTCTAAGACTCTGAACGGGGTTATGCATACACACAATATTGCCATCGTCTAAGCTGTATGTAGTGTACAATGTACTGTACGTGGTGCCGCTCGCCGGACCGCTCGCGGCCTTCGGAGCGGTTTTGCCGCTGACGCCGGATCGGCCCGGGACCGCCGGCTCGTGTTGGAAGCGGCCGGATAATCGAAGATCGACTGTAAATCGTCACGTGGTGCACGAGAGCGAAGCCGCCGACGACGAGCCGTCCTGGTTCTGGAGGGGCAATGATTGGCTGTGGGGCTGAGGCTGCTACCCCCCCCCCCACCCAGTTCTTCTTTTTATTCCGATTCTTCAGAGGGGAGCGTCGTGTAAAGCTCCATCGTGGCGAGCGAGCGGCTCACAAAGGTCGCGAGGTCAAGTCCCGGCTGGCGGGTCAAGTCCCCCGCCCATTGCCCCCCCTCCAACCTCCCCCCCCCCCCCCACCTCCCCCGCCCCGCAGGTGCTGCACGCTCGCTTCGCGCTGCGCCTGCTGCTGGAGGCCCGGAGCCTGCTGCACCACCTGCCCACCGTGCGCCACGCCTCCACCGCCAACAGGCGCGACATCACCGTGTGCGGTACGGCCCGCGGCACTGCGGCGACGGCACCGTGGTGCGGTGCGGTGCAGGGCGGTGCGGCGTGAACGCGAGTGGTGCGGCACGGTGCGGTGCGTCGCGATGAACTGAAATGTCCCCGCGACGCGAAGCAAGATCATAGAATACGATGTCATACAATGCAACGCAATGCATTGCGATTTATACCCCATTATCAATACAATGCCATTCAATGTTACATCCTCTAGATTCATGCAATGTAATGCAATGCATTGCAGTCTACTCTGATATCAAGGCAGTGCAGCGTTGCGATGTCTGCGTCTGCAGGGGACCTCCATGGGCAGCTGGACGACCTCTTCCTCATCTTCTACAAGGTGACGAGCGCCCACTCACTCGCTCGCTCGGTCACTCACTCGCTCGCTCGCTCATTCTCTCTCTCACTCACTCACCCACTCTCTCGATCACTCGCTCAGTCACCCACTCACTCGCTCGGTCACTCGCTCGCTTGCTCATTCTCTCTCACTCACTCACCCACTCTCTCGATCACTCGCTCAGTCACTCACTTGCTCAGTCACCCACTCACTCGCTCAGTCACTCGCTCGCTCAGTCACTCACTTACTCACTCGCTCAGTCACTCGCTCAGTCGCTCACTCGCTCAGTCGCTCACTCGCTCAGTCACTCGCTCAGTCACTCGTCCGCTCGCTCGATCGCTCGCTACGTTCATTGCGTGGAGCCCAGTCTCCCACTCCTCTGCGTTAGCAGTGGTGCACGAGCACAATTAACACAAATAACACAACCAACACAACTAATACAACTGCAATCCACTTACCAATCGTGCCGTGCATGGCCTCGAGGGGGTTGGGATTCAGGCCGCACGTTCGGTGACGCCCCCCCCCCCTCCTGCAGCGAGGCGTCCGCGTGTATTCGGCGAAGAGCTGTGGCCTGAAACGTTGTACACGCGTTAGCGAATCACGCAGGATATGCTGGGTGGACACTTTGCCTCCCATGCGCACTCGTGCGTGTGTGTGCGTGTGCGCGTGTGTGTGCGTGTGTGTACGTGTTTGTATGAACAGGGGTGGGGAGCGGTTGTGTCGCGGTGAGCGCTACGCTGCGCTACGAACCCGGCGACCCGAGTTCGATTCCCGCTCACGACCAATACCGGTGACGATTATCTGAACCGGTCCTGGGCCTCCCCGAGGTCGACTCAGCCTCAAATGAGTACCCGGTGCCGTGTGTAGTAAACATCGCCACTAGAGAGACAAAGGCGGCCGGGCGTGGTGCTGGCCACCCACCCCCTCGTGTGCCGTGCCGGCCTTCGTAGGTGTAGCTTGCTAACAGCACTTGCCCCTACAGTCTGTTAAGGCTACGTGGGGGATTTTTGTCTGTGTCTTTGCGTGCGTCCTGCGCGGGCGCCCAGAACGGGCTGCCGGGTGTCGATCGGCCGTACATCTTCAACGGCGACTTTGTGGACCGCGGCTCGCGCTCGCTGGAGGTGCTGCTCGTGCTGCTCGCCTTCCTGCTCGCCCACCCACACGACGTCTTCCTGAACCGCGGCAACCACGAAGACTACGTCATGAACATGCGGTGAGCCGCCCGGCCACCCCCATTCCCCTCTCCCATTCCCCTCCCTACGGCCCTCCCTCTGACCCGCGTGAAATCTCCGACCCTCTCCCGTCTCCCGCCGTGACCCTTGACCCTCTCCCGTCTCCCGCTGTGACCCTTGACCTTCTCCCGCCTCCCGCCGCGATCCCCGACCCGGTGCGCCTCTCCGCGCTTCTCGGCGCGGCAGCTCGCGTCCCCCACGTGCCTCCTGCCGTGTTGGCGTTTCCGAAGCCTGCGGGCAAGAGGCGGCGATCTACACCCAATAGACTTGCCCAAATACACAAATGCATTTAAAATATATTAAACAACATCCTAATAAATTATTGCTGCTGCTGTGGCTGTTGCTGATGTCTCATTTCAGCTACGGCTTCACGAAGGAGATTCTGATGAAGTACAAGGTAGCGTGGCGCGGCTGCCTGTCCCGATTGCGTTTGCGTCGCTTTGTCCGAGTGCCCGTGGCCTTGACCTGACGACGCTTGGCGCAGCGCCAAGCGAAGCGGTCGCCAATCTGGTCGCTGCTACCTGGGTGAGTGAGTGAGTGAGTGGGTGAGTGGGTGAGTGAGTGGGTGAGTGAGTGAGTGAGTGGGTGAGTGAGTGAGTGGGTGAGTGGGTGAGTGAGTGGGTGGGTGAGTGGGTGAGTGGGTGAGTGAGTGGGTGGGTGAGTGGGTGTGTGAGTGAGTGGGTGAGTGCACGAGTGAGTGGCGCTCTCTAACTCACCCCCATGGTGAGTGAGTGGGAGAGTGAGTGGGTGAGTGAGTGAGTGAGTGGGTGAGTGCGCGAGTGAGTGTCGCTCTCTAACTCACCCCCCATGGTGAGTGAGTGGGAGAGTGAGTGGGTGAGTGGGAGAGTGAGTGGGTGAGTGAGTGAGTGGGTGAGTGGGTGAGTGGGTGAGTGAGAGTCGCACTATAACTCACCCACCATGGTGAGTGGGTGAGTGAGGAATGTACTCTTAACTCATCGGTGCGAGCCGAAACAATCATAAGAGACACGTTAAACGCTCGTACACTCTGCGGCAATGTATTACACTTGGCTGTGTTGGGTGCTGGGAGGGGTTACGACACTGAGTTCCTGGGTTCAAGCCCTGGGGTGGGTCTCTGTCTCTCCCTCGGGGTTCACAATGGCCACGTCGGAGATACTGAGCTGGTACCACAGAGATCCTGGGTCCAAAGTAAAATTCCTGGGCTGGATCTCTCTCTATTCAACTATTAACTTAAGACGTTTTATTTTATCAGGTCAGGCCCACTGAGCTATTTAGTTATTTTTCAGAAACTATCTGGCTATCACAAATTATAGCTCAACGAAGTGGCTTATCACGTCGAAATGTATAGCAGCCAAATACTTTAAACCCGTGACGTTGATTCTAAATTTGGAGGGAAAAACCGGAGGATCCGGAGAAAAATCCACGTGACCACAGGGAGAGACACGCAAACTCCAAATATACAGCAGGCGCCAGGGTCGAGATCGAACCCACGACCTCCTGTAGACCAGGCGAGGTAGTTAACATCTCCTAGCCACCATGGCGCCCAGTAACGGCTGTGGTCGGCAGGTGGCGTGCGGTGGGGGCTCTCCCTCCCTCGACCCAGACATCTGGACATAGAGGAGGCCAAGATCCACCCTGTGTACGCCGCTTCTGCGTTTGCCACCATGGCCGTGTCGGAGATGCCAGGCCGGCGTGGCCGAGATCCGGTGTCGTGTCCGCAGGTGCACGGGCGGCTGATGGTGCGCGTCGTGCGGGACCTCTTCAGCTGGCTGCCGCTCGCCACCGTGGTGGACGGCAAGGCGCTGGTGGTGCACGGGGGGCTGTCGGCAGCCACCGACCTGGAGCTGCTCGCCCGCATCGACCGACACCGGGTGCCCACCAGCTCGCCCCGCCCACTCACCCCACGCCCACTCACCCCAACCCACCCCACCCCACCCCAACCCACCATAACCCCCCCCACTCCCCATCACCCTCACCATCCCACTCACCCCACCCCAACCCACTCACCCCAACCCACCCCACTCACCCGAACCCACCCCACCCCACTCACCCCAACCCACCCCACCACAACCCACCCCAAACCACCCTCGCCACCCCCACCGTAACCCCCCCCCCCCACTTCCCATCACCCTCACCATCCCACTCACCCCACCCCACCCCAACCCACTCACCCCAACCCACCCCACTCACCCCAACCCACCCCACCCCACTCACCCCAACCCACCCCACCCCACTCACCCCAACCCACCCCACTCACCCGAACCCACCCCACCCCACTCACCCCAACCCACCCCACCACATCCCACCCCAAACCACCCTCGCCACCCCCACCGTAACCCCCCCCCCCCACTTCCCATCACCCTCACCATCCCACCAACCCCCCACCCCCACCCCCACCCCCCCCCATCACTCCCACTCACCCCAACCCACCGCTACACCCCCACCACCCCCACCGTAACCCCCCCCACTCCCCATCACCCTCACCATCCCACTCACCCCAACCCACTGCCCCATCACCTACACCGCCTCATCACCCACACCCCTCCATCTCTTCCCCACTCCCCCATCACCCCCATCACCCCCACCTCCCAATCCCACGACTCCCCTCATTACCCCCCCCCCCCACCACCCCCACCACCCGGCTGACGATGACGCCCACCGTGCGGAGTTTCCCTGCTGTTTGTCTCGTTTGTAAGCCGCGTGGCCGTCGAGGCTGTACACACACGGGGGGCGGGGGGTGGGTGTGGATCTCCGTCTCTGTCTGCGCAGTTCGTGTCGGCTCTCAGGCCGCCCAAGCGACGGACGACTCGGGGCCTCGACTCTCCCCCTGCCGACTCCTCCTCCTCTACCTCGTCGCCCGCTCATCGACAGCGCTCCGCCTACTCCTCCGTGTCTGACGACGTCGCCCTCGATGGAGAGTGGAAGCAGGTCACGTGGGGCGCGGCGTCCACGCGGCCGTGTCCGGCGTCGGAATGGCCGCGTCGGAGATGATTGCCACCTGGGTTCAAGCCCCGGGTCTGGGTTGCTCTCCCCCCCTCACTTTTACTCTTCTGTCCCTCTGACCCACTCTCGCTGCTGTCTCACAGGCAGTCGGCAGATCATGCAGCAACTCCACACTCACACTCACTCACTCTCTATCACTCTCTCACTCTCTCTCTTTCTCACTCACTCTCTCACTCACTCACTCTCTCACTCTCTCTCTTTCTCACTCACTCTCTCACTCACTCACTCTTTCACTCACTCACTCACTCTCTCTCAGTCTCTCTCTCAGTCTCTCAGTCTCTCTCTCTCCGACTCTCTCTCGCCAGGTGGTGGACGTGCTGTGGAGTGACCCCGTGCCCCAGGATGGCTGCACCCCCAACTCGTACCGCGGTGGGGGCTGCTACTTCGGGCCGGACGTGACGCGCGACGTGCTGCATCGCCACGGCCTGCAGCTGCTGGTGCGGTCGCACGAGTGCAAGCAGGAGGGATACGAGCGCACGCACGGGGGCCAGGCAAGTCCGTCCATGTGGCCTTCCGTCCGTTTGTCCTTCCGTCCGTCCACCCGTCCGCTCGCCTGTCCGTCCGTCCGTCGATCCATGTGCTCATCCGTCCATCCGTGCATCCGTCCGTTTGTCAATCTGTCCATCCATCTGTCCAGGTTGTCCGTCTGTCTGTGCAGGGGGTGACGATCACTCTCGTAGCGATCATCCGGTATGACTGAAACTCGAGTGTAGAGTCGCGAGGAAGCCAGACAACATTGATTCAAGGGCTAATGGTCCAAATTTGTCAAAAAAATAAACCAGAGCTAAAAGGATCTCGCGCTTGCCAGCCGCGGTGAGAGCAGGCGAGCACACGCCGAGGCAAACGGCGGAGGCGAGGGTTGGCGGACGGCGGAGGCGAGGGTTGGCGGATCGCACAAACGTCGTGAAGCTCCCGTCCCATCTGGATGCCGGTTCCCCTCGCTCGCCAGGACCTGGCGTCCCAGCGAGTGTGGACTCCTTTCCCTCCGCCCCATCTGTACGGGATGGAGTGTTGCGCTGCCTCGCGTCCGCGAGTTTTCTCTGGGGGTGCTTTGATTTCCTCCCGCATTTATCAACGCTTGTGAAATGCCCTAAAACATCTGCACACATCGAGGACCGCAACACTTGGGCAATTGTTGGCAGCTGCCTTCCTGCTTGTCCACGGTTCCTCGTGCCTCCGACCCGAACGCTGTGTGCGCTCTCCAAGTTCACATCCTCGTCGTTGTTATGAAGTCGTTGCCGCAGCGTTTGCTATTTCCGTGCCGGAGTCACGGCCCAAATGTGCTGAATGGCACCGCAAATTAATCGAGTGGGATCGTAGAAAGCAATCATCATGATCATCATCACTCCCCACTGCAAGACCTGGCAGGAGCCTCATGGAAACAACCACACACTCATTCAATCATCTACCCGTTCATTCACCCACCCACCCACTGACTCACCCACTCAATCAATGACCGAACCACCCACCCACTCCCTCACCCACCCACCCACTCACTCCACCCACCCACTATCAACCCCTCACTCCTGCACCCATCCACCGCTGTTGCTGCTGCATCCCCCGCAGGTCATCACGATCTTCTCTGCCTCCAATTACTACGAGGTGGGCAGCAACCGCGGGGCCTACATGCGCCTGGGGCCCGAGCTCACGCCCAGCTTTGTGCAGTACCAAGTGGGCAAGGCCACTCGCAAGCTCACCCTGAGACAGAGGTCGCACAGACACACGCAGACACACACGCAGACACACACGCAGACACACACGCAGACAGACACACAGACACGCAGACAGACACGCAGACAGACACACAGACACGCAGACACACACGCAGACAGACACACGCAGACACACACGCAGACAGACACACGCAGACACACACGCAGACACACACGCAGACAGACACGCAGACAGACACACGCAGACACACACGCAGACACACACAGACACGCAGAGACACACAGAGACACACAGACAGACACAGACACACGCAGACAGACACGCAGAGACACACAGACATGTACACACACACGTGTACACAACAACAACAACCGCCATTCGCCACTAAGTGGAGGTGACGTCACCACGACGCTTGTGCCAGGCCATGTGCACCCTGAGGCCACGTGAAGTGTCGAACGCCCGCTGGCAGGAGGTCACGGGGCAGACCCAGGTGCCACGGGTCGACTGACCGAGATGACCGAGATGACTGGCTGATGCACCACCTGTGCCCCCTACTGTGCCGACTTGCTGTGCTTTAGCCACCCGGCGCTCCGCTCGTTGTTGTGAGCGTCGCTCCTCCGCCCTCCGTTGTTGTTGGAGGGCGACTGCCTCCAACTGCCCAGTAGCGTCCTTTACGAGCCTCCTCCACTGAGGCCGATCTTGACACCGCTGGTACCAGTCATCGGCAAGTCCACTCAGCTCCACGTCCTCCTGTACCACATCACTCCATCTCTTCTCTAGCCCGTGCCGCGCCCGTTTAGCCCCCTGGATCCGGCCGAACAAAAGCTGTTTAGGCATGCGGTGGCTGGGCATGCGGGCTACATGACCCAGCCAACGCAGCCTTGCCTGCCGGAGGAGCTCACTGATGGGACTTTGCCCAGATCTTTCAAGGACTTGTGAGCTCCTCACACAATCCAGCCTGGTTAAACCCAGGATGGATCGTAGGCAGGCCAGCCTAAATGTTTCCAACCGGCGAAGATGCTCCACTAGGGGGGTCCACGTTTCGCAAGCGTAGAGAAGGGAGGGAATGACCGTGGCCGAGAAGACCTGAAGCTTCGTGCGGAGCGACAGACCAGGTAGCTTCCACACAGCGTTACGCAACCGATGAAAAGATATTGCCGCTCGACTGATTCGGAGTGAGACCTCTGCTGATAAACTGGAGCCGGTCATGAGCACACTGCCCAGGTACGGGAAACTCTCCACTCTCTCCACAACTGCCCCATCACCGATTGGGAGTTGTGGGGGCGGAGTGCCCGATGGTACAAAATACCCAGGCAGGTGCTTAGTTTTGGTGGGGCTGATGGTAAGGCCCCACCTCTTAGTGGCACACTCCAGTCTCAGCAGCAGCGTCTCCAACTCCTCTTCTGAATGAGCAGCTATTACCAAATCATCGGCATACATAACGTGGTTGACCAATAGGGAGCCATCCCTTGATCGCACCCGGGCGTCGATCAGCCTCCCATTATATCTGTACCAAATGGTAAAGATATAATGGGAGGCTGATCGACGCCCGGGTGCGATCAAGGGATGGCTCCCTATTGGTCAACCACGTTATGTATGCCGATGATTTGGTAATAGCTGCTCATTCAGAAGAGGAGTTGGAGACGCTGCTGCTGAGACTGGAGTGTGCCACTAAGAGGTGGGGCCTTACCATCAGCCCCACCAAAACTAAGCACCTGCCTGGGTATTTTGTACCATCGGGCACACACACGTGTACACACACACCGATGTGTGCCATGCCTTGCAGGGTGAGCGCTGTGGAGCAGTCGGCCATCGCGGCCCTGCAGGAGAAGCTGCTCGCTCACCGCAGTCAGCTGATGGCCGCCTTTGAGCGTGCGGACCCTGGGCACACAGGTCGGTCGCTTCAACCCGCCTCGTGTTGTTGTTATTGTTGTCGTTGTTGTGGTTGTTGTTGTTATTGTTCTCGTTATTGCTGTTGTTATTGTTGTTGTCGTTATTGTTGTCGTTATTGTTGTTGTTATTATTGATGTTTTTGTCGTTGTTGTTATTGTTGTCGTTATTATTGTTATTGTTGTTATTGTTGCTATTGTTGTTGTCTTCTCCCCCCTCTACCCCCTCTCTCTCTTCTCTCCAACCTCTCTCCCCCCTGTCCCCCTGTCCCCGTGTGTGCCAGGCTTGGTGTCCGTGTCGGAGTGGGCGCTGCTCGTGGAGCAGGAGCTGCAGCTGGGGCTGCCGTGGCGCTCGCTCCACCAGCAGCTCGTGGGGGCCACCGACGGCGGCGCGCCAGCGGCGCCCGACGGCTCCGTCGCCTACGCCGGCTGCTTCCCCGAGCGACGCGCCGGGCAGACGCAGCTGCACTCGGTGCGCAGAGAGCGGCGCCGGCAGCGCGACGGTGACGCGGTGTCGGTGACGTGGCGGCGGTGGTGGTGGCGGTGGTGGTGGCGGTGCTGATGTGGTGGTGGCGGTGGTGGCGGCGGTCGTGGTGGCGGTGCTGATGTGGTGGCCGTGTCGGCGGTGTTGGCGGTGGTGTTCGTGGTCGGACCCAAAGGTGCAATGTTCAAGCGTCGCTAGAAGGAGTACGGCACTCGGCATCAACAACGCAGTGGCACCACGGGAGGGTGCGAGCCAGGGCCGCTGTTACTACCGTGCCGTGAGGGCCGCTGTTGCTACCGTGTCGTGAGGGCCGCTGTTACTACCGTGCCGTGAGGGCCGCTGTTACTACCGTGTCGTGAGGGCCGCTGTTACTACCGTGCCGTGAGGGCCGCTGTTGCTATCGTGTCGTGAGGGCCGCTGTTACTACCGTGCCGTGAGGTCCGCTGTTACTACCGTGTCGTGAGGGCCGCTGTTACTACCGTGCCGTGAGGGCCGCTGTTGCTACCGTGTCGTGAGGGCCGCTTTTACTACCGTGCCGTGAGGGCCGCTGTTACTACCATGCCGTGAGGGCCGCTGTTACTACCATGCCGTGAGGGCCGCTGTTACTACCGTGCCGTGAGGGCCGCTGTTGCTACCGTGCCGTGAGGGCCGCTGTTACTACCGTGCCGTGAGGGCCGCTGTTACTACCGTGCCGTGAGGGCCGCTGTTGCTACCGTGCCGTGAGGGCCGCTGTTGGGACCGTGTCGTTGCAGAGCATGCAGCCGGGACTCATAGAGACGATCTACCGGCACCGCAACAGCCTCGAGTCCATCTTCCACGCCATCGACCAAGACCACTCGGGTGGGCACGGCCGGCGACAGCCGCGAGAGCGTCCCTCCAGTAGTCGTCCTCACGTCTTGAGTGTCGCCCCTCGCTACCCAGCACCATCCTGTTCACGAGTGTCCGCTCCTGCCTGACAACTCGCTGTTCTCTAGCTCACCCCACGACCCACCGTTATATCACTCATTCCCCATTCATTCCCCATTCAGTCATTCAATCCATCATCATCTACTGGTAGAATAATAATAATGATAATTTTATGGCTATCACTCATTCACCCCAATCATCATCACCTACTGTCATCAATCTCTCTTTCACCGAAATTCACGCATCACAGATTCGCCCCCATTGCTTCCCTCTCATCCATTTAATTCACCGAATCTCCACCATTACATTCACACACGAGTCGTTGTTGTTGTACCGTTGTTAACGCTTTGTAAGGCCCCTTGGTTAAGGCGCTGTGTAAATTACGTTTAAGATGATATCCCGAGTCCGCAGTTCGATTCGTGGGCCAGGCCGCCACGGTAATGATCTGGCCCAGATTTGTGTCGTAAGGCCCTCCGCCACCCGAACACAGCCAGACGAATTCACCCGTCTGGCGGCGGGTTGGCCTCGTAACGGCGAAGCTGACAGAGGACGGCTCTGGGCAGGGTCGTCGCGCTCGTGAGAATCCGTTGCCTGGCCGTGAATACCGACCGCTCGTCACATCGCCTATGACGGACGCTTTTCCCGTGCCTCGCGATTTTCAGCGTCACGTGGGATTAGAGAGGGTCGCCTCTGACCCCGTGTGCGAGTCTCCTCCACGTGTCCCCACGTGCCCCCACGTGTCCCCACATGCCTCCGTGTCTCTATCTAAGCAAGTCTCATCTCGCTCCACATCTCCGCATATTTCCGTGTCTCTCCTCCCTAGCCAGACCTCATCTCGTTTCATGTCTCCACGTGTCTCCGTGTGTCCATCTCCCCGTGTCTCCATGTGTCTCTATTTCTGTGTGTCTCTCCGCGTCTCCATGTGTCTCTCTGTATCCCCGTGTGTCTCCGTGTGTCTCCCTGTGTCTCTCTGTCTTCGCGTGTCTACGCGTGTCTCTCCCCCGCCCGGATGCAGGCTTCATCTCCTTCGAGGAGTTCCGCCAGGCGTGGCGCCTGCTGAGCTCTCACGTGCAGGAGGGCGTCAGCGACGACGACGTCCTCGGCCTCGCCCGCTCCATCGACTTCAACCAGGACGGCTCCATCGACTTCAACGAGTTCCTCGAGGCGTTCCGCCTGGCCGACAAGCCGCAGTAGCCTCCCCCCTCCGCTCCCGCAGTCACACCGAGGGAGACGGAGCGGCGGAATCGGTCTCCCCATCTCCCGCTCCGGATGCGTCTTCCGTGGACGTGCCGCGCGATTTTCGCGACGACGCCGCCAATTATTGTCCCCCCCGCCCCCACGCGTGCCGGGGAGCTTCTTCTGAAAATTTGGTTCCCGAATACGGGTCTTTGGTTGATGCTCATGACGGGTCTGCGGTGGAAATTCCACATTCACGTGGCAGGCGGCCAGTCTGGTCCACTCCATTTGGGCGGCCGCTGTTAACGTACCACACAACGGTACTGATTGTACCCACCCCGGAGGGATGATGATGGGCTGAGTCAACCCTCATTCAGGATTTGAACTCGTGACCTTGCGATTGCTCGCTTCTGACTCCGTGTTTTACCAAGATCCAGACGAAGACGACGTCGGTGATGCCACCACCACCACCATCACCGCCACCGCCACCTCTACCTCCACACTACCATCGCTCTCCAGCCTCCGTCAGATCCCTCAGCGGCAGTACCTGCTGCGCAGGAAGGAGATGCATAGCGACCTCCTGCAAGAGCCCTACGTCAGCAATCGGAGACCTCCGTTTGGAACGCTCGGCGCGAAGCAGCACCACCTCCCTGTGCAGCAGCAGGGAGAAAGGTTCGTGGAAGTCGACGCCTCGGAACCACCTTCCATGCCTGCTTCATTGGCCTCTTCATCCCCGCTGGGGGCGAGCACCTTGAAGGTGTCTTGCAAGCAGACACTAAAACTCGTGTTTGAATTCACACAACTGCAATCAGCCAAATCTCGTGGCAAAACTGTGGTTGACACGATGCTCGTGTCGGGAGCAGTGGCGCAGTGGTTGACACGCTTGCGCTATGAACTCGACAAGCTGAGTTCAATTCCTGGCTATGGCTAACATCCGTGACGTTTGGTCAGACCAGCTCCTATGACCGACAGCGCAGGGAAGCCTTCATCCAGATTGACAAAGGGCTGTGATTTTGTTCAATTTCATTTTGTGTGTTCATCAACGATGGGGCTGAGACCACCGGCCCATTCAACTTGAGAAGCCAATTGATTAAATCTGACATCTGAACACAATGGTTCCTAAATTCTGTCTCAACCAAGGGACACATGGTGAGCCATAAAATCCCCCTTTCCCCCTCTGTTCGCCCTGCCCACTTTTGCAAGCCCCACCCCCTCGGCCACTAGCACCGCCCCCTCGGCCACTAGCACCGCCCCCACACGGGTTAAGTGGCTCCCCATTGGTCCCCGCATCGTGAGTCCGGAGCACGAGGCGAGGGCATCAGGAAAGGAAACCGGCGACAAAGTTCGGATTTTTCCCAAAAAATATTCATTGGGGAAATATTTTTTGGTGGTTTTACGCTCCACGTGTGGCTTGTAGAGTCCTTACCAAAGGGAATGCAGCGTATGCAGAGTGTTGTTGTTCATACGCTATATTGAGTTGCTGTGTTTTGTGGTTTATTTATGGGCCGGGGCTACGACCCCAGCGATGCACTCTCGTCGTCACCCTTACCTCCACACCGCTAAATGTAACCCTTCCACCTAACCACTAAAAACTAAATCGTAAAAACTCCTCACCCTCACCCCTTGACCTAAACTGTAACCCTAAACCATAACCTCCAATCCTTATCCGACAATTCTGCAGAGAAACCGAATGAGTGGCAAGGGTTGATCGAAATGGACCGCGAGTGGGTAAGCGCTCACCTCGGAAAGGTCTGTGATTGGACGACATGGGGGGGGGGGTGCAGGCACAATCCAAAGAAGGCCTGTGATTGGACGAAAATGTGCTCTGTGATTCGATCAAACTCTTGCCGACGTATTCTTTGGTTCTTTCGGTAAAGTCACTTACAAAAAATGATACAAATAAAGTGCATAAAAACATCACGACGTTTCGATCGCAACACAAGCGGTCGTCATCAGGAAAAGGGGTTAGCCTCTAAAGGCAAACTGTTGATAAAGGTTTGGAGATGGGCGTAGCCCAAGTGTGTCAGCAGCAGCAGCAGCATGGGCGGGGCAGCAGTGTCGATGCAGCGGCAGTGTCAATGCAGCGGCAGTGTCAATGCAGCAGCAATGCCAATGCAGCAGCAGTGCCAATGCAGCAAAGGGCCGCCAGGAAATCCCTGCACCCCCGCTCCACACAGCACACTGCTGACGGTGGAGGTTGATTGACAAGAAAACACAAGTCAAGTCATGACCCAAAGTGGTTGATGATATCTTGCCAATGATTGCCGCGTCTATAACCTTCCTCTCGGTTGAAGTTGTCTCTGTGTCTGTGTATATGGATGGCTTCACGAACGAATCTTTGTTGATAGCCAGTCGGCTTGCAAAGCACCATCGTCTTAGAGAAATCTATTTCGTGTGAGCCAGCCGCATTAAAGTGATGATCAGCCAAGGCAGAAGTATTGGTCCTGCCGTGTTTCAGATCTGCCTCCTGTTCACCAACACGGTCCGAGTCCCCACGGGCGATGCGCGACCTCGGCACTTGGGCCCGGAGTGAGCGCTTCCGGCCGGATGGGCTCGGGAACAACGCCAGGGGCCGCTCGACCTCTGTGCAACCCGGGGGGGGTGCTTCGTGATCACCGACCACGGCTCTGTTGTGCGTACTTCTTCACAGTGGCCGCCGCGGCCAGCCAAAATAAACAAGTGCCGCTGTTCTGATCAAACTTGCGCGTTGCTTTCACCCTCCCCCCCCCCCCCCGAGTGATTCGCGGTGCTGGGCTCGCCAAGGGCGGCCCCGGTGAACCTCCGCCGTGCATCCACTCGGGGGGGGGGGGGGGGGCATCCGCGCCGCTTCCAGTTGGCCGTGGGCCTGAGCCAGCGGTGGGAATTCCGCATTTCCAAGGTGGGGTCAGGACATCCATAGGACTTGCCACGAAGGGGAGCTCTACCACGACATCGGCTGAGGAGTTCACAACGATGATGTTAATGAAGATCTGAATAGCCGGGATGAACTTCAGTTATATCGATGTGTAAATATAGCGCCGTATTCCAATGGGCTTTACGTCAATTGTAAAATTGTGCAAAAGATGGTAGTGGTGGAAATAAAAAGTGGCGTTATTAGACAAATAATTACATACGAAAATCACGACAAAACTCGTAGTGTTCGTTGAAAATAAGACAGAGAATATTTTATTTTATACCTGAAGTGCACACGTGCAGGCTATGTAAAGTCCTTAGCAAACATTCCCCCAAAATGCTTTGCATCGTAAATTAGCCACACACCACATTTAGAGAAGAAAATTAAAATAACAACACAGAGCACGACAAGACGGGTGGCTGGAGGCCATCGCCGCTTCGTCCCCATCACGAACTCGCTGCGGAGATTTCCAACCACCCCACATTTCATGAGCGACAATGTTTGTTGGTGGATCACTGCAACCTTAAAAGTACGGCCAAGGCATTTCCGGCACGCTCGACCCGAGCGTGTGGTGGTGCTGGTGGTGATCCGGCGTGCGCTCCCTTCCCCACATCCGTCTCATCTCATCCTCTCCTGGTTACCAAATATTCCTCCCAACCTTTTTCATAAGGCAACAGGATCGATGTAGGGCACATTTACACTGGGTGATTATCGATGGAAGGCTAGTGGTAGTGCCTTACACCGGTAAATCCAACCCCGAGGCAGCCGAGCGGCAGCAGTCCGGAAAGAGCTCGAGTTGTGAACCGCGACCCTGTTGTGCGTGCCGTGTGCGTTGGACTTGTGTCGCACCGCACGCAGCCCACCGTGCTCGCCGGAGGTGCGGGAGGAACAACAACAAACCAAACAAGACAACAAGCAGCCTCGCACAGACACAGTCGGTGGCGTCGTGGCCATGTCCTGCTGGGGTGCTGTGTGGAGGCTCGGAGGGAGGGCACGGCCCTGCGCTGACACGCGTCGTGATGGTCTTCCACGCTGCGCGGCACTACGATGATGCCGGCTGTCTATTGATTATTTTTGGACTCCGCAGGACTCGAGCCCATATCGACCGGCCCCGTGCTCGCACCAAACGTCGAGACGCACTTCGGGCCATCGAGCCGACCGACGCACGGAGGTGGTGACGATGATGACGATGATGACGACGATGTGCTGCCTGCATCGTGACGCTTGCCGTGACAACCCCGAGCACCGCGAATGAATGTTGATGAATTATAAAACACAACGGTCCTGTTAACGTCATGGCGTCGTGCGGTTCTCTCGGCCAACTCGCGTGTCGCTTTTTTTTATTCGCAAGTGATTTTTGGGGCGAGACCACACGACGCGATGATCTGGCCAAAAGTGAAACGGTCCTTCCCTCCGCCACCCAACGCAGCCAAATTGCGTCATCGCGTGGCGCACGACGCCTTTGATGGGGCGCCGATCATTCCGTCGTTTTAGCTCGCTGTGCACGCGTGGGAGAGCTCATTGCTCAGGGCCACTTATCTTAGCGAATGTCGCTCTCTCACTCACCCACGGGGAGAGAGTTGGTGAGTGTGAGTGGCTCTCTCACTCACCCACGGAGAGAGAGGTGGTGAGTGTGAGTCACTCTCTCACTCACCCACGCTGAGAGAGTTGGTGAGTGTGAGTCACTCTCTAACTCACCCAAGGGGAGAGAGTTGGTGAGTGTCAGTCACTCTCTAACTCACCCACGGTGAGAGAGTTGGTGAGTGAGAGTGGCTCTCTCACTCACCCACGGGGAGAGAGTTGGTGAGTGTGAGTGGCTCTCTCACTCACCCACGCTGAGAGAGTTGGTGAGTGTGAGTCACTCTCTCACTCACCCACGCTGAGAGAGTTGGTGAGTGTGAGTCACTCTCTCACTCACCCACGCTGAGAGAGTTGGTGAGTGTGAGTCACTCTCTAACTCACCCAAGGGGAGAGAGTTGGTGAGTGTCAGTCACTCTCTAACTCACCCACGGTGAGAGAGTTGGTGAGTGAGAGTGGCTCTCTCACTCACCCACGGGGAGAGAGTTGGTGAGTGTGAGTGGCTCTCTCACTCACCCACGCTGAGAGAGTTGGTGAGTGTGAGTCACTCTCTCACCCACGCTGAGAGAGTTGGTGAGTGTGAGTGGCTCTCTCACTCACCCACGCTGAGAGAGTTGGTGAGTGAGAGTGGCTCTCTCACTCACCCACGCTGAGAGAGTTGGTGAGTGTGAGTCACTCTCTCACTCACCCACGCTGAGAGAGTTGGTGAGTGAGAGTGGCTCTCTCACTCACCCACGCTGAGAGAGTTGGTGAGTGAGAGTGGCTCTCTCACTCACCCACGCTGAGAGAGTTGGTGAGTGTGAGTCACTCTCTCACTCACCCACGCTGAGAGAGTTGGTGAGTGTGAGTCACTCTCTCACTCACCCACGCTGAGAGAGTTGGTGAGTGAGAGTGGCTCTCTCACTCACCCACGCTGAGAGAGTTGGTGAGTGTGAGTGGCTCTCTCACTCACCCACGCTGAGAGAGTTGGTGAGTGTGAGTCACTCTCTCACTCACCCACGCTGAGAGAGTTGGTGAGTGAGAGTGGCTCTCTCACTCACCCACGGGGAGAGAGGTGGTGAGTGTGAGTCACTCTCTCACTCACCCACGCTGAGAGAGTTGGTGAGTGTGAGTGGCTCTCTCACTCACCCACGGTGAGAGAGTTGGTGAGTGAGAGTGGCTCTCTCACTCACCCACGGGGAGAGAGGTGGTGAGTGTGAGTCACTCTCTCACTCACCCACGCTGAGAGAGTTGGTGAGTGTGAGTCCCGCTCACAAATTTGGCCGGATCATTGTGTAAGTGGCCTCGCATAAAAATCAGCTACAAATAAAAGTAAAACAATCGGCTGCAAAAATCTGCGGCGACGTTCGGACAACAAGAAGCGTGCTCGGCCCTCCCTTGAAGTTGCTCCAACGATGCGAATTCGGGGCGCCGCGAAAATACCCACTACTCGTTACTGCGAACAGCTGACGCTGAGTTACATTAAATCGGTACAAAATAAGGCACTTGATAGAACGTTCTCCCTCTTTGCCAGGGCGGACGGTGTTCTTTGTTTTGTAATTCGGCGAATCCGCAGCTTTCAATCGGCCGATTGGGTTGTGTGTCTTCATTGTACATCAAATATTTTGTTTGTTTGCCGCGTCGATTGAAACATCTGAAGAATTGGAGTCAACTCAGAACGCAGGCCCCATGCTGGCTGCCTGTGGCAGGCTAACTCCGATATCGACTCACGTACGAGAGCCTCAGCAGCTTCCCTTCACTCGGGAGTTATTCCACATTAGTGTCGTTTTGTGTTTGCGCCTGGCTGGACGCGTTCTTCACCTGCAGACGACCCCGCATGAGCCTGCCCCTTCTCATCGTCGTAAATTAACAACTTCTGACGCTAATGATGCGCGCACACACACAAGACAAAGATCCCCCGTGTAGTCCTGACAGACTGTTGGGGCAAGTGCTGTTAGCGAGCACCTATGAAGGCCGGCACGGCACACGAGGCGGTGGGTGACCAGCACCACGCCCGGACGCCTTTGTCTCCCCAGTGGCACCTGTTGCGATGTTTACACACCGCAACAGGTACTCATTTAAGGCTGAGTCGACCTAGGGGAGGCTCCGGACCGGTTCAGATGATCAGATAATCGTCACTGGTGTTGGTGGCCGTGAGCGGGAATCAAATCCGGGCCGCCGGATTTGCGGCGCAGCGCGCTAACCGCTGCACCACCGCTCCCCACACGCACTCATGCTGTCGGTTATGCCACAATGAATCGGATGAATCGCCAAAATGATGACGTCATGTGAACATCGTGCCGTCATTGTGACCATCGTGACGTCAATTAATCCACAGCACCGAACGTGGTGGCAACTAATTTTCCACGATTTTCGTGAAATATCTTTTTTTTTGCCAGGAGATTAAATATTTGAGAAGAACTTAACGGGCGACGACGATTCTGCCCCCAGGGGATGTTGCTCCGTGCGTTGCGGCATCGCCAAATGATCGCAGCAACCCTCGATAGGACGGCGTTCTAAATCTGCGATGATCAACCGATCAACATCTGAGACTCGCTGTTCTGAACTTGGCAAACTAAAATCATAAAATTATATATATGTATGTTAAAATAAAAAAAAACTCTCTTACACCCCACAGTCCGTTAAGAAACCAGAAATATGAAAATTAAAAAAATATATAAAGTTAAATCAGAAGCCGGTACAGAAACGAATGCAACCCACTACGATCAGAGGCCGTGCGACGGAATGACTTTGATGTTCACAAGCAAAAGCGGCCAACCTGACTTGAGTGCAACAACCCGTAGCACGCACCCAGCAAGACACTCGCCCACTCATCACGACACTCGCCCACCCAGCACAACACTCGCCCACCCAGCACGGCACGCGCCCACCGTGCTCGTGAACCAGCCACACTAAACAATCCACCGCTTCTTTTATCGAAAGGCGCAACGCCACCCACGATTAAGATTCATCTCCGTTACTGCAAAGCGTCTTCGGGGGTTGCAACTTGGGATTAAGTGCATAATCATTATTAGCATTCCGCAGGCCCCCAACATTTGTAGAGTACAAGCTTTGTCAGTTTACTTTAACAGCAGTCAAAATTAATGTCCTCTTAATGACCCAGGAAAGCCTCGCTGATTATAGCCGGTGAGAACGGACGTCTGGGTTTGAGACCCCCCCTCCCCCCAGGTTCTGGGTGTCTCTGCCTTCTCTTGTGAGGTTCTCTGACTGAGCTCTCACCCCGTGGCACCCCGCGGGTATGAACCCCCGGGTGCCCGCGTCCGCCAAGGGCTTCGTCGTAGCCATTGAGCCGGCAGTCACTGACATCCTGGGCTTGAGCCCTGGGTCTCAATGTGTCTTGCTCTCTCAGGGGGTTCAGAATGGCCGTGTTGGAGACGCCGAGCCACCGCTGGTGACTTGGCGTCGCGAATTTGACGCGTTGTGAGTGTGAGTAGACGCGGGCATTGCTATCGACACATTTCAGTCTGTTAATGCATTGTGTAAATCGTCCGACCCGAAGTTCCCCTGGATTAAGACTCTGCACGCCTACGCGCGTGGTCAAATTTAACCTCCGCACGGAATTCTGGGGAACTCTCCGCGCAAGAACCGGTGCACGTTACGAGCCGAATTAGAATCCCTGGACGTTGCGCAGTTTCATCAAACGTTGATGCGATTCCCAGATTCTTCACGGGGCTCGTCTTGAGTAAGAATCGTTCCGCGCTTGGAATGTTACGGCCGTGAGTGACCGTCACGCTCTCTGACGGGTTTAAGTGACCGGTACCGTCACGTTCTTAATGTTCGGCTCCGTGTACGGCAAGTCCTCGCTTAACGCGCGGTGGTGTTCACGCTCGAACACGTTTTGGCGCAACGCCCCCCCCCCCCCGTTATATCACGGAATGTGCCCCCCCCCCCCACCGTTATAACGCGGTTTCTGAGCGGTCAAAGACGCACTACTTTCTTGAGCTGCGTGGATGAGCGGTACAGTGATACAGTAACGCAGCGGCATGTTCTCAGTTGTTTGTGCCGCCATCTCACCATGCGTGGGTACGGAGGACGTCGCACCTCGCCAAACTTTACTGTTACATCACTTACGGCGAAATTGTTTTCACTTGACAGGACCGCATCTACCGTGTTAAACGAGGACTTGCCGTATACACCTGTGTTAAAAAATACATATAATAATCCAAATCCCACGTGAATTTTAGACCACAATTACATCTGCGGCACCACTCGGTCCAGATGCATAAACGCAAATCGTGCGTCGCGATTCGGGTGTTGCTGGGAAGGCAGTTTCAACCCGTTTAGGTGGAAATCCCCGACCCAAATCTTTTCCAGGCTCCGTTCATCCAGCGTCCGATTCTTGCGTCCACACGACGATATTTTTATCGAGTGTGGGGAAGCAGCCGAATCTAGCGGAAACCAAACTGGAAGAAGAATGGGCAAACTCAGCGGAGCTGCATTTCTGGATGTTCTATCCACGTTTTGGATGTTCGGGGCAAATCCCACCCGTGTTTTCCAATCCACGCGTCGACGGGAAGCGCAAAATATCCACCAAATTTAAATGCCCCCCAAAAAAAGAACGAGTCAAATAATATTTTTTTACGAAAATACTAATCTCAAAGATATTGTAATCAAACATCTCGACAACTGTCGTGGCACCCCGGCAAGTTTCGACTTGCAGGACCCTCCCACCGCCTGCAGGCCGTCACCCGGAGCTCGTCTCTAACACGTCACCCGGAGCTCGTCTCTAACACGTCACCCGGAGCTCGTCTCTAACACGTCACCCGGAGCTCGTCTCTAACACGTCACCCGGAGCTCGTCTCTAACACGTCACCCGGAGCTCGTCTCTAACACGTCACCCGGAGCTCGTCTTTATTCTTCCCCGCCCGGGGCACGTGGATGTCTGCGTGGACGTTGTGGCGGTGGCGGGTGGGTGGCGGTGGTAGTAGATGGCGGTGGTGGGTGGGTGGTGGTGGTAGTAGATGGCGGTGGTGGGTGGGTGGTGGCGGTGGTGGTGTTGGTGAGTGGGTGGATGGCGGTGGTGGTTGGGTGACGGTGGTGGGTGGGTGACGGTGGTGGCGGTGGTGGTGAGTGGGTGGGTGGATGGTGGGTGGGTAGCGGTGGTGGGTGGGTGACGGTGGGTGGGTGGCGGAGGCCCTCACAGGTCGCTGGTTGGCTGGGCGCCAGCCCCACGCTTGCGGAAGTAGCAGCCGCTGCAGTGGAGGCGCCCCGACAGCATCCGCACGTCCATCCCTGTGCGCGCGTCCCCCAGCGAGCCCGAGCACACCTCGCACTGCGGGGGGCACACGGGGGGGGGGGGGCAAGGGAGGGGGGAATTTGATGACAAACTCGCACTGTTGTGTGTGTGTATGTAGTGTGTAGTGTGTGTGTAGTTTATAATGTAGTGCGTGTGGTGTGTGTATTCCAGTCTAGTGTATAGTGTAGTGTATAGTGTAGTGTACAGTGTAGTGTATAGTGTAGTGTATAGTGGAGTATGTGTGTGCCTCGTCCGACACCTTGAAGCAGTCGATGTGGAAGAAGAGGTTGAGAGAGTCGATGAACATGGCCGCCCCGTGGCCGATGGCGTTGCCACAGCTCCCGCACTCCTTCTTCTCGCCCGCGATCCTGCAGCCCACGAGCCCGCAAGGTGAGGGGGCAGCCCCTGCAACTGCTCACGCCGCCGCCGCTACCACTGCCACCGTTGGTGGAATCGCCTCCACTATTGGGGCAGAGCACCTCTCCAGCGGGGCTATTCGGCCAAGTCGTGATAACGTAGAGACCCATGGACTCACATAGAGACTCAGAGGGTAACAGAGACCCATGGACACGCATAGAGACTCATAGAGGGTCACAGAGACCCATGGACTCGCAAAGAGACTCAGAGGGTCACAGAGACCCATGGACTCACATAGAGACTCACATAGAGGGTCACAGAGACCCATGGACACGCATAGAGACTCATAGAGGGTCACAGAGACCCATGGACTCGCAAAGAGACTCAGAGGGTCACAGAGACCCATGGACTCGCAAAGAGACTCAGAGGGTCACAGAGACCCATGGACTCGCAAAGAGACTCAGAGGGTCACAGAGACCCATGGACTCGCATAGAGACTCAGAGTGACGCAGAGACCCATGGACTTGCGTAGACTGGGTTTTGATTTAAACCGGGTGGTCCCCAAGCATAGCTGCTTGGTCGTGCGGTGGCTGGGCATGCGGGCGACAGTACATTACCCAGCCAACGCTGATGATGGGACTGTGTCCAGATTTTTGAAGGCTCTGAGAGCTCCTCACCCAATCCAGCCTGGTTAAACCCAGGATGGATTGTAGGCAGGCCAGCCTAAATGTTTCTAACCGGTGCAGATGCTCCATTGTAGTGGCCCTCGTTTCACAAGCATAGAGAGTTGAGGGCACGACTGTGGCAGAAAAGACCCGGAGCTTCGTGTGGAGCGACAGAGCTAGGCAGCTTCCACTCAGCGTGGGTGGGGGTGAGTGGACACTGAACGGCTGCATCACTTTGAGCCGAATCTCTTAACAATTGCACGGAATCCTCATCATCAACATCATCACGACGCTGTCGCGTTGCTTGCTGCCCGCGCCCGCGTGCGCTCACTTGGCCGGGCTGTAGCTGGTTCCGCCGTACCCCGACAGCGACGAGTATGCAGAGCCGAGTGAGCTGCTACCACCGCCGCCCCCGTACCCCCCTCCGAAGCTCGTGCCACCGTAGCCGGGGCTTCTCGCCGTCGTCTGCGTGGGACTTCTCGCCGTGCTGTAACTGGCGCTGCCGCTGCCGTTGCCACTGCCGCCGTAGCCACCGCCGCCGCCGCCGTAGCCGCCGTGGCTGGACCCGTAGCCGGGGCTTCTGGTCGTGCCGTAGTTGACGCTGTACGTCGCGCTGTAGCTCGGGCTGCCGGAGCCAAATCTGGCGCCGCCGCCGCCGCTGCCGCCGTAACCGCCGCCGCCGGAGCTGCTGGAGAAGTTGTGGTAGTTGGGGCTGAGCGTCTGCCGCCCGTAGGAGCTGCTGCTGCTGCGGTAGGAGGAGGGGCGCTGGCTGGCGTCGCGGTAGGAGTAGGTGGGGCTGCGGTGCGAGGAGCCCATGGAGCCTACGGAGCCCGCGGAGCCCATGGAGCGGTCTGGGGAGAGAAATGGGGACGGCGATGATGACGACAATCACGATTATGACGACAATGATGACGATTGTGATGGTGATGATGACGATGACGACAATGATTATGACGGCGATGACAATGACGACGATGACGAAGACGACGTTAATTAAAACTTGGCACCGTGCCGCAAAACAATGACTGGGAGACGCGAGGGAGCCACAGACGAGCGGGGACGTAACGAGGCGGCGAGCCGGCGCTAACAAAGAGTTTCCCAAGCTCTGGTCTTCTATACATGTTCCGGTGTTTTCAGCCCCGTTTGTGTTTAGACACGTGGAAGTAAATCGCTACACCCCGAAAAAACCTACGTGTTGCGCTGGGGCGACACACTTCTGCTGGCAAGCCAGGGTACAAACAGGCATAATAAGGGCGATAACAATGATTCTGATATTAATATTCATGACGCTGATTATGGCTGGCACATCAACAATATCCGCCGTTTGCCACTAAGTGGCGGTAACGTAACCCCAGCACTTGTGCCAGGCTAGGTGCACTTTCAGACCGTCACGAGAAGTAGGTTAAGTTAGTCGATTACGTTTTAGAGCCAGCTGGCCAGGATTGGGTAAAAAACTGAGACCCCAATGTTCACCCCCGCATCTGGACAGCACCTGGCTAAGTGTCTTGAAGGCTCGCTGCTGGCAAGAGGTCACAGCACGGACCCAGCAGGTGCCATGGATCGACTGACTGAGATGACTGGCTGATGCACCACCTGTGCCCCCTACTCTGCCAACTTGCTGTGTTATAGCCGCCCGCCACTCCGCTCGTTGTTGTGAGCGTCGCTCCTCCGCCCTCTGTTGTTGTTGGAGGGCGACTGCCTCCAACTGCCCAGTAGCGTCCTTCACGAGCCTCCTCCACAGAGGCCGATTTGACACTGCTGGTCGTGCCCGTTTAGCCCCCTCTATCCAGCCAAACAGAAGCTGCTTGGGCATGCGGTGGCTGGGAATGTGGGCTACATGACCCAGCCAGTGCAGCCTTGCCCGCCGGAGGACTTCACTGATGGGACCGTGTTCAGATCTTTCAAGGATTTGTGAACTCCTCACACAATCCAACCTGATTGAACCCAGAATGGATCGTAGGCAGGGCAGCCTGAAAGTTTCAAACTTGCACAGATGTTCCATTAGAGGGGCACACATACGTGCACGCACACACACAACAAAGCAAACAAAAATCCCCCGTATAGCCTCAACAGACTGTTGGAGCAAGTGCTGTTAGCGAGCACCTTTGAAGGCCAGCACGTCACACAAGGGGGTGGGTGGCCAGCACCACGCTGGCCGCCTTTGCCTCCCTTGTGGCGATGTTTACACACCGCACGGGTACTCATTTGAGGCTCGATTGACCTAGGGGAGGCCCAGGACAGGTTCAAATAATCGTCACTGGTGTTGGACGTGAGCGGGAATCGAACTCGGGTCGCCGGGTTCATAGCGCAAGTGCACACACACACGTGTACACACACACGTGTACACACACACGTGTACACACACACACGTGTACACACACACACGTGTACACACACACGTGTACACACACACGTGTACACACACACACACGTGTACACACACACGTGTACACACACACACTCGCGTACTTCTGCCAAGGGAGATGTAGGGGTTGTAGCTGCTCGCACTCGGAGAAGACTGTCGCGGCAGGCTGGCCGAGCGGCGGTCATCGGTGGTGACGGTGGTGGTGAGGAGGTTCGGGGAACGCTGCTCGGCACTGCCCGGAACGACGGTCGGACTCCAGGGGCCGGGTTTGGTGGGGCTGCCAGAACAAATCCGCCCGTCGTTCCCCCGGTTAATCCATCGGTCAGTCGGTCGGTGAATAGATTCATCGGTCAAGAGTTCATTCGTTTGGCGAGGATAATGAACAAGTCACCGAATGAGTCAATCATTTCGTCAGCGAGAGAATGAAGCGGCGGAAGCAGTCATGCAATCAAAGAATCAATAAATCATGATTTGAATCAATAAATCTACGAGAGAAAACGAATAGACCAATCAGTTAATTAAGTCAGCCAGTCGATTAATCAATTATTCCATGAATTATTCAAGCAATCAGGCATTTAATCAGTGACTCAGCCAGTCTGTCAATGAATAATGTAATGACTCATGATGATGATGATCATGTTATTAATTATATTTGAAAATTTTAGGATGATGATGATGACGATGATCTGGATGATGATCATTATAATGATGATTACAATTGGCGTGCTGATGACAATGACGGCGGCAATGATGGTGATGTGATTATGACGACGGTGACGATGTGAGCGACGGTGCCGTCACCTGCTGGAGGACGAGGTCCTCTCCAGCCTCTTCCTCTCGTTCCACCGCCGCTCCTCCTCCTCAATCTCCCTCTTCATCTTCTCCACCTCCTCCGCATCCTCGCCGTCGCTCGCAGCCCCCCCGGCGTTGCCCCCTGCCGCGGGTCCCCCACCGACGACTCCGTTGCGACTCCCCCCGCCGGAAGCCGCGTGGTTCGAGGCCCCCCAAGACACGGCCCCCTCCAGTCTGCGACGCTCCTGCCATCGCCGCTCCTCCTCCTCCGCCTCCTCCCGCTGCTTCCGCTCGGCCTCCTGCCCGCCGATTCGTCCGTCAGTTCGTTCCACCATTCGTTGACCGGTTTAACGACTTTGATCGTTCGCTCGTTCGTCTCAGCATGCGTCCGTTTGTCTCGTCTGTTCATCGTCTCGTCTGTCCATCGTCTCGTCTGTCCATCGTCTCGTCTGTCCATCGTCTCGTTTGTCCATTGTCTCGTCTGTCCATTGTCTCGTCTGTCCATTGTCTCGTCTGTCCATTGTCTAGTCTGGCCATTGTCTAGTCTGGCCATTGTCTCGTCTGTCCATTGTCTCGTCTGTCCATTGTCTCGTCTGTCCATTGTCTCGTTTGTCCATTGTCTCGTCTGTCCATTGTCTCGTCTGTCCATTGTCTCGTCTGTTCATTGTCTCGTCTGTCCATTGTCTCGTCTGTCCATTGTCTCGTCTGTCCATTGTCTCGTCTGTTCATTGTCTCATCTGTTAATTGTCTCGTCTGTCCATTGTCTCAGCCACCTTCGCTCACTTTCCCATGTCGACTAATTCACTATTTTTTATTCACGTATGTTGAACGTCTTGGGCACCGCACGTAGCTGCATGCATTTATTCCATGATTCATGCATTCAAATAATTCATGCGCTGAGTGAGTGCGTCAGTGATCGCGATAGCAGTCAGTGCTCTCAGTCATCTCAGTCAGCCGACCCATGGCACTTGGTCAGTCCCGTGATCTGCCAGTGGGCGTTCGACACTTCAGTGGCCTTAAGTGCACATAGCCTGGCACAAGCGCCGTGGTGACGTCACCGCCACTTAGTGGCAAATGGCGGTTGTTGTTGTTTCGATAGCGAGTGACTAAGGTGGTGAGTGCATGGGGGGGGGGGGAGTGGGCGAGTGAGCGAGGGAGCGATCGTGTAGAGCAAAGTGAGCCCAGGTTCTACTTACATGGTCAACCATGACATCATCGTTGTCTTCTGTGGAGACAGGAATGTGGAAATAGACAAAAATCAGCCAGTCGCGACATCAATGACATTATTCAAATACCCGAGATTCCCGATAGCAATTGCAATTGATTACCAACGAACAGTACAACAAGCCACAAGGTCCGAGTGATCTATTGCTGAAGCTCAAATCAGCATTGAGGCATTGGGGCTCATCTCCCCGTTCACAGCCCTGCATAGCCAGCGGTGGAAATTCCACGTTCCTATGGCGGGGGAGAGTTTTTGGCCATAGGATAATTCCACAAAGTGGTATTAATTTCATTGTATCGACCCCCAGAGGGACAGATGATGGGCTGAGCGGCCTCCTGGCCTGGGCACTGATAAGCCAATCCGTATCCACTCTCCTCTCATTGCATCTCATGCCAGATCTGATCCAAAATTAAACACCACACCAACGACCACTACCAGCTTCCCTGCTCCACGCGATATTTCCGCGGAGACTACTACGGTACTATCAACACCCGGGTTCGATTCCTGACCACGGCCAACATGAGTGGGCGAGTGATATCTTATCAGGTCACCAAATCTGCGTTGACCAGCGCAGTGAAGTATGTCCACACAACCCCAGTGACAACCCGGGGAATGAATCCAGTTGAACAAAAGATCGAAACCGGAGTTTGCATTTTACCAGAAAATCCGAAGAACTCCGCATTCCGCCACTGGTTTTTCTTCCTGCCGGAAACTTCTCCGTTGCTCGTGCTGCTCACTACACAGTAGAAACAAACAATATTCTAGAATCGCCGTACACACACACACACACGTGCGTACATTTTATGGGGAGTGGTGGTGCAGCAGTCAGTGCGCTATGCTACGAATCGGGCCGTGACCCCCGAGTTCAATTCTTGTTTGCAGCCAACAACTGTGACGAATATCTGAACCGGTCATGGGTCCTCCCCTAGATCGGCTGAGCCTCCCCGTATGTTCGAGGCTATACGGGGAGGATCTTTGCGTGCATGTGTTTGTGCATGTGTAGTGTAGCTTTCAGATATACATATAACTGAACAAGAAGGTGTATCTATTATGAATAAAGTCTGCCGACTCACTGATAACGTAACGAGTAACTGTGAGTGACTATATACACCTGAGTAACTTAGGTAACTCTATTCTGAGACAACATAGCGCTCAAGCCTTCCAAGACGACAAGGTGCCCACTCCAGGACGGTGAAGACGACCCGCTCCCAGGTGACGACAGCGACAGCAGTTCCCCCACAACAGCAGCCCTGAGCCCCGGCTCACGCCGGCTCTTATCCCCCTCACGGCTCGGCCACGCCCCTGTTCCCGAACCCCCTCTCACCGCACCTGGCCCTGTCGTCTCTGCCCTTATTACAATTCATGGCCGTTGGGTCCCGTGCTTCCCCTCACGAGACTCTGCCAACGCTTGTCGCATCAATCATCGTTAGCGACCACTCAGGTCCCACGTCACCCTGTAACGTGACCCTGTCTGTTCCCGTTACGTTAATTAGTAACCATGGCCACGGGGAGCCATACTGTCCCTACATCGCCCCGTACTGTCCTTACGCATGTGTGAGTGTGCACGTGCGTGTGTGCGTGTGTGCGTGTTTGTGTGCGCGTGTGTGTGTGCGTGCGTGTGTGTGTGGTGTTCTTTTCTTTGGTGGGTAGAGTCTGGCACCTTTCTGGGTGGCGCCGACGCTTGGGGGGGGCAGCACCTTGGCGGGCTCGGCGGGCAGGACGGGGCGGCTGGGCTTGTCCGAGGCGACGGCGCGCGTCTCGGAGACGCCGAATCCCTGCCGGGTCGGGTGGGGGGGGGGGTGGCACGGTGATGAACAACGGCGCTGGGTGGGAAGCACGCACGGCACCCACGTCATCCTCACGGCGCGAGGCCGTCACGAAGGAATGCCGCCGCCACTGCCGCTTTGTTTTGACGGGCGGGTACGGAGCCGTGTCGCCTGCGAACGATCCCTAGTTTGGACCGAGACACCGGCGCGCGATCGGCACCGGTCGTTCTGAACAGCGTCAGGGTGGGGGGGGAGCTTTCGACAACCGCCGGACGTCCCCGGGGGCCTCGGTGCTCGGCAGCTGCGTAAAAAAAAAATGAAAATAACGAGAAATAATAAAACACCTGGTACGCGACGGAGGGAGGCGGCGACGATTTGGTGAGTGTCACGGTAACCAAGGAGGTTGTCTTGCCAACGGGAGACACCAGGGTGGTGGTGGCGGCGGCGGCGGCGGGATGCGCGTTCGTCATTACCGGCGGCGGCAATCGCCGACTCAGCCGGTTCACCGCCACCGCCGAGCTGTCGAACTTCCTCGGTGGTGGCGTGGGAGGAGAGGCGACTCGCCGCGGCGGCGCCGCCGGCGGTGCCACCGGCAGTGCCGCTGGTGGTGCCACTGGCGGCGGTGGTCGCCACGGCCCCTCCTCCTCCTCGTCGTCATCATCCCCCCAGGCTCTGGTGGAGCCGTAGCTCTTGCGTGTGGTTGAGGCGGTGTTGTTGTAACTGGTGTTGTTGTAACCAGTGTTGTTGTAGGCGGTGGCTTTGGTGGTGGCTTTGGTGACGGTGGTGGTGGCGGTGTTGTTGTAACCGGTGTTGTTGGAGGCGGTGTTGTTGGAGGTGGCGTTATTGTAACCAGTGTTGTTGTAGGTGGTGGCTTTGGTGGCGGTGGTGGCTTTGGTGACGGTGGTGGTGGCGGTGGTCGCTTTGGTGGTGGGTGCCGCTTTGGCGATGGTGGTGGCGGTGGTCGCTTTGGTGGTGGGTGCCGCTTTCGAGGTTTGTGCCTCCAGCGCCTTCCAGCCCTGCACGGTGCGGTTGTAGCTCTTCACTGACTCCACTTGAGAGTCCGAGGGTTTTTCCAGAGGGCGGTTGAAGGATGTCACCGTCTCCGCCTGCACACGTCGAATGAGGGGCGCCACGGTGGTGAGAGATGTTAACTCCCTCGCCTGGTACACATGAGGTCGTGGGTTCGATCCCGACCCCCATGCCTATATCATTTGGCGTTTACATGTCTCTCTCCCGATGGTCGTGTGGATTTTTGGCTGGGTCCTCTGGTTTTTCCCTCCACATTTAGAATCAACGTCACGCGTTTAGAGTATTTGGCTGCTGGTAATGTCCACGTGATGATGCTAAGACACTTCGTTGAGCTGTCATCTGTGGCCAAGTCACTTCTCAAAAAGGGTTAGATAGCTCAGTGGGCCTTCCTGGTAAAATGAACATAGTTCAATAGTTTTTCATGTTTAATGGAGATCGTCATCATTCCAGGTCTTTGCACCCACAATTGGAGAATTAAGGACAGCCCACAGTGTGACTGGGGCCCACACGAACCAGACAACGGAGCCACCGTATCGAAACCAACTGCATCCTACGGCCGCTCTCCAGCGGACTGAGCGGTACTCGTCGCGCCAACTCCCGAAGTTATCACGTGGCTCACAGACTTCAACTCGGACGTGTGTTTAGCAGATTTTTCCATACACTAGAGAGAGTCATAGTTCCACTCGTTTTGCCCGGGGAAAGTCTCATCAAGTACTCTTTTTTCAGGGAGCGTCCTGCCAAGATTTAGCAGTAGGGGGGCGATGCTGCTGCTGTGTGTGTGTGTGATCCCAATCGAGTTACTTGCGGGGGTTGGTTTTTGAATTTGGCTAATTTGGACGTTGCCAACGACGTCGAGGGGATCTCTGATGAGTGTCGTGGTTAATACGCAGGTGCAGCACAACTCTCGATTATCCGCGAGTTTATCCAATTTGCGGATTAGCCGCGCACCTGAGATTTTTATGTAAATTAATAACTCATGGATTTTACATTAAGCCCAAATTAATAATTAAAAACTTGTTCTACATTTTTATTCTTGGAAATGTTTATTACACGTCACGTGCTTGAACCGAACAAATATCTTGCATCCGGTTAATTTTAAATCCACGTGATCGCCTCTACAGTACAGTAGTTGCATATGTTTACAACTGTGGGTGGAGTTTGATGTTGATTGGCGTGGCTCTGCTGTTATCCACTTAGTGGGCCGAGTCTTCTGGACTTTTGTAACAAGACATGATCAATACATTCTTTACTGCAATTTTTTGTTTTGTCCATTAACAAACTACATTTTCTTCACTTAAACATAATTTATACCTATATTAGTGGCTTTTGGCATAGAGATCCGAGGAAAATCTTTCTATTTTTGGATTTTCCGCGATTTTTTTTTCCACGCCCGTCTTCCTCGTCATTAGCGCGTAGTCTCCTGCATTCACTTGGGCCGCCTGCCAGAATCGAACCACGAAAACCAACAAACCTCCGCAACAAGAGCACGGCTGCACTGCCGCCGGGGCTCGCCGCTCACCTTCTCCTATTCGGACACTTAGACGCGGGCCTCTCTCTTTAGATCTCTGTCCTGGGCACGCTGCGGGGAACGTCATCCTTAAATGTACCTTGAATCCACGGGGCAGGGACTGCACGCTGTCCCACTGTGCGGCCGGAGCCATCCTTGAGGCCTGGCTCGCAGGCAAGCTCGGCTTGGCTTCACTGATCCTGGGCTGCACTGGCACGTTAGGAGAGGGGCTAGGCTTGGGTGCCTCTGCGTAGGCCTTGAACACCGTGGTTGATTTCTGCAAAATAGATGTGTTGGCACAAAGAACAGTTACAATTAATATTATCTATTTCTAATCATCATCATCAGCCACAATCTATCCACAGCCGGGTGACGGCCTCACCACGCTGTTGCCATCCCTCATGGTCCTGCAAATGCCACAAGCCATCTTGCTCCTGCGCATCAGCTGATTTCATTGCCCCATCCCCACTGGGATTGTGCATTCCCCCCTTTCGCTGCCAATCCGTTGTTAGTCTTAACCATCGGTCGTCGTTCCTTCCGGCCGGAACGCCCCCGAGCTGCGATGCGCCCTGCAAAAGCCTCGCTCACTTCTCTTATCGTCACCACGACGCCTCTGCCTTGCGTGCGTTCTCTAATCCACGTGCTCCTCTATCGGGCCTCTCAGTGCGGTTTACAAGGACGCATCTCTCCAACCATCTTTACGCACTCTTTGAAGAGATGGAATTGACCCAACATCCCAAGTCTATGCTGGGTATACAAATACATTATAGATATTATATATATAAAAAACAACAGATATAGCGAGACGAGAAAAGAGAGATGCAGATCAATTAAGAGATTACGTACATTAATTGGCTACGTAACAATCGGTTTTACCCTTTCTGGCAATAAAACAGTTGTGTTCAAATGTTAAAACACCAAACAGAATTATTTTTCAAGGAGCCATGTCTGCATGAACCACAAGACTTGGGGTGAACATGCAAACAAAAAGAACATGCTCTGACATAATATATCAGGGCATGTTGACGACCGTGGCATTCTCTGGTCTCACACTTTGAGACGAGGCTCAAAAGAAAGCTGTCTCTGGTACGGACCAATCAGTTTCAAAGACAATGCCATCATATTGTGTCAGAGCATGTGTTTTCGTTGTTTGCATGTTCATCACAAGTGCTGTTTGTGGGGAATGCAGTGACAGGATTCCTTGAAAAAGGTTTTTGTTTGGTGTTTTAGCATCTTGACACAACAACTGTTTCATTGCCAGAAAGGGTAAAACCGATTGTTATATTTTGATACTGACTAGGAAGGTCCCATATTCATGGGCTATGTTGTTAATTGGCTGCTGTGTCAATTATAGTTTGAAGTTGAACATTTGCCGCAGGGCTCCTTAAGTTACTTGGGTCCCGGAGACCTTTTTTATCCATGCCGAGTGCCCCCCCCCCCCACCGGCCCCATCGATGTCTCACGGGCAGGGCGACGGATGGCTGCGACGAGGCCGTGACGAGGTTCCTCTTCGTCTGCCCGGAGTCCACCGTCTCCCTCCTCCTCTCCGTGCCCTCTTCGTAGTCCCGCGCCGCCTGCGGACGACGGAGGGAGCTCACGCCGCCCCGCGACGACGAGTAGACGGCATCGTCGTCGTTATCGTCGTCGTTATCATCGTCGTCATCGTTATCATCATCGACGCCGCTGCGAAGAAGTGAGAGGGAGAGAGTGAGCACAGAGGAGGGAGAGGGCAGTGGGTAATTGGCACCCGGATAAAGCATCACATTTCGGAGCGCCGAGCACCTGTACCCCGGTTCCATTTGCTTGGCCGTGCCGGGCGGCGGAGGGTCTCGGACGGCAAAAAATTTGGCCGGATTGTTGTGTGGCCCAACCCAAAACCCGACGGTGAATCGGTTGTAACGATCATACTTGCTATAGAAGCCACCGCGACCGCCGCCTCGGCCGCCGCCGCCGCGGCCGTCGACGAGATCGCCACCACGATCGCCACCACGATCGTCACCACGATCGCCACCACGATCGCCACCACGATCGTCACCGCCGCCGGATCGGTAGAGCCGCACGTTGCCGTTGGAATTGGCGGGCTTGTCGTTCTGCTGCTGGAGGAGCTTCTCGCTGGAACCGATCCTCCGGGACTTCCAAGCCGCCAGGCTCTGCGTGGTCGAGAAGGTGAGAGCAGAAGGTGAGAGCAGCACCGTCACCACACAATAAGGAGTTCAGGAGAGATCGTGTGTGCGAGCAGCGTGTGTGTGTGTGTGTCTGGAGTGAGCAGCATGTGTGTGTGTGTGTGTGTCTGGAGTGAGCAGCGTGTGTGTGTGTGAGTGTGTGTGTGAGTCTGTGTGTGGTCCGGCAAAACAACCTCCTACCTCCTCGCGGTGCCGGACGGGCAACACTGTCGTGGGCAGTGCTGTGGGGGGAGGGCCAATGCCCATTGGCCTCTCCCCTCATGGCGTCTGTGACCACCACAGTGGCTAAACGGGGGCTCTGGACGGGTGCGAGGGGCTGGTAACCCCTCCACCTTCAATTAACCACCACTAAACTACGAATTAAACATAAACCTGTAATTAATAAGCTTGTGCCGGAGGCCCCGGGGGGTCAGGCTTTTATGACGTCTCCTGGCCAAACCCCATTTGGCGGAGCCAGGAGATTGAATTTTAACCCTCGGGGCTCCTCCAGAAACAACAAAAAACCATTGCGGATGGCCACGTGGAATGTTCGAACGCTCACTGCGGAGGAGAGGCTGCCACTCCTCTGTCGGGAGCTGGACCGGTACCGCCTGGATCTCTGTGGCATTCAGGAGGTCCGGTGGACCGGTTCTGGCTCCTGCCACCATGAGGGGTGGACAGTCCTCTACTCGGGGCAGGAGACTGCCAAACAACAGGGTGTGGCTCTTCTTCTGAACAAAAGAATGAAGGGGGCGTGGGAGCGTGGCGGTGAGGTGTGGGAAGCTGTAAGCCCCAGGATACTTTGGGCTCGCCTTCCCATCAATCAGAGGCGAGGAGTGGTGGTCGTGGTTACTTATGCCCCCACCGAAGACGAACATCTGTGGAGGGATGCAGGCAAAGCCGATGAGTCGGACGCTTTCTATGACCTCCTGTCACAGGTGCTGGCTAAAGTGGCCACTCGGGACAGAGTCATCTTGTTGGGTGACTTCAATGCCCGAGTTGGTCATGATGCTGGCACCTGGTCTGGAGTGATTGGAAGGCATGGGCCAGATCAGCTCAATAATAACGGTAGGAGGCTGCTAGATTTTTGTGCAGCCCATGGGCTTGTAATTACTAACACGCTCTTTTGGCATCGGCGCATCCACACAACATCATGGATGCATGCCGGGTCCAAGCAAGAACATCTGTTGGACTACGTAGTGACGGACCAGCGGATGCGAGCCCATGTCCTTGACACCAGGACCTACCGTGGAGCTGATCTGCCCTCTGACCATCGACTAGTCATCTGTAAGATGCGCCTGCCATTCTTCCACTCCGGTGGTGGGTGTACACCCAGGATCCCATTCCAACCAAAAGTGGCCTGGTCTAAGTTAGCTGATGAAAGTTGCAAGCGAGAATTTCATCATCGCTTGCAGCTGGGGTTGGCATCGTCCCCCACTCCACCTGATGTCAAGGGTAAATGGGCGAGGTTTAAGACTGTGACTCATGCAGCTGCAATGGCTGCTTTGGGTACGCGGTCCAGACCTCCCCGGGAACCCTGGCTGACGGAGGAGGTGTTCAGGTTAATTGAGAAAAAGCGACAGGCCCACTCTCATCGCCTACAGCATCCCACGTCAGAGAATGAGGAGGTTTACCGCAGTCTTCGCTCGGAGGTTCGGAGAGCCGTGAGGCGCTGTAAGGATGGGTGGTGGTCGCGGGTTGCTGAGGAGATGGAGTCTGCCTCAGTAGCCCGCGATCACAAATCACTATTTAACTCCATCAAAAAAGTAACCTGCAGCGCCACACCTATTACCATCATTAGAGGAAAAAACGGTGATCCAATCTCCGACCCCCAGGAACAGGTTTGCAGATTTGCTGAGCATTTCTGTGAGGTCCTGGGGGAGGGAAAATCTCTCAGCCAGGAAAACATCATGGCACAAAGTGGGGATAACCCTGCTGAGGCTGCGGTGCCTCAAATATTGGAAGAGGTCACCCCCTGTGAGTGGCTGGCTGAGGTACCGGCTGTTGAGGAAGTACTGAGGGCGATCCGGAGTCTGAGACCAGGGAAGGCACCGGGCAGAGATGATCTCCCAGGCGAAATGCTGAGGGAGGGTGGCGTTTGTGCACAGACTGCCCTATATGACATCATAACAACAGTCTGGACCACTGGACGGGTTCCGCAGGACTGGAAGGATGCCCTGGTGGTCCCCCTCTTTAAGAAGGGGGACCGTACCGACTGTAACAACTACAGGGGCATCTCACTCCTCAGTGTGCCGGGTAAGGTCCTGGCAAGGATTATTCAACATCGCCTTGCTAGGCATGCTGAGGAGAGGCTTGCGGAGCCCCAATGTGGTTTCAGGAAAGGGCGGTCCTGCACAGATGCCATATTTTCTGTCCGTCTGCTACAGCAGAGGTGTAGGGAATTCCAAAAAGACCTACATCTCTGCTTTATTGACCTGGTCAAGGCCTATGATACCATCAGTAGGACTGGGCTCTGGGTTGTTCTTCGTGCTTTCGGAGTCCCTGACCCTCTGTTCACGATCATTAAGGACCTTCATGATGGTGAGCGGGCCCGGGTAAAACTACGTGGCCGGGAGTCGGAGCCTTTCCCTGTACACCTTGGGGTGCGACAGGGATGTTCTCTGGCTCCCACATTATTTAACATCTATTTCGACTGCGTAGTTCGTGAAGCCTTCAATAGCTGTACCGGGGGAATTACCATTTGGTACAGATATAATGGGAGGCTGATCGACGCCCGGGTGCGAACAAGGGATGGCTCCCTATTGGTCAACCACGTTATGTATGCCGATGATTTGGTAATAGCTGCTCATTCAGAAGAGGAGTTGGAGACGCTGCTGCTGAGACTGGAGTGTGCCACTAAGAGGTGGGGCCTTACCATCAGCCCCACCAAAACTAAGCACCTGCCTGGGTATTTTGTACCATCGGGCACTCCGCCCCCACAACTCCCAATCGGTGATGGGGCAGTTGTGGAGAGAGTAGAGAGTTTCCCATACCTGGGCAGTGTGCTCATGACCGGCTCCAGTTTATCAGCAGAGGTCTCACTCCGAATCAGTCGAGCGGCAATATCTTTTCATCGGTTGCGTAACGCTGTGTGGAAGCTACCTGGTCTGTCGCTCCGCACGAAGCTTCAGGTCTTCTCGGCCACGGTCATTCCCTCCCTTCTCTACGCTTGCGAAACGTGGACCCCCCTAGTGGAGCATCTTCGCCGGTTGGAAACATTTAGGCTGGCCTGCCTACGATCCATCCTGGGTTTAACCAGGCTGGATTGTGTGAGGAGCTCACAAGTCCTTGAAAGATCTGGGCAAAGTTCCATCAGTGAGCTCCTCCGGCAGGCAAGGCTGCGTTGGTTGGGTCATGTAGCCCGCATGCCCAGCCACCGCATGCCTAAACAGCTTTTGTTCGGCCGGATCGAGGGGGCTAAACGGGCGCGGCACGGGCTAGAGAAGAGATGGAGTGATGTGGTACAGGAGGACGTGGAGCTGAGTGGACTTGCCGATGACTGGTACCAGCGGTGTCAAGATCGGCCTCAGTGGAGGAGGCTCGTGAAGGACGCTACTGGGCAGTTGGAGGTAGTCGCCCTCCAACAACAACGGAGGACGGAGGAGCGACGCTCACAACAACGAGCGGAGCGCCGGGTGGCTAAAGCACAGCAAGTTGGCACAGTAGGGGGCACAGGTGGTGCATCAGCCAGTCATCTCGGTCATCTCGGTCAGTCGACCCGTGGCACCTGGGTCTGCCCCGTGACCTCCTGCCAGCGGGCGTTCGACACTTCACGTGGCCTCAGGGTGCACATGGCCTGGCACAAGCGTCGTGGTGACGTCACCGCCACTTAGTGGCGAATGGCGGTTGTTGTTGTTGTTGTGAGTCTGTGTGTGAGTGTGTGAGTGTGTGTGAGTGTGTGAGTGTGCGTGTGAGTGTGCGAGTGTGTGTGTGAGTGTGCGAGTGTGCGTGTGAGTGTGTGAGTGTGTGTGAGTGTGTGAGTGAGTGTGAGTGTGTGTGTGAGTGTGAGTGTGTGAGTGTTTCTGGAGTGCGGCCTCACACTCTGCCACGCGTAGTCGCTCTCCTGCGGCTCGTGCTGCCGGGTCTGCTTCAGCTCCTCGTACTGCTGCTTCTGCTCCGCCGTGCGGCGCGCCAACTCCGCAGGGCTCATCTCCTCCACCTCGTCGTCGTCGATGTCGAGGCTCACGCCGCCGCCGCCGCCACGCACGTCGCTCATGCTCCGGCTCCTGCAGATCGATCGTTCGTTCACCCCCTCGCTCATTGGCTGGCTACGACCGTTCGTTAGTTGGCACGCTCGTGAACGAATTCCTTTGTCGGATCACTCGGTCCGTTCATTTGGCGGCGCCGTTCCTGAATGAATTTGTAGACCGACTCATTCATCAGTCGGCTCGTTCGTACACAAAGATAAAGATCCCCACTCCTGTAGCCTTTACACACTCCTGGGGCAAGTGCTGTTAGAGAGCAACACTCACCCACATATACCTACCCAAGCCCAGTCGCACAGACACTCACCCACTCACACACTCACCCACTCACACACTCACCCACTCACACACTCACCCACACACCAAATCACAAAAATCCTCCGTATGGCCTTAACAGACTGTTGGGGCGAGTGCTGTTAGCGAGCACCTATGAAGGCCGGGACGGTACACGAGGGGGTGGGTGGCCGGTACCACGCCCGACCGCCTTTGTCTCCCTAGTGGCGATGTTTACACACCACACTCGGTACTCATTTGAGGCTGGAGGAGCTCATTGATGGGACTTTGTCCAGATCTTTAAAGGATTTGTGAGCTCCTCACACAATCCAGCCTGGTTAAACCCAGGATGGATCGTAGGCAGGCCAGCTTAAATGTTTCTAACTGGCGAAGATGATTATGGGGGTCCACGTTTCGCAAGCGTAGAGAAGGGAGGGCATGGCTGTGGCCGAGAAGACCTGAAGCTTCGTATGGAGTGACAGACCAGGTAGCTTCCACACAGCGTTACGCAACTGATGAAAAGATAATGTCGCCCGACTGATTCGGAGTGAGACCTCTGCTCTCAAACAGGAGCCGGTCATAAGCAAACTGCCCAGGTATGGGAAACTCTCCACTCTCTCCACAACTGCCCCATCACCAATTGGGAGTTGTGGGGTTGGAGTGTCTGATGGTACAGAATACCCAGGCACACACGCCCACACACACTCCCACACACACTCCCACACACGCACATTCCTTGTGCCCCTGGTACGAGGAATTAAATGGGCTCCTCTTCATAGCTGGAGCCTGGCGTCTCTGTGACTCACTGGCCACGGTGTCGTTGCAGTGTCTGCACACTCGAGGGTGATGACAACTTGTGACGCCCCGTGGGGTATTTACTCATCGCTCTCCTAGAGAGAGAGGCGGCGACTCGGAGGCGCCAAGGGGAGGAACAATTGCCCGAGCTCCCCGGTTCCTCTGTATGCGAAGGCGCTATCGGCCAATTGACGAGTGTTTTACACGTGGGAAGAAGGCCGGAGCGCCCGGGAAAAAAACCCACGCGTGCGAGGGGGAAACACTCGATCCCCCCGTACACAGAGAACAGGGAAGATAATTGTATTGTTTTATTTGTATGATTTTATTATTCCCCTTCTACGTGACTTTATTGAAAGAACCAAGAATGAGTCCACAGTTTGTTTGCTCTACTGCCCTCTCGTGGGAGAGCCAAGGTACGGCTCCTCCACGCCCAGCTTCGCGCCTGCAAGCGGCTGGCAGTCGACTGCTGCCAGTAGCTGCAGTAGATGGCTACTGCTGCTTGAGAGTGCGTGGGGGCAGCATTGGAGCGGTTATGCATGTGTATGTTGACTTCGCACCGCACGTAGCCAACCTACTTTCTCTTTGTGTACTACAATGCAGAGCCCCCCCCCCCTCCTTGCCCCCCCTCCTTGCCCCCCCCACCTTGCCCCCCCCACCCACCTTGCCCCCCCCACCCACCTTGCCCCCTCCACCCACCTTGCCCCCTCCACCCACCTTGCCCCCCCCCACCTTGCCCCCCCTACCTTGCCCCCCCCCCCACCTTGCCCCCCCCACCCTGCCCCCCCCCCTCCTTGCCCCCCCACCTTGCCCACCCCCACCTTGGTCCCCCCCCCCCACCTTGCCCCCCCCCACCTTGCCCCCCCCCACCATCTTGCCCCCCCCCCACCACCTTGCCCCCCCCCCCACCACCTTGCCCCCCCCCCACCACCTTGCCCCCCCCCCACCACCTTGCCCCCCCCCCCACCACCTTGCCCCCCCCCCACCACCTTGCCCCCCCCCCCACCACCTTGCCCCCCCCCCCCCCACCACCTTGCCCCCCCCCCCCCACCACCTTGCCCCCCCCCCCCACCTTGCCCCCCCCCCACCTTGCCCCCCCCCCACCTTGCCCCCCCCCCCACCTTGCCCCCCCCCCCACCTTGCCCCCCCCCCCCCACCTTGCCCCCCCCCCCCACCTTGCCCCCCCCCCCCACCTTGCCCCCCCCCCCACCTTGCCCCCCCCCCCCACCTTGCCCCCCCCCCCCCCCACCTTGCCCCCCCCCCCCCCACCTTGCCCCCCCCCCGTCCCGTACCTGTCTCCCATGCGCGGAACCCCGGCATTCTGCGGAGGCGCCGTCCAGCTCTGTCGGACCGCCTGGGACCTCTCTCCTCCTCGCTTCTTGCGCAGGGGCACGGGCACGTGCGGCGAGGCGGCGGCGCCGTGCGGCAGGTAGTGGTTGAACTCCACCGTGGGCTTGGCGTCGTACTTCTGGATGTCCCGCATGGTGGCGCTGGCTGGCGCTGGGTCTAGGTGGTGCAGCAGCTGGCGTGGAGACACGCAGCCCTGCAGCGTGCCCAACACAGCAATCGCAATGCCGTCATTTGGTGCTACGGCTACCTCGTTATCAATGATGATGATTGTAATCATGATTATCGTGATGATGATTGTCACCATGATTATTGTGATGATGATTATGATAATCATTATTGTGATGATGATTATTGTGATGATGATTATTATTGTGATGATGATGATTATTGTGATGATGATTATTGTGATGATGATGATTATTGTGATGAGTATTATTATTGACGACGCTTGGTAGCACAGCGGTTGCTGTTGTGACGGTGGAGGTGGGACTGGTTATTTTGGCGAGCCACGCTAACACGGTAACTTACAGAGCCCCCCCCCGCCAGCCCCCATATGGGTCACGGCGAATCGTGGAGGGGGGGGGACGACCGCCCAGAGCCCCGCAGGCGTCAGGGCCGGGATGGAACCCACCACGACCTCCTGCATAGCAGGCGAGGGAGTTAACATCTCCTGCCACCACGTCACTGGGGCTTCTCTGGGCACGCATGCTGGGCAGAGAAGGACCCGGCTTGGCCAGCCCATCGGGATCTGGGGCCTCAGCGGCGCTGGCTGAAGTGTCTCCGCCACGGCCATGGTGAGCACCCGGACAGAGTTACAATCAGAATGATAATATTCATACTGGAGGAATCCGATGAGCTATAAAGCGCTTTTCCCACAAACGTCCAGTAGGGGCACGGGGTAAGAACGTCACAACAACAAACACAAGACACGAACACGATAGTAGTGCAAAGTGCAAGAAATGTCAACAAATCACCGAACAAATGAAACTGAACCATCGCCATGCTGCCAGGCGAAGCCCACCGAGGCATGAACTTGTTGTCCAGGAGCGGCCTGACCACCACAAGTGACGACTCAACAAGGGGGGGGGGGCAGGCGCTCAAACCCAGGGCCTCGGCCACTCGCACGTGGCCATCATGACCACCCCCCCCCAACTTGAGAGAGAGGGGAGGGGGTCCGCTCCCCTCTGTATGGACGGCTGCACCGCAGTATTAATGGGGGCGGCTTCCTGGATTCGAACCGTCAATTTTTGGAACAGCCATTCTGAACCGGCTGACATCACAACATGCGATGATGAACCCACTGCTGGACGAAGGCCTCGCTAAGCCGTCGCCTCTCATGATCCTGCCATGCAACAATACTAATCATTGCCATGCAACAATACTAATCATTGCCATGCAACAATACTAATCATTGCCATGCAACAATACTAATCATTGCCATGCAACAATACTAATCATTGCCATGCAACAATACTAATCATTGCCATGCAACAATACTAATCATTGCCATGCAACAATACTAATCATTGCCATGCAACAATACTAATCATTGCCATGCAACAATACTAATCATTGCCATGCAACAATACTAATCATTGCCATGCAACAATACTAATCATTGCCATGCAACAATACTAATCATTGCCATGCAACAATACTAATCATTGCCATGCAATAATAATATAATTATATTGTTGACGACGATGTTTAAAACAACCCAATTTTCTGAAATGTTTGTACCCGTCAGCCACCAGCACTCGCGTGAGCCCGTGGTCATCATCGTACGGCGCTCAAGTGAAAGCCCATCCTGACCGGTAGGGGGCAGCCACACGTGGCCGTCATGTCGAGGTCTGTTCTGTGATGACGTCAAGGACCTTTATGACGCTGGGAAAAATATTAAAAAAATCTTCATCCGACCCAAAATGAGAGTGGCGTGGTGTGGCCACGAGGGGGAAGCAGTCGCGTGGGGATGGACACAGGCACACGCCCCCGAAGTAAACTAAATGTGTTTTACATAACACAGGTGTCTTGGATATAAATGTGTCGTTAAACCCGCCACCACCCGACACAGCCAACTAGTAAGGGTTGTCACGTAAACAGAACGTGCCAATTCGTCACTAGTACAGCACTAACCGGAGCCAAGCCACAACATTTACAATCTGAGTATGACGTTTCGCCAGTAATTACAACTAGCTTCATCAGGCGGACAGACAGATTTGTGGAGAAATCCTCCTGTTTCGTTCCTTATATAGAGGGGTGTGATGACGTCACTTGTGAGTCCTTCAGTGTCAGATGGTGATGGTGTGAGAAGTGAAATGTTAAAGCAGCGCTGCAATTGAACGGTGACAATGATGTACAAATCAACAGGGCTCTGAATGCCAAAACCGAATAAAATAACACGCCAGTTGAGACTGACCAAGTAATTTAAACTATTAAAGTACCGTTCATTGCGGGAGTAACTGATAAACTAGTCAGATTTTGGGAAAGATAAAACATCCCAGTCAGATTTGGCACGGTGCATAAAACACAGAAATTAACATTTGGCACAAGAGATGTGTTACCGAAGCTATGAACACGAGGTGTGTACCGGGTGAAGTGCTCTTGCGGCAAACGCGACGTTGGGCAGAGAGGACGATCAGCACGAGACTAAGAGGACACCAAATGAATATGGAACACTCCCAGATACAACTGTCAGCAGTAGCAGGACACGCGTGCCAACAAGGACACTCAATTTTGATAATGTTGAATTTCTGTGCAAAACTAGCTACTACTGGCCAAGACTAAGTAGAGAATCTATCGAAATTGAGATAAATAAAACTGAATTTAACCGGTCGGATAGCTACAGGATTAGCACTGCTTGCAAGCGAATCATCAAACAATGCAATGTTTAAATGCATTCCTCTACAGGTCCCCATGCGTCAACAGTGATTACCTGCACGCCGCAGCCAACAACCAGTCCTGCTATTGTAGTGCACACAATCGACAGCAGGTGCAAGGACAACGCGCGTGTGTAATGTACGCTGCTTACCATAATCAATAACCCAATCGATGCCCATTGTCATTTAGATGCATTCACTAACCCCCCCTCCCCCTTCGCACGTGAAGGGCTCACAAGTGACGTCAAGGAACGACTCGGGAGGATTTCTCCACGGATCTGGCTGTCGCCTGATGAAGCTGGTTGTAATTACTGGCGAAACGTCGTACTCGGATTGTGAATGTTGTGGATTTGCTCTCCAACACATAACCGGTTAGTGCTGTACTAGTATACTACACTATACACTACACTACTATACACTACACTACGCTACTATACACTACACTATACACTACACACTAGTGTTGTACTCGTGATTGATTGGCACGTTCTGTTCACGTGACAACCCTTACTCATTGGCTGTGTCGGGTGGTGGCGGGTTTAACGACACATTTATATTTCCCGATCTAACCCCAAAAAATATATATATTATGGATGATATTGGTCGCGAAAGCCTACGTGTTAAACTAAATATATTACAGGCAACGTTTCAGGCAATGGCCCTTAGATAGATAGGCCGGAGTGACTGCGTGAATATTAGTTGGAGGCTGTAACCGCTGCAGGGAAATTGTTTGTCCTACCGAAAACCAATACTTGATTTGAACATCTCAGAGCTGGAATTGAACTACAAGTAAACACAGGAGGCAGAGGCAGTCGTTGGTGACCATCAACTCGCCACGCTCGAGACCGGTGCCTGAGACCTGGAGTCGAACTCAGGTCCCTCCGCATTGCTGGCTGAGCGTCTCTTGTCCCTGAACCCCCTGGACGTGATAATATGAAGACGCATGATCAGGAGGGTCCCGCCCTGGGGTATGTTTTGCAAACGTCTCAGTGAGTGAGCGAGTGTGAGTGTGTGTGTATGTATGTGTGTGTATGTGTGTATCTGCGTGTATATGTATGTATCTGTCTCTGTGTGTATCTGTATGTGTATCTGTCTCTGTATGTGTGTGTATTTGTGGTATGTGTGTGTATCTGCGTGTATATGTATGTATCTGTCTCTATGTATGTGTATCTGTGTGTGTGTATCTGTGTGTGTATTTGTGTGTATCTGTGTGTATTTGTGCGTGTATCTGTCTCTGTGTGTATCTGTCTTTGGCCTGGCACAAGCGTCGTGTTGACGTCAGAGCTACTTAGTGGCGAATGGCGGTTGTTATTGTTATCTGTCTTTGTGTGTCTGTGTGTGTGTATCGGTGTGTGTGTATATCTGTGTGTGTGTGTGTCTGTGTGTGTGTCTGTGTGTGTATCTGTGCGTGTGCCAAGTGTGCTGCAGTAGAAGACTTGTAGCTACAGAGTTTGTTAAATATCAGAGAATTATCGAGCTGTGTGCAACTGCTCAAAGTCAGACTCCAGTTTACTCGCCCAGAAAACCGGACTTGACCAGATTCCCGCGAACCGCGCAGTTCGTCACCACGCGCGTTGTGGCCGCGGGGACTCGGATGAGAACAAATTCGTTCCTTTTAATTGGGTGATATCATAATGCGCAACCGGTGTGAAGATGCATGCATGAGACCGGTTCTTCAAGAAATCACCCTTTAATAATGCGCGCCTGGTATAATTCACATTGTTCTGCCTGCCTATGAAACGCCCCGATAAATCAACGCGGTCGTGAATCATCGCACCAAGATTGCAAAACCATCTTTCCCAGGCATCGCTTCAAAGAGAATTGATCTCTATTCACCTCGCCCGTTTATAGTCATGTTTTAATTGAGTTAAATAATGAATGAATAATATGTTGTCTTTATTTGGCAATCCACCGCTGAACGATGGCCTCCTCCCCACCTGTGCCGGTCACAGGCGCTGTTTGGCCAAACTTCACCGTGCAGGTCACTTTGAGTTGGCCAGACACGAGGAGGCCCAGGTGCACGTGTCCATCGCCGTGGCCGGGAATCGAACTCGGGTGGCCAGGTTCGTGGGGCGCAAATGTGCTAACCACTGCACACGACACAAGGTCTCGTGAATGCAGGAAGGCCTCCCCGAGTCTCAAGACTCTCTCCCAGGAGGGTGCTGCTACACTGCGGATGTTTGGCCACTCACTTTTACAATGGGCGTTTGTCTCCACGCGGGGTGGAGTGTTCAGGGAGATGACTTGGCACGCACACGAGGAGGGGACGTTTCAATCAATCGGGTCCTACTTGCTGTTCTGCGAACCAGGCTCACCAGCCGTGCTGGCCATTAATTGATCTCCAAAGAGAATGATTGTGCCCAGACCCAGGGCTCGAACTCATGACTTCACTGGTGGTGGCTCACTGTCCCCGACGTGGCGGTGACGCAGTGCTGAGCTCACCTCGCTATGAACCCAGAGACTTGGATTTGATTCCCAACTCCTTCACTAGCCCACACTGCCCAGCGTGAGAGGAAGTATGGTCAAACAGCCCTCGTGGCCACCATGGAGTGAAGAGACAGTGTATGAAGACAAGGATATGGATTATTGCTGCTGTTATTATTGCGAGTATGGATTATTATTGCGGTTGTTGCATGTTTGAGACGCCAGGACGCGGGGCACGAACCCGCGTCCTCAGCGGCGCAGTCTCAGCCTCTGACCATCACGAGCCCTCTTGGCGAGCCACAGAGACACCCAGGCCACGGGTCTCATCCGAGCGTCTTAGTTCCGCGCCTGTGCCTCTGGACCCTGACGAGCAGGTTCGGGACGCAGCAGGGCGAGGGCTGCGTGCTGCCAACCTCCTCCCCCGTCGGGGTCTCGGCCAACATCCCGACACGGCAACTGGGCCCGGCACGGTACCCACGTGCCCTGGATCCCCGTCCACGCACTCGGTTCGGCGGAGGGCGACGTGAGCCACCGCGGGATGCGACCCCGACCCCGTCCTTACCCGCGTGAATAGACACAAGTTGAGATTATTTAGATGAATTTGCGGCTATGAATGTTCAAGTGATGGGCCACTTTCTTTAGTCATCATTTGTGGCCAGGTCGCTTCTGAGATGTAAGTTAATACTTGAGTGGGCTTTGCCTGGTAGGTTGGGGATGGTTTCGTGTTGTGTTATTTATCGTTCTTGTACTTTGCACCACTAACGTGTTTTTGTGTTGTTTGCTGCTGTAACGTCCTTACCTGCCCCTCCTGGACACCAGTGCAAAAAGAGCGTTATAGCTCATCGGATTCCTCCGCTATGAATAAATATTCTCATTCCGAGTCCACCGCTCGCGCGCACGTGACTGGGCCCTTCGGAATCGATGCGAGCGGGCAGCAGCTCCCAGTCTCCGTGACACGACCGGCTGTGAGACTCACAGGGGGGTCGCGTGGGGGGTCGCTGCCGCATGTCACGGCCAGGGGGGCGCAATCATTGAAGGGGGGGCAGTCGGCCACGAGGGGAGACCCCCCAATCGAGAGGTAAACAAGTCACAGCAAAGTATTCTTTGCTTAGAAGAATTTACCTGCGGCCTACCATGGCGATCGCTCACCTGGCTACCGTCACAGCAGCAGCAGCAGCTTGCCACTGGGAGGGGGGGGGTCCCTTTCGAAGTGTCAGGTGAGATGCGAGTCGCTGTGAGCTGCACGGCTGCATTGAAACAAGGGACCGTGTGCATGCGAAGGATGCTGATGATGATGCTGGTGATGATGCTGATGATGCTGCTGATGATGATGCTGCTAATGATGCTGATGATGATGCTGATGATGATGCTGATTCTTGTAGCCAGCTTGCAGCCCTGCTAAGGCCCTCCGAGACCTCACGAGATTGGATCACCTCCGAGCAAACTCGTGGCCATCTCTGCGTGGTCCACCAACCCTGCCCAGGCTACGGCCCTGGACCAGGCTCGTATGGGTTCTTCTTACCCTGTTGCCCTTTTCAACGGCCAGGTATTTATGGCCACGTGGCTTATCTGCATTGTGCAAGGCGCGCGTGTCCGTACGTTTAAGGTGTGTAAATGCGTGTGCGTGCGTACGTGCGTTCATGTGTATGTTTAGGTGTTTACATGTGTGTACGTGTGTACGTTCATGTGTATACACTTGTGTTTATGTGTAGGGGTGTGTGTGTACGTCCATGTGTATACACTTGTTGTGTGTATGTTTACACGTGTGTGTGTACTTCCATGTGTCTACACTTGTTGTGTATATGTGTAGGTGTGTGTGTGTACGTCCATGTGTATACACTTATTGTGTACATGTGTGTGTGTGTGTACGTCGCTGTGTCTATACTTGTTGTGTGTATGTGTAGGGGTGTGTGTGTGTACGTCCATGTGTCTACACTTGTTGTGTGTATGTGTACATGTGTGTGTGTACGTCCATGTGTCTACACTTGTTGTGTGGAGGGGTGTGCGTGGGGGTAACGGTAGTGTTGTGGTTAGCGGCAACTGCTCTGAGTCTGCCTCCCCGGGTTATCAGCCTCTAACAAGTGCACAGCGCAGTGCCTGTTGCGATGTGTGAAACATCGGCACTGGGGAGACAAAGGCGGTCGGGCGTGGTGTTGGCCACTCACCCGCTCGTGCGCCGTGCCAGCCTTCATAGGCGCATGCTAACAGCACTTGCCCCAAACGTATCTAAGGCTGTACGGGGGATCGTTGTCTTTTGTATAAGACTACGTTTCTGTGTATGTTGTGTGTGTGTATTTATATCTGAATGTGTCAATGTGTGTCTCTATGTGTGTGTCTCCATGTCGCTATGTACACACACGTCTGTGTCTGTATGTGTGTGTGTGTGTATTTATATCTGAATGTGTGTCAATGTGTGTCTCTATGTCGCGATGTACACACACGTCTGTGTGTGTACATCTGTGTGTTTGTACATCTCTCTGTGTGTGTACTTCTGTGTGTGTGTGTGCATCTCTGTGTGTGTCTGTGTGCCCTTATAAGGCTGCACGCTGCCACTGATGTGGGAGGGGAGAAACAAGTGAAATGTTGTCACACGCACAAAGATAAAGACCCCCCGTGTAGCCGACACAGGCTGTTGGGGCAAGGTACTGTTAGCGAGCACCTATAAAGGGCAATCACGGCATGGGAAGGGGGGAGAGAGGCAACGCCCCCCCACCTTTGCCCCCCGCAGTGCGCGTGTTGACACACCGCGGTAAGCTTCATTTGCGGCTGAGTTGACCCAGGGGAGGTCCAAGACCGGCCGTGAGCGGGAATTGACTCGAGTCCTCCAGGTTCAAGTGCAATGCACTCACCACTTACAACTACCGCTGCCCACTTCACGCGAATACACCGACACACATGCACACATTTAGATACACACACACACGACAACAACAGCCGATGTTCGCCACGGCAGCTTGTGCCAGGCTAGGTGCATGTTGAGACCGTCACGTTAAGTGTGGAAGCCTCGCTGGCAAGAGGTCACGGGACAGACCCAGCAGGTGCCACAAGTTGAGCGAGATGAGCGAGATGACTGGTAGATTGGTAGATGCCAACTTGCTCGGTTTTTGTTGAAAGGCGACTGTCTCCAACTGCCCCTTAGCATCAAAGTGCACTTAGCCTGGCACTGCCCGGCAGCGTCCTTCACGAGCCTCCTCCTCCACAGAAGCCGATCTTGAGACCCGAACCATCCCCTCGTGCGCCGTGCCGCCATTCAGAGGTGCTACTCGCTAGCAGCACTTGCCCCTACAGTCTGTTAAGGCTACACGGGGGATCTGTGTTATTGTAAATGGGAGCTGGTGAGTGGTGAGTGAGTGGTAGGTGAGTGGGTGGTAGGTGAGTGGTGAGTAGTAGGTGAGTGAGTGGTGAGTGAGTGGTGAGTGGTAGGTGAGTGAATGGTAGGTGAGTTGTAGGTGAGTGGTATGTGAGTGAGTGGTAGGTGAGTGCTAGGTGAGTGGGTGGTAGGTGAGTGGGTGAGTGGTAGGTGAGTGAGTGGTAGGTGAGTGGTAGGTGAGTGGGTGGTAGGTGAGTGGGTGAGTGGTAGGTGAGTGAGTGGTAGGTGAGTGGTGGGTAAGTGGTAAGTTAGTGGTAGGTGAGTGAGTGGTAGGTGAGTGGTAGGTGAGTGAGTGAGTGGTAGGTGAGTGAGTGGTAGGTGAGTGAGTGGTAGGTGAGTGCTAGGTGAGTGGGTGGTAGGTGAGTGGGTGAGTGGTAGGTGAGTGAGTGGTAGGTGAGTGGTAGGTGAGTGGGTGAGTGGTAGGTGAGTGAGTGAGTGGTAGGTGAGTGGTAGGTGAGTGAGTGGTAGGTGAGTGAGTGGTAGGTGAGTGACTGGTAGGTGAGTAGTAGGTGAGTGAGTGGTAGGTGAGTGCTAGGTGAGTGGGTGGTAGGTGAGTGGGTGAGTGGTAGGTGAGGGGTAGGTGAGTGAGTGGTAGGTGAGTGAGTGGTAGGTGAGTGAGTGGTAGGCGAGTGGTAGGTGAGTGGTATGTGAGTGAGTGGTAGGTGAGTGGTAGGTGAGTGAGTGGTAGGTGAGTGGTAGGTGAGTGAGTGGTAGGTGAGTGGTAGGTGAGTGGTAGTTGAATGAGTGGTAGGTGAGTGAGTGGTAGGTGAGTGGTAGGCGAGTGGTAGGTGAGTGAGTGAGTGGTAGGTGAGTGAGTGGTAGGTGAGTGGTAGGTGAGTGAGTGGTAGGGACCCCTACCCGGGACCCCCACTCCGAGGCGTCCATCAAAACGTGAATCTCGCTCCACACTTCACGAGCCAAGCGCAGCAGCAGCAGCCTCCCCCTCGTGGCGTGTGGGGGGGGGGTCGCGTTACCGTCACCAGAGCCGGCGGCCGCGGCTTTGTTCTCGGCACCCGGCAGAACCCCCCCCCCCCTGGGACCTTCGCGCGGACGACGACGACGCAACAAGTGGCGGCGCCTGCCTCGTGAGTCACACGAGGCAGGGGGCGCCAAGTGGCGTGTTACTGCAACGTCAGCGTTTAGAAACTAAACTATAGTAACAACGACGACGACGGTGATGATGGTGATGATGGTGATGATGGTTTGTGGTGTGGTCGGGGTCCAGTCGGGGCTCAGAATCGAGCCGCTTGCGGGATTGTCCCCACCTCCCCCCCCCCCCCGCCCTGTGCAGTGAGCAGTGCACACCCCTGTGGTGCGCGTGTGAGAAGACTCGCTCAGTGCCCGGGGCCACTCCGCCAGAAGTGTGGCCAACTCCCGGCACGGGCTGCAGCCTCGATGCTGCGATGTTAACCACTTGGAGCGAGACAGCGAATGCGAGCTGATGGATTCGTGTCCGGTCATTGCTGGGGCCATCAACTCTCACTACACTTGAGAACCCAACCACACACTCAACTACACACCCCCATACACACTCAACTACACACCCACATACACACTCAACTACACACACACACACAGCCACCTACATAGCCCCATACACACCCACCTACTTACTCAATTACACACACCCATCTACCAACTCGCCTACCAACTCACCTACACATCCATCTACCCACTCACCTGTCGACTCACCCGCCCACTTAGTCATACACTCACCATACACCCCGTCACCCACTCACACACTTACACATACACGCATTCACCATCCACTCCGTCACCCACTCACACACTAACCCACTCACCCACTCACCATACACCCACTCACACACTCACCCCGTCACACACTAATACACTCACCATACACCCACTCACACACTCACCCCGTCACACACTCACACACACCCCACCGATGACACCCACCCACCTGTCCACGTCAGTACCCCCCCCCCCCAGCCACTCACCTACCCACTTGCCTAATCACCCCCCCCCACTCTCTTAACCACCCACCCACTCTGCCCCCCACTCTCCCACCCTCCCACAATGCCCTGCAGTAACGAGCGTTGCCCGTCGACGTAAAGCGAATGGAATGTTCGCCGAATCCTCGCGTGCCCCGGGCCTCCTACGTCACAAGCGACAACTTGTCACGTGTGACGGGGCCTGGGTGTCTGTGCGCGCGTGTGGCTATGTGTGTGTCTGTGTGTGTGTCAGTCGTGCGTGTGTGAGTGGGGAGCGGTGGTGCAGCGGTTAGCGCACTGCGCTACGAACCTTTGCCACCCGAGATCGATTTCCGCTCACGGCCTATCATCAGGGACAATTATCCGAACCGGTCCCGGGCCTCACCTAGGTCGACTCGGTCTCAAATGAGAACCTGGTGCGGTGTGTAAATATCGCCACTGCGGAGACGAAGGCGGTCGGGCGTGGTGCTGACCCCCCACCCCTCGTGTGCCACAGTGCCGGCCTTCGTAGATCCTCGCTAACAGCAGCACTCACCCCAAGTCAGTGAAGGCTACACGGGGAGAGGTGGCCAAGTGGTTCGCGCACTTCGCTACGAATCTCACCGCCCGAGTTTGATTCCCTCTCGATCCCAACCATCGGTGGCGAATATCTCCAGCCGAGTTCGACTCGGTCTGAAATGAGCAACTTGAGCGCTGACCACACGTCGCTACAATGGACGAAGGCAACTATTTTTTTGTTTTTACCAGGTAAGGGCCCACCGAGCTATGTAGCTCTCTTGCGGAAGCGACCTGGCCACACATGGTATCTCAGTTATTATTTATAGCAGCAGGCAAACACTCTAAATGCGTGATGATGATTCTAAATGTGGATGGAAAAACCGGAGGACCCGGAGAAAAATCCACACAACCACGGAGAGAGAGACACGCAAACTCCAAATATACAGCGGACGTCAGGGTCGGGATCGAACCCACGACCTCCTGTAGACCAGGCGAGGTAGTTAACATCTCACCACGAAGAGAGAGACACGCAAACTCCAAATATACAGCAGGGTCGGGATCGAACCCACGACCTCCTGTGTACCAGGCGAGGTAGTGACCATCTCCTAGCCACCGTGGCGACAAAGGCGGGCGGGCGTGGTGCTGTGAGTCGGTGTGTTTATGTATTTGACTGCAACGCTTCCGCTTGCTCTCGTATTCCTGTAGCCGCGTGCGGCTCCGTGAGATGCGAGTTGTGACGATCAATGCGCTACTACGCACAGCGAGGGAGCGAGAGAGCGAGAGTCGGAGTGGAATCGTCTGGACGAGGCTCCCTCCCGGGTGACATTACGATCGGAATTAAGCCACGGGCTGCTGTCGACGTTCGTGCACACGTCAGCCGACACGCCGCCAAGACCCCGTCACTTGGAATGGTCACGCATACCGGGACCCACGCCTGTCCCACCACGTCAGCATACGGAGACATTTCGTTAAAGCAGCCCATGAGCAGCCGCACAGCTCTCAGGCGCGTGCGCAACTTCAGCAGCATTGGTTCAAATCGTTCCTGTTGCCTCTAAACGCACGGCAGTCCAAGCGAGCCTGGCGCCGATGAGACGTTGAATGTCGAAACGGCTGCGGAGTTCTGCTCGTGTGGAGCCGCTGCTCGCCGAAGGCCGCGCGGCTGATGAGATGTGTAATGGAGGTTGAACAGATGTGGGAAGGAGGCATATACAGTCTACTTCGTTATATAATAAATAACGAAGACATGAAACGTAATAACAGGTTGTTTTTTACTGTCACAGACAGGTTATAAATATCTTGACATTTCTGCTGCCACGTGCCTCCTCACGGGAGGATTCCTCTGCGCTTTTTTAATTATTAAATCTAAAACTATTTTGTTTTATTTGAGCACTTAAGGCCCCACTGAGCTATGTTGCTCTTTTTCTCCAGAAGCGACTTGGCTATCAGAAATGATAGCTCAGACAAGTGGCTTATCATCACCACGTGGACATGTCTAGCAACCAAATACTCGTAAACGCGTGATGTTCATTCTGAATGTGGAAGAAAAACACCGGAGGACCTCGAGAAAAATCCACGTGACCATGGGGAAAGAGAGACACGCAAACTTCAAATATGCAGCAGCAGCAGGCGTCAGGGTCGGAATCGAACCCACGGCCTCCCGCATACCAGGCGAGGTCGTTAACATCTCCTAGCCACGGCGGCTGCGACGTGGGCGCAGCAGAGATGGAATGAGGCGAGGGGAGGGAGTGGCTGGGCTGTGGCTCAACCAAACTAAATCTAAATAAATAAAAATACCTATTTTTACTTTAGCAGCTAAGGCCCACTGAGCCGTGGAGCTCTTCTTGTTTAGAAGCGACCTGGCTATCACGTGATAGCTCAACGAAGTGGCTTCTCATCGCTTGCGGGAATTTATAGCAGCAAAATGCTGTACTCTAAAGCAGAGGGGTAGTAGACGATGATTTGAAGATCTGGGTGCAAAAGATTGAAAGGAATGGGTTGAGGATCTGTCGGACCAAGGCGGAGTATGTGGTGGCAAATTTCAATGGAAAAATGCAGAAGGAGGATTGCAAATTGGAAGTGGCCAGTTCATGAAGAGGAACGAGTTTAAGTAGCTGGGTGAAACGACGTGATGCTGATGGGTCACTGGAAGGAGAGATGAGGACAAGGGCTGGGTGGCTGAAATGCCGAGAGATGACCGGTATGGTGTGTGATAAGAGGCTCCCAGTTTGGTTGAAGGGAAAAGTGTGTAGTGTATAGTGCAGTGTAGAGTAATGTATAGTGTAGTGTAGAGTAATGTATAGTGTAGTGTATAGTGTAGTATAGAGTACAAGACGGTGGTGAGGCCGGTGTTGTTGTTTGGGGCCGAGTGCTGGGGCACAAGAGAGAGGGAGGACGAAGCGGTGACAGAGGCGAGGGTGTGGTGGTGGGTGTTGGGTCCGACAAGGAAGGACGGGGTGAGGAATGAAGAAGTGAGAGGTAGAGACCACGGGGAAGGTGAGAGACAGAGAACACACTGATTGTGGTTCGGTCATGTTGACAGACGGCAGGAAAATGATGTGGCTCAGAAGGTGCAAGTGATGCAAGTGGAAAGAAAGAGATCAAGAAGAAAAATGCAGAAGAAGAGATGGGGGGGGGGGGGGCGATGTGGTGCGAAAGGACCGTGGTGGGCTGAGGAGCGGAACGAGAGATGGGGCAGGAAAGGGCAGCGTGAAGAAGGTTGGCAAGGACAGTGGAACACCCACGTGAGTGGGACACACGTGGAAGAAGAAGAGAATGAATAATGTCCACTACTAGAAGCGTGATTCCAAATGTGGAGGGGGAAACCTGGAGGACCCGGAGACAAATCCACGCGACCACGAAGAGAGAGACCCGCAAACTCCAAATATAGAGCAGCAGGCGTCAGGGCCGGGATGGAACCCACCACGACCTCCTGCATAGCAGGCGAGGTAGTTAACATCTCCTGCCACCACGTCACTGGGGCTTCTCTGGGCACGCATGCTGGGCAGAGAAGGACCCGGCTTGGCCAGCCCATCGGGATCTGGGGCCTCAGCGGCGCTGGCTGAAGTGTCTCCGCCACGGCCATTGTGAGCACCCGGACAGAGTTACAATCAGAATGATAATATTCATACTGGAGGAATCCGATGAGCTATAAAGCTCTTTTCCCACAAATGTCCAGTAGGGGCACGGGGTAAGAACGTCACAACAACAAACACAAGACACGAACACGATAGTAGTGCAAAGTGCAAGAAATGTCAACAAATCACCGAACAAATGAAACTGAACCATCGCCATGCTGCCAGGTGAAGCCCACCGAGGCATGAACTTGTTGTCCAGGAGCGGCCTGACCACCACAAGTGACGACTCAACAAGGGGGGGGGGGGCAGGCGCTCAAACCCAGGGCCTCGGCCACTCGCACGTGGCCATCATGACCACCCCCCCCCCCAACTTGAGAGAGAGAGGGGGGGGGGTAGAGCGGTGATTGGTGACTGCCACCCCCCCCCCCCCCCCCCAACTTGAGAGAGGGGGGGGGGTAGAGCGGTGATTGGTGACTGCCACCACCAGAGCCTCCTGGGAGAACGCGGCAGAGCCACTCTGGGCCCCGTGTGACCCGTCCAGTCGCATTCGTCCATTGATTTGTCCTTTGCAACATTTCAAGACTCAAGTTTAGTCATCGGCCGTGGTCGATCCACTGCTGGCTGGAGGCCTCCCACAAGCCCCTTCCAGCTCGCCAACAATTCCGCGATGTGGACGATCCACCTCGCGGCTGATTTCAGCGTTCCGTCTCCGCAGGCGACGTCCCTGCGCCCAGCGCCGCGCTCTTGTTCCGCCGCTCTCTCGGCCCGTGCTAAGCGTGCGGCCCGCTTCTGTTTATAAACTACAACTGCAAACAGGCGATCTTATCTCGACCTGAGCCACCACGACCGCTATCTCCCCCCACCCCCTGCCTGCCGCACCTGACAGCGTGAGGCGGGCATCATTGCGCGGAGGGGTCAGCTGTGGTCACCCCACTGATTTATCTCACTTTATCATCCTTGCCCCATTACTTATTTACCCACGAAAGTCACAGGCGAGTATGTTGTTTTACTTTGAAGGGTTCTGCTCCGTCGGGATGTTTTGACCGCTCCAACGGCGCTGTGAAGCGTCACATTCTCGAGCATTCTCCCGCCGGTGATGTTGACACGGTGCACCAGCTACTCAGTTGAGGCCAAGTCGACCTAGGGGAAGGACCAGTTCAGGGAATCGAACTCGGAAAGGCCGAGTTCGTCGCGCAGCGCGCTAACCACTGCGCCACCGCTCCTACAATACCAACACCACGCCCTTCTCCATGAAGCGACCTCACCACGGCGCCTGTGCCAGGCTAGGTGCACTTTCATGCCGCCACGTGAAGTGTCGAAGGCTCGCTGACAGGTCACGGGACAGACCCTGCAGGTGCCATGGGTTGGCTGACTGAGATGACTGACAGATACACCACCAGCTGTACCTCCCCTACTGTGCCAACTTGCTCTATTTTATCCGCCCTGCGCTCCGTTCGTGGTTGTGAGCGTCGCTTCGCTGCCCTCCTTTGTTGTTGAAGGGCGACTGCCCGAGTGTTTCCGTGAGGCACGGGCGTGTCCACTGCAGGTGGCAGAGGGCCAGGATTGCAAAACCTGTGCACGTCGCTTCCACGAAACTCGCCGCTATTTTATCTCTCTCCGAATGTCCGCGCGTCATTTCTCCACCTCCGTCTCTCCCCGCGCCCCCCCCCCTACGGGGCCCTGCCGCTCGACTCCACAGCGCTGGCCGCGAGAGGCGGCGTCTCGCTGTGAGAGCCGCCCGCGAACTCACCCCCTGACCCCCTCACCCCCTCACCCCGTAGTGAGCGGCGAGTGGGGAGGTGAGGAAGAGTCGCTCCCCTAACCCGAGCGAGTGGATGGGGGTATGAGGGTCGCCCTCGAACTCACGGTGAGAGCGAGTGGGTGAGCGAAAGTCGCTCCCCAACCCACACCACTCGCGGTGTGGGAGCTCACAACGGTCACGATCGGCTTCATTCTGTTTGTCTGCGTACATTGGGGCTTGGTGGCTGGGTGGGTGGCTGGCTGGGTGGAGGTTTAAACGACACAATTGTGGCCAGATGATTTACGCGGCATCACCCGACAGAGCATCCATGACGACCCCGTGGCAATGGTCTGCAGAAACCTCCTCCCTGGGCGCCCCAACGGGTGCCTGGGCTTCGTCTGCGCAGCCGAGGGCACGTGTGGACGTGGCTCTGCTGCTGCTCGGGAACGAGCGATGCGTGTGGGGGGTGTGGGGGTGGGTGGGGGGTGTGGGGGGAGCAAAGTTCGACACTGGCGCTGGGGAGCGCCAAGCAAAGCCGCCGTAGATAACAAAAACACAATCCTCGCCGAGCCAACGGCCGCTGCTTTGCAACAACACAAGTGCCCTCGTCTCCTGGATACTGCTGCGTGAAGTTTAGATAAATAATAAATAAAGACACACGCGCAGTGAGCGGGGTGACGGAAGGTGAAGGTCGAGAGGTCATCGCGACTTCGATATCGCTTCCTTCCGTTGGTTGACCCCGCTGGTTTGTCGCGTGTTCAGCTACCGACCTCAGAAGACCATTCTCACAGTCTCAGCGTCATCATCATCACCACTCACTCATCATCATCGCCATCTGGAGAATCACCACCACCATCCATGCCATCACCACCACCATCTGTATAATCATCATCACCACCACCATCTGTATAATCATCACCACCACCACCACCACCAGCAGCAGCAGCATCATCATCACCTTCGTTATCATCATCACCGATTATATTTTTATCACCCCAATCGTCACCACCATCAACACGACCACCATCATCACCACTACGACTACCCTCACCACCTCCAACCACCACTTCCACCACCAAGACCACCAAGACAAAGACTGAGACTCGACTAAAGTTCCATGGGACGAGGCGTGTGTCTGGGCAGAGGGAATTCTGCCCGCGGTGGCCGCTCTGTGAGCCACGACCGGGAAACTCGGACCCGTGGGGGACACGGGAGCTCGGAGCTCTCCACGTGAGGACATCATTATCAGGATCATCATCATCAGCAACATCATCATCAGCAGCAGCAGGCTGTGCGCTACACGGCCGGGAGGTGCAGCGCGGCCCTCCAGCTGTGATGAGTCCAGCGTGGGGCCATTCAAAGGACATTCGCAGAAGAATATCCATGGAATTACGTTGGGTTATTTTGAAAATCTTAAATTCCGGATCTATATTCGGAGTTATCACCAAACATTCCCATCATTACGAGCATTGTCATGATCATTATCGCTATCATAATATAATAATCATTGTCATCATTAACACCACAATCATCACCATCATGTCGATCATGATGACCATGATCGAGAAGATGGTGATCTTAATCGTGGTCTTAATGGATTGTAATCATCTTTGCCATCACCATCATCGTCGGCGTTATTTTCACCGCCATTCGCCACCAAGTGACGGCGACGTCACCACGGCGCCCGTGCCAGGCCAGGTGCACTTTGAGGCCACGTGAAGTGTCGAAGGCTCGCTAACAGGAGGAGGTCACGGGACAGACCCAGCAGATGCCGTGAATTGGCTGGCTGAGATGACTGACCGATGCACCAGATACTGTGCCAACGCCGCATTTTATCCGCCCGGCGCTCCACCACCACTATCATCACCATCATAATCATGATTACCACCAATCACCTCCATCATCACGATTACCACCAATCACCACCACCATCATCACGATTACCACCAATAATCACCATCATCACGATAACCACAATCATCTCCATCATCACAATTGCCACCAATCACCACCATCATCCGTGCTCACGGCGGTCATGACGCAGCCGAGAAGGCTCATGATACCAAAGCCAACGTCTGCCCTGCTCAATTACAATATACACTCAGAAATCATCGAGCCCCACTGGACACAAACAACAACAACTTGACGTTGCCCTCATGAACAAAGCGTTACGAGACTCAGCGAGGCTTTCCTGAGCGAACAAGCGGCGGTGACGAGAACAATTTTGCAGGAACTGATCCTCGGTTGGTGTTGTTCACAGCAACGAGGTTCACTGGGTTCGTCGCATCCGCAGGCTTCTCGCAGCACTCCGAGAGCTCAAGGGCCGTCTGCTCCTGGGGGAGGCTCGGCGGGGCTTTTGCCAGCGCAGGTGCCACGCGTTGGGACGCTTTTGCCGAGAGAGACGATCCGCGTCGTTAAATACAGGGCGCTTCAAAAGGAAATGTCAACACTTATATGGGACTGTCGTTCTCAATGGACATAAAATAACGGATAATAAGACACTGTAACATGATAACAAATGTAAGTTAATAGCTTGGCAAAGTCAAAGTCTCCACTTGCTCGTCGTCGTTGTCGACGCGTGCCAGGAACCTTCTCCAGGTGGTCTCCAGAGCCCGGAGGCTGCACATTTATTGTGGTTATTGTTGTTGCAAATCCTCACAAGTGTTAGAACATGTTTGTGAAGCGCCCTGTATATTAAAGTCCCGTCGTGAACACGCTCCTCTGTGAACGGCCCCTCAGCCCCGCACGAGTCCTGCCGTGCCCCCTGGGGGCTCTGCTGGACACTTCGGAGTAGTCGTCGTCGGTCTTTCGCGACCAATATTATCCATAATCGTTGTTTTGTGGGTTAGATCGCGTACATACAAATGTGTCGTAAAACCCGCCACCACCCGACACAGCCAATTAGTGAGGGTTGTCACGTAAACAAAAAACGTGCCAATTCGTCACGAGTTCAGCACTAACCGGAAACCCACAACAACATTCACAATTTCTGTTTATTTCCTCGCTTTCCATACACGGCGGTGCGCTTTGGTGATATCTACGGATGCCACGCGTCTCTACGAATGTAAATCACGATGTATCACCAACAATAATGGTAAAGAGCAATAATGACGATGATCGTACAGCACCGCCAGCAGACCTGTCACCGTTATCACGAGCGCAGATCCAATCGCCTCACCTGGCTCGTTCAAGGTGCCGCCGCCTGGAACGTGAACTCGGGGATGTTCCTCTCGCTCGCTCTCCTGTCCGTGTAGTGGTGGTGGTGTGTGATGGTGGTGGTGTGTGATGGTGGTGGTGGTGTGTGATGGTGGTGTGTGATGATGGTGGTGGTAATGATGATGATGGTGGTGATGCTGCTGCTGCACCTGTTCTGAACCGCGGGCTGTCGGTGGGTGTGGCGCTGCGGCTCGCAGGTGACTGTGGTGGCGATGACGACGCTGAGGGGGTAGGGCCGCGTGGGCTGCAGGGAGGAGGAGGAGGGAGTAATTGTGGCTGAGATGACGTAATAGTTGACACGGGGAGCGGGGTTTAAAGTGGAGGTGTACACAACAACAGCAGCAGCAGCCGCCATTCCCCAATGAGACGACTGACTTATCGACTGACTAATCGACCGACGAATCGACTGACTAATCGACTGACTAATCGACCGACGAATCGACTGACTAATCGACCGACGAATCGACTGACTAATCGACTGACTAATCGGCTCACTGACTAATCCTTGCCAACTGCTTTCCCGGCCTCACACTGAGAAGCAAAGACAAAGGTCCCGCGTGACAGACTGTTGGGGCAAGTGCTGTTAGCGAGTAGCCCCTATGACTGCCGGGATGACACACGAGGGGGTGGGTGGCCAGCACCACGCACGGCCGTATTTGTCTCCCCAGTGGCGATGTTTGCACACCGCACCGGGTTATTCACTTGGGGCTGAGTCGACCTAGGGGAAGCGGCCCAGGACCGGTTCGGATAGTCGTCACTGGGCTCCCCACTGCCCCTGCCGCTCACGGCAGGTGGAGGAGGCGCGCCTCGCCCTGCGCGAGTAAACACGCGGCCCCGCCCGGCGCTGCCGCGCGCGCTCCGCACATTCCGCGCGGCTATTCATAGACACGCGCTGGGCGCTGGGCGCTGCGTGGGGGCCGCGGGCGCTTTGTTGTGACAGGGGCGGCGATTGCGCAACGACCCCGCCGCATTGCCGTGGATCCACAGCGCTTCCGCTCGCAGGAGGTCGTGGGATTGATCCCGACCCTGACGATGGCTGCTGCTGCTGCTGCTGTATATTTGGAGTTTGCGTGTTTCTCTCTGTCATCATCATCATCACGATGGCTAGGAGATGTTAACTACCTCGCCTGGTCTACACGAGGTCGTGGGTTCGATCCAGACCCTGACGCCTGCTGCTGCTGTATATTTGGAGTTTGCGTGTCTCCCTCCCCGTGGTTGATTGGATTTCTCTCCGGGTCCTCCGGTATTCCCCTGCACGTTAAGAACCAACGTCACACATTTAGAGTGTTTGGGCCGCGAAACATTTCTACGCGATGGCGACAATCCACTTGGTTGAGGCATCATTTGTGGCGGCCAGGTCGCTTCTGAAATGCCGAAATGACGTGGAACGGTGATGGATGTGGGGCGCATTGCACCTTGTCACGTGACCCACAAACAATCCACGTCTCGCGAAATCTTTCTGCAGTGGAACGGCGACAGAGCCCCCCCCCCCCCCCCACGGGTCCCTCTGCAATGCCTTCCTGCGGACCCCCCCAACACCCCACACGGAATGCGCCCTGACCGTCCGCCTTCCTCTCGAGAAGCGAACAAGCGGCCTCGGTTTAACAAAAAGAAGAAGGCGACGACCTTTCGACTCAAACCGGGAGCTCCGGTGTAGCGAGTTGAAGTGTCGCAGCCCGCCGGGTCGCCAGCGACGTGCGCGCAGAGAGAGCCACGGGGGGCCGCGCTGAGGCCGAGAGGCTGAGACGCAAACACAAAGACCCCCCCCACCCCCCCCCCCCCCTTGTAGCTTTCACAGACTGCTGGGCAAATGCTACTCGTAGCGAGCAGCGCCTACGAAGGCCGGCACTGTGGCACACGAGGGGGTGGCTGATTAAGCACCACGCCCGGCCGCATTTGTCTCCCCAGTGGTGAGGATTCTACACATCGCATGGGGTACGTTAAGTCGACCTACGGGAGGCCCAGGACCGGTTCAGATAATCGCCGCTGGTGTCCGTGAGCGGGAACCGAGCCCGAGTCGCCTGGTTCGTAGCGCGGCGTAGCGCTAACCGCTGCGCCACCGCTCGAACAAAGATGCCTGCACTGACTGAGACCTCCCCCTCCCCCCACTCGTCACGTTCGCCGTGCGGAGAAGTCAGAATCAGAATCTTCATGGAGACTGCAGGAGGAATCCGATGACCTACGAAGCTCTTTGTCACCGATGTCCAGTGAGGGGGGCCACGTGGGCAGGACGTCGGCCAGAGGCCACGGAGACTTCCGCTGGGAGAGACTCGAGACCGAGCGGCAGGCGAGGGGGTGACGCGCCCCCTGGCAGAGCTCGTCCCCCGAGGAGATGGAGCGATGGAATGATGAGCAAGATGGATCGTTGCATTGCGAGACTGCCAGAGGAGGTGGCGATGGCCTGAAGAGATGGCGTGGTGGCGGCGAGCTGAGCCAACCCACCCCCAGTCGGGACTTGAGCTCACGCCCTTGAGCTGTGAGTCAGCTCCCTTTTTCCCTCTCTCTCTGGGCGCATTGCCAGTGCTGTCAGCCTGTCGCTCGCAATCGTGTGGACGTCGTGAGAAGTCGTGTGGACGTCGTGAGAAGTCGTGTGGACGTCGTGAGAAGTCGTGTGGACGTCGTGAGCAATTGAGGGTGGCCGAGCCGACACGTAACAAGGCCAAGTTCCCCGCACTCCGTGTAGCCTCAACACGCTGTTGGGGCAAGTGCTGTTAGTAGCGAGTAGCAGCAGCACCACCTATGAAGGCCGGCACTGTGGCACACGAGGGGTGGGTGGGCCAGCACCACGCTGGGCCGCCTTTGTCTCCCCAATAGCGATGTTTACATATCGCACCAGGTTGTTCATTTGAGGCTGAGTCCACCTAGGGAAGGCACAGAACCGGTTCAGATAATCGTCATTGCTGTTGGTGGCCGTGAGCGAGAAATCGAACTCGGGTCGCTGGGTTCGTAGCGCAGTGTAGCACTAACCACTGCTAGTTTGTATTTATAAAATTAATGTAATTTTCCGTCATAACGGGTTCATACAAATGTGTATTTAATGAAAAAGACTAACATTTAAGGACTGTATTGAATTTATTTAATCTAAAATGTTGAATCAGCACTTTGATGTCGGTGGGATTTGTGCACCTTGGCAAAGCAACGTAATGAAGCTGTCCATGGGGAAAAACACAGATTTGTGGAGATAAAAGTCCAACATGCTCAGAACGTTGCCCTCGTGACGTATTGACAGTGATAGCAAACGCAGGACGACTGATTGGAAACCGTCTTCGCTTCAAAGCAAATGGCAAATTCACATCAGACGGTGGCAGATCAATTCTGGGAATGAAGACTCCATCTGCAACGAGTGGATTCCGAAATGATTTCAGCCACAGCGACATGGCGGTGCATGTCACGCATCACCAGACCGTGTGCCATTGCACAAGTCCCTTTTTGGGGGGTTGAGATTTCGAATCGGCGATGACAATGGTTCCTTACAAATACAACAATTCATGAGGTGGTCAGTTTAACACGTAGGCTTTCGCGACCAATATTATTCATAATCAACGTTTTTGGGTTTAGATCGCGTTATTTATAAATGTGTCGTAACCCTCCACCACCCGACACGGCCAATCAGTAAAAAAGTGTCACGTTGACAAAAGACAAATTAGTTCACTGCTTTAGCCCACCGGTGTGTTGAAGCGCGAAACCACAACATTTACAATTTGAGGTGGCATTGCCAGATGGTGTTTATAGCAGCCTGGTGTAAGAAGTGAGACTGGATAATGAGTGGCGTCGCTCGGATCCACGTCGCCTTACCCAGCCAGCAGCGCTACAGTGGCAGGCGTTAGGCACGGATCACCAGAACTATCGTGTTCAAAAACACGTCGTCAGTATGAAGATGCATTTCTAGATGTATCCATATGTGAGGACGTCAGACGTCCGTGAAGGATGCCCAGGTGCAGTGCTGAAGACGTGTCTGCATTCCACGCGAGCAGAGGACGCTAGCTCTCTCACTCTCTCTGCCCTCTCACTCTCTCTGCCCTCTCTCTCTGCCCTCTCTCTCTGCCCTCTCTCTCTGCCCTCTCTCTCTGCCCTCTCTCTCTGCCCTCTCTCTCGCTCTCTCACTCTCTCTGCCCTCTCTCTCTGCCCTCTCTCTCTGCCCTCTCACTCTCTCTCTGCCCTCTCTCTCTGCCCTCTCTCTCTGCCCTCTGTCTCTGCCCTCTCTCTCTGCCCTCTCTCTCTGCCCTCTCACTCTCTCTGCCCTCTCTCTCTGCCCTCTCTCTTTGCCCTCTCGCTCTCTGCCCTCTCTCTCTCGCTCTCTCACTCTCTCTGCCCTCTCTCTCTCTCGCTGTCGTCGGTTGAGAAGGAGGGTGAGGATGTGGGAGAGGAAGAGCCGTTGGTTTAAGCAAGGGAACGTGAAAGCCCGGACAACGCGCACACCGGACACTGACTGTGAGGCAGTGGCGATGTGGTGCGCGACGACTACGAAGTGCTTGAAGTTGCCATGAGATGACCACACCGAATGCACTCGGAATGTTTCAGCGCAATTTGCGCGGGAGCCTGAACGACGCGCACACCGGACACTGACTGTGAGGCGGTGGCGATGTGTTGCGTGACGATCAATGAAGTGTATGTCGTTGCCATAAAGGCATGTACATTGATTTGAATGCACGGAAAGTTTCCAGCGCAATTGGCGCTGGTGTAATAAAGTTTTAAAAAGTCAAAAAAGTCTCTCTCTCGCTCTCTCTCTCTGCCCTCTCTCTGCCCTCTCTCGCTCTCTCTCTGCCCTCTCTCTCTCTCTGATCTCGAGTGCGAGACGAGAGCTCGCGAGGCCGTGGAGAGCGCGAGGCTGCGTCCCTGTGACGCTCGCGATTCTCACCGCGAGCGTCACAGCCCAGCAAGGTCAAGGGCGAGCGACGAGAGCTGTTCATGCCACCATCACCACCATCACGACCATCACTACCATCATAATCACCACCATCACTACCATCACCACCATCACCACCATCACTACCATCATAATCACCATCATCACTACCATCACCACCATCACTACCATCACTACCATCATAATCACCACCATCACTACCATCATAATCACCACCATCACTACCATCACCACCATCACCACCATCACTACCATCATAATCACCACCATCACTACCATCACCACCATCACCACCATCACTACCATCATAATTACCACCATCACCACCATCACCACCATCACTACCATCATAACCACTACCATCACTACCATCACCACCATCACCACCATCACTACCATCATAATCACCATTATCACTACCATCACCACCATCACCACCATCACTACCATCATAATCACCACCATCACTACCATCACCACCATCACTACCATCATAATCACCACCATCACTACCATCATTACCATCACTACCATCACTACCATCATAATCACCACCATCACTACCATCACCACCATCACCACCATCACTACCATCATAATCACCATCATCACTACCATCACCACCATCACCACCATCACCACCATCACTACCATCATAATCACCATCATCACTACCATCACCACCATCACCACCATCGCCACAATCACTACCATCATAATCACCACCATCACTACCATCATAATCACCACCATCACCACCATCACCACCATCACTACCATCATAATCACCACCATCACTACCATCATAATCACCACCATCACCACCATCACTACCATCACCACCATCACTACCATCACCACCATCACTACCATCATAATCGCCACCATCACCACCATCACTACCATCACCACCATCACTACCATCACCACCATCACTACCATCATAATTACCACCATCACTACCATCACCACCATCACTACCATCACTACCATCACCACCATCACCACCATCTCCACTTGAGCTGTCTGAGGAAACTGCTGAGGATCAATTGGTAGAATCCCTGACACGGAATTCCTCAGAAAGGCCAATATCCCCAGCATCCACACCTTGCTTGCGAAGGAACAGCTTAGATGGACTGGCCACGTGACCAGAATGTCCTGCGCGAGACTGCCAGAACAAGTCTTATTTGGCGAGCTGAAGAATGGCAAAGCGAGCGCAAGGTGGCCCCAAACAGCGCTACAAGGACACCCTGACAGTTTTCTGTGTGTGGGTGTGTGTGGATGTGTGTGGGTGTGTGTGTGTGTGGGTGTGTGTGGGTGGGACCTTACCATCAGCCCCACCAAAACTAAGCACCTGCCTGGGTATTTTGTACCATCGGACACTCCACCTCCACAACTCCCAATCGGTGATGGGGCAATTGTGGAGAGAGTGGAGAGTTTCCCATACCTGGGCAGTGTGCTTATGACCGGCTCCAGTCTAACAGCAGAGGTCTCACTCCGAATCAGTCGAGCGGCAATATCTTTTCATCGATTCTAGATTTGAAGCTTTCGTGACTGCAAGGAATCATCTTCTTAGGTTTTTTCGGTAAAGTCACGTAGAAAGTAAAATAAAATAAAAACAAAAATCACGACGTTTCGGAGGCAACACAAGTCTCCGTCATCAGGTGGGACCGTCACAGCCAGATTAGCTGTATCACTTGATACAGCTAATCTTTACCGAAAAAACCTAAGAAAATATTTTCATCGGTTGCGTAACGCTGTGTGGAAGCTACCTGGTCTGTCGCTCCGCACGAAGCTTCAGGTCTTCTCGGCCACGGTCATTCCCTCCATTCTCTACACTTGCGAAACGTGGACCCCCCTAATGGAGCATCTGCGCCGGTTAGAAACATTTAGGCTGGCCTGCCTATGATCCATCCTGGGTTTAACCAGGCTGGATTGTGTGAGGAGCTCAGAAATCCTTGAAAGATCTTGGCAAAGTCTTATTGGTGAGCTCCTCCGTTAGGCAAGGCTGCGTTGGCTGGGTCATGTAGCCCGCATGCCCAGCCACCGCATGCCTAAACAGCTATTGTTCGGCCGGATCGAGGGGGATAAGCGGGCGCGGCACGGGCTAGAGAAAAGATGGAGTGATGTGGTACAGGAGGACGTGGAGCTGAGTGGATTTGCCGATGACTGGTAACCAGCGGTGTCAAGATCGGCCTCTGTGGAGGAGGCTCGTGAAGGACGCTACTGGGCAGTTGGAGGCAGTCGCCCTCCAACAATAACGGAGGGCGGAGGAGCGACGCTCACAATAACGAGCGAAGCGCCGGGTGGCTAAAGCACAGCAAGTTGGCACAGTAGGGGGCACAGGTGGTGCATCAGCCAGTCATCTCGGTCATCTCGGTCAGTCGACCCGTGGCACCTGGGTCTGCCCCGTGACCTCCTGCCTGCGGGCGTTCGACACTTCACGTGGCCTCAAGGTGCACATAGCCTTGCACAAGCGTCGTGGGGACGTCACCGCCACTAAGTGGCGAATGGCGGTTGTTGTTGTTGCTGTTGTGTGTGTGTGCTGCTTCTGAACATCGATGGGGCGTCGTGCTACTGCTGCTACTGCTGCGTGACAGCCCCCGCCGTATGAATGCGAGGATCACGAGACCGGAGCGCACAAACATCGCCTCCGGCACCGTGGTGGCTAGGAGATGTCAACTACCTCGCCTGGTCTGCAGGAGGACGTGGGTTCGATCCCGACCCTGACGATGCTTGCTGCTGCTGCTGTATATTTGTAGTTGGCGTGCCTCTCTTTCTCTCTCCCCCCGTGGTCGCGTGGCGTTTTCTCCGGGTCCTCCGGTTTATCCCTCCACATTTAGATTCAACGTCACTCGTTTAGAGTATTTGGCTGCTTTACATTTCCACGCGATGATGATGAGCCACTTCGCTGTCACGTGTGGCCAGGTGGCTTCTGAAAAAGACTGATATAGCTCAGTGGGCCTGACCTGGTAAAAATAAATAGTTGAGTTTAAAGACGCGTAAGTCCGTCAGGGCGTGCCGGGCGGGATGCCCGGCACGCGCTGCAGGTGTCTGTCACGTGGCTCTGTGGCTACGTGGGCTCACGTGCACTTACATCGAGATAGAACATCGACAAGCAGACGGATGTCATGGACTGTATTATTTATACAAGAGGCACCACGCTGGTGTGACGTGTGCAGAAGGTCGGGGATTCCATCCCGACCCTGGCGCCTCTTGTATATTTGGAGTTTGCGTGTATCTCTCCCCGTGGTCGCGTGGATTTTTCTCTCCCGGGTCCTCCGGTTTTTTGCCTCCACATTTATCAACACGCATTGAGATAAATTTAGATCATTTTGGCTGTTATGAATGTCCAAGTAATGGGCCACTTTGTTGAGCTATCATTTGTGGCCAGGTCGTTTCTGAAAAATAAGTTAATACCTGAGTGGCCTTTGCCTCGTGGGGGGGGGTTAATTGTATTTGTGTATTTTGGTGATTTGTTTACCTTTCTTATACTTGCACGCCTGTTGTGTTTGTGTACTGTTTGTTGTTCTGACGTTCTTACCCCGTGCCCCTCCTGGACATCTATGAAAAATAGCTTTATAGCGCATCGGATTCCTCCACTATAAATACAATTCGGATGTAGCTCACTAATTATTTATTGTGTGCCTGGTGCTCTAACAGTGGAACAAAAGTGTCACGTGTAAAAGTATTCGCTACAAAAAAATCGCATTCCACACCGCAGCGAAACTCAGCAGCAGAGCGAGCGGCTCCCAGTCAGAGACGACGCGAGTTCAAGTCCGGGTCCTGGGCTGTTCACTCAGCCCATCACCCTCCGCGGACGACCAAATGGGCACTACTTCGTGGGGATGTCGGTGGGTTTTACCCTATGGATGGACTCGCCCCCGTCATAGTAACGTGGGAATTTCCACCACCGGAATGAAGTAAACTGTTGAAACGATGAAGCTGAGCACCGCGTGGATCGTTGTCCCAGGAGAATGCGTTTGGGATTTTTCTTTTCTTTACAAAGACGAAGCGAAGCAACTGCCGCTGATCACACCACTCACCTGGGGTCGAACTTGTCGGTGTCAGTCCGCAGGTGGAACTTGAGACGATCACGGCCAACCTCGTCACCAAGTTCCTCCTCCTCCTGCTGCTGCTGCTCTCTGGGAGCCGTGCCACGAGGCGTCTGGCGATGCACGCTCACCCCTCCTCTGCTCTCTCCCTCGCTCTCTCCTCTCTGCCCTCACTCCACCTTCTCCTGTCCTCTCCCTTGCTCACCCCTCCTCTGCTCCTCTCCCTCGCTCTCTCCTCTCTGCCCTCACTCCACCTTCTCCTGTCCTCTCCCTTGCTCACCCCTCCTCTGCTCCTCTCCCTCGCTCTCTCCTCTCTGCCCTCACTCCACCTTCTCCTGTCCTCTCCCTTGCTCACCCCTCCTCTGCTCTCTCCCTCGCTCTCTCCTCTCTGCCCTCACTCCACCTTCTCCTGTCCTCTCCCTTGCTCTCCCCTCCTCTGCTCCTCTCCCTCGCTCTCTCCTCTCTGCCCTCACTCCACCTTCTCCTGTCCTCTCCCTTACTCACCCCTCCTCTGCTCTCTCCCTCGCTCTCTCCTCTCTGCCCTCACTCCACCTTCTCCTGTCCTCTCCCTTGCTCACCCCTCCTCTGCTTCTCTCCCTCGCTCTCTCCTCTCTGCCCTCACTCCACCTTCTCCTGTCCTCTCCCTTGCTCTCCCCTGCTCTCGTCTGTTTTTAGGGTCAGCAAAACGTCGGTTCTAACTTTGTGAATTTTGCTTTTATTCTCCTTTGTGAACTTTGGGTTTATCCCCTCTCCCTCCTCTCCTCTCTCAAGTACCACGAACTCTCCCTCCTCTCCTCCCCCATCATCTTTTTCATCTCCCCATCCTCTCCCCTCACTCCACTCTCAAGCACCACTCACTCTCTCCCACTCCTCCCCCGCCTCCCTCTCTCTCTGGCTGTCTCTATGGTTTCGGATTGAGCGTCGGTGGTGTCACGACCGATGAGGCAACATGCGTGTGTGTAAGTACGTGTTCGCCACTAAGTGGCGGTGACGTCCCCACGACGCTTGTGCCAGGCCATGTGCACCTTGAGGCCACGTGAAGTGTCGAACGCCCGCTGGCAGGTCACGGGGCAGACCCAGGTGCCACGGGTCGACTGACTGAGATGACCGAAACGAATGGCTGATGCACCACCTGTGCCCCCTACTGTGCCAACTTTCTGTGCTTTAGCCACCCGGCGCTCCACTCGTTGTTGTGAGCGTCGCTCCTCCGCCCTCCGTTGTTGTTGGAGGGCGAATGCCTCCGACTGCCCAGTAGCGTCTTTCACGAACCTCCTCCACAGAGGCCGATCTTGACACCACTGGTACCAGTCATCGGCAAGTCCACTCAGCTCCACGTCCTCCTGTACCACATCACTCCATCTCTTCTCTAGCCCGTGCCGCGCCCGTTTAGCCCCCTCGATCCGGCTGAACAAAAGCTGTTTAGGCATGCGGTGGCTGGGCATGCGGGCTACATGACCCAGCCAACGCAGCCTTGCCTGCCGGAGGAGCTCGCCGATGGGACTTTGCCCAGATCTTTCAAGGATTTGTGAGCTCCTCACACAATCCAGCCTGGTTAAACCCAGGATGGATCGTAGGCAGGCCAGCCTAAATGTTTCTAACCGGGGAAGATGCTCCATTAGGGGGGTCCACATTTCGCAAGCGTAGCGAAGGGAGGGAATGACCGTGGCCGAGAAGACCTGAAGCTTCCACACAGCGTTACGCAACCGATGAAAAGATATTGCCGCTCTACTGATTCGGAGTGAAACAATAAACAACACACACACATAAACAACACTCACACACAATCATGAACACACTCACACACATACAACACAAACCAACCATTCATTCGCGTCGTGGTGGAGACTCCAGGTAACACTAAACACGCCTTCCACAAACATCTCTTCCTCGACGGAGTCGAACAACAGCACACATTTCGCACATCCCATCAGCGCCACGGCCTTTCTGGGAGTCTTCGGCAGCGATGGCTCAGCACGACCGAGGTGTGGCCCACTGTCGCCATGCAGCGTCTTGTCATCTCTCCAACCACGCGAAGGAGTTCCAGGGCCCTGGCCCATCCACCCTGGCAGGTCGCCAGCATTGCTTCAAGCAAGTCTCGTTTGGCTGACAAGACACCGATTGTCGAAACTGATCCAGAGTTGTGCTCGTCTTGAATGCTTGGGTCGTGTGTTGAACCTGTTTCGCACCGTGAATAGCCAACCGTGCTGATCGGAGGTGGGGATTAGCTGATGGGATGCGTGAAGCAATATTTGTATGTACTCTACTGTATATACTTACGGAGATAGAGGAAAGCGATGCGCATTGTGTGCGCATGTTGCTGTTTAACAGATATGCACGCGCGTGTGTGTGCTGTATTGTTTAACCAGACTTTATTGTGTGAGGAGCTCACAGATCCTTCAAAGATCTGGACACAGTTCCGATCAGAGTTCCTCCGGCAGGCGAGGCTGCGTTGGCTGGGTCACGTAGCCCGTATGCCCGGCCACCGCGTGCCCAAGCAGCTTCTGTTTGACCGGGCGCAGTACGGGCTAGAGAGGAGATGGAGTGATGTGGTACAGGAGGATGGGGAGCTGAGTGGACTTGTCGATGTCCGGTACCACCGGTGTCAAGATCGGCCTCTATGGAGGAGGCTCGTGAAGGACGCTACTGGGTAGTTGGAGGCAGTCGCCCTCCAGCAACAACGGAGGGCGGAGGAGCGACGCTCACAACAACGAACAGAGCGCCGAGCGGCTAAAACGCAGCGAGTCGGTACAACGTTGGTGCACAGGCGGTGCATCAGCCAGCCATCTGCCAGTCAACCCGTGGCACCGTGCTGGGTCAGCTCCGTGGCCTGCCAGCAGCGAGCCTTCGACATCTCACGTGACGGCCTCAAAGTGCACCTAGCCTGGCACAACAAGCGCCGTGGTGAACGGGCTGCGGCTGCTGCTGCTGTTGTTGTTGTTGTGTTCACGCCGCTGTCAATCTCCAATCTCCGCGCCCTCGCGAGGCGCGCGCGCTCCGCTTGGGCCCTTGGGCGTCGCGGATTTCCCCTCCGGGTCGGCAGCAGCCCCCCCCCCCCCCACTGCGACTCTGTGTGCACTTTACCCCCCTCCACCCAAACATTTGTTTTGATCTTCTTCGCTTGAAAGGACAAAATAGCGATTAATGCGCGGCTGCTTCTGTGTTTTACGACTCATTCCGTGGCTTTGGGGACATTTCTCGGTGTCTTACTTTGTCCTCACAGACACTTTGGGAAGCTGAAAAATGCGCGTCTCGAATTCTTTGGGTCACGTCGTCGATGGTTCAAAGAAAATAACAAAAAACTACGACGTTTCGATCACAACACAAGCGATCGTCATCAGGATGACGACGTTTCGATCACCACACACGCGGTCGTGTTGTGATCGAAACGTCGTAGTTTTTTATTTTCTTTGAACCATCTACGTGACTTTGCCGACAGACCCAAAGAATACGAATTCCTGCAGTCACGACAGCTTAAAGTCGAGATTTTATGGACAGGGCTGAGTGACAGGCCGGGTTTACTGCCTGCGCGGTACACGTGTAATAAAAGACTTGACCACGATCTCTGGCTCAGTGTCCTTTATTTGGTCCGTACTGTATTACCCACACGGCTGTCTCCTCTTTGCTCAGTCCCCACAGTGCTGACTCCGATGTCTCTCCAGTCTCCACCAGCAGCCACTCTGTTGGCCTCTGTCGCTCTTGTAGCCCCCACAGCAGCTCCGCTGCTGTTACTCTCTCCCAGCCCCCCTGGCTCTCACCGCTGCAGCTCCTCTCTCTCTCTTGCTCTCTCCGCAGCTCTGACAGCCTCGTGCTGTCTCTCTCTTCGTCGCTCCTGCGACTCTCTGCAGCCACACCGCTGCCTCTGACACACAGCCTTCCTGGCTGTCCGTGCCCCCCTCTCCTCTCGTTCGCCCGCGTGGCCCCACTCTTTTCCATTCACTCCCCGACTGACTTCTCTTTCCGGTTTACCCACTTAAGGACCCCAACCTTTCACCCACGTCACCTGGCTCCGCTTCCCCGTGACGTCACATCCGGAAGGTCGCTTATGCCCGCATTACACCACCCTCCCCCGTAGAAAAAACCCAGCCGACCTCGGCTGAACAATACCAAAGGGTAATGCGGTGAACCGACCTTCCGCGCTAAAGGACACCAAGCATGCAATATAACAACAGAACAATAACAACAAGTAACATCAACGGACGTACAGAAAGCATGCAATAAATATGAAGTACCGGTGAAGACGCTGGACACCCAGGTTGAGGCACACGTATATTTATTTTAGCTTGTCGGTACAGGACAACACTAGAGGGGGTAGCGGCCCCCTCACCCGGCTAACTGGGGATACCCCCTAGCTAACCTCACCTATCCCCAAGTCCTCCTCTAACGGGCTAGGGGAGGCTAACTGGCCCGACACTGGTGAGTCGGGCTACGGTCTCCGGAGTCCCAGGGTCTAACCCTGGTTCACGGAACCACGCCTCTGGCTCGATCCTCTGCAGCCCTGACAAGGGCGGCGTCGAGGGGAGTCCAGGGCTCTAGCTAGAGGATCTTCACTCTTCCTCCTTCGTTCCCAGACTGAGCCCCGAGCTCTCTCTGTCCTCCCCCTTTATACTCCTCACCAGGATCCCAACCCCCCCAGGCTGCCTGACGCGGACGTCGTTGCGGGCACCCCCCGTGTACTCCCGTAACTCCGCCCACTGTGTTTGTTACCCATTGGATCGTATGCACTTACAGCCCTCCCGTAACAGCCCTACATCACCCCCCCCATTACAGCTCGCAGCCGTCCCGGCTGCAACAATTCCAAATAAAGGAACATTTACCCCTCGACCCCGTGTGTGCCTCATTTTTTCCAACAAAATGCAAATTGAAGAACAACAACAAGAACAACAACCATACCCCCGAAAGGAATGTCCGACGCACCCCCCCCCCCCGCATAAATACGAAATCCGTAAAAGCACGTATATACAACTAGCCAGGAACTCCCCCCAGCACACACAGCACACCCACGACACACAACGCACCCACAACACACACACCGCGCCCACACAACACAACACACACAGTGTGCAAGGAGCACACCACCGACGCAGCATACAGTGACCATGACACGTGAAGGAAAATAAATAAAAAAAGTTTTTTTTTTTCTTCTTTTTCTTCCTGCTGTATATTATAAGAGTCTGCGCATTTTAGCGCGCGTCCTTGCCGCAGGCCCGTCACACGGGGCAACCCCGGACGGCGGACCATCCGGTGGCGGCTGTCCCATTCGAGGTGAGGTCGCGATTGAAGTCGCGCGACTGTCGGCATCACCTGTGTGGGTTCCAGGGCGTGAGCCCGTCATTCCCGGTGCACCTGTGGGTGGGACAGCCGGCAACACATCAGGCGAGAGCAGCGACGGACCCTCCGAGTCGGTCGACCCCCCACATGCTTGGCCTCGCGTGCGTGGCGTGGGCCCCCGCACCGCAACAAACGGCTTCAGCCTAGAGGGGTGTACAAACCACCGGCGCCTCCCCCATTGGATTCGAACGCACTGAGGCCTCAAAACCTCAACAACCTCGACGGGGCCCCGCCACGGGCGTACGAGTTTAGAGGAGGTCGCGAGTGGTACCTGGGGACAGTGCAGCCATGCCCTGTCCCCCGGCTTCCACTGCAGCACGTGCGCGCGAGCCAGTCTGAGGCGCTCGTTCGCCTTCTGACGCCTGTCAGAATTTAGCCTCGCCGCATCCCGCGCCTCAGTCAGTTTGTCAAGGTTAAATTTAACGTGATCGTCCAATTTAGATTTGCCCAGCGGCACGGGGATCTGCAGCTGTGCCCGAACAGGTGGGTCGGGTTCGCGGCCATACATAAGAAAGAAAGGTGAAAACCCCGTCGCAGCATGGGGAGCCAATCTGTATGCCGCTAGAACCCCTTGAATTTGTAAGTCCCAATCAGCCTGTGAGTCCGAAACTTGCTGCGACAACATAGACGTGATGGTGCGATGCAGACGCTCGACCATCCCGTCCGTTTGCGGGTGATAGGGAGAGGTTCGAATTTTTTTCGTTCCTAGGAGATCACAGACTTGTTTTAGGAGTTTCCCCGAAAAATTTCTACCCTGGTCGGTCAACAACCGCTCCGGGGCACCTTTGTCCATGACATAACCTTGGACAAAGGCGTCGACGATGGCTGCTGCCGACTGATTCGCCAGGGGCCAGGCCATAGGCCAGCGCGTAAAATATTCGACCCCAGTAAGCAAATATTTATTTCCCCTGGAAGTGGCGGGGAATGGCCCCAGAATGTCCAGTGCGACCAGTTCATTTATTCTGGAGACCTGGATGGATTGCAAGGGCGGGTTCGACTCCCGTGCCGGTGGTTTGCGCTGCGCACACTGAGGGCATGCCGCCAACAGATCAGCGACATCCCTTGTCATACCCGGCCAAAAAAAATTCAGCTGGAGCAAGGCGAGTGTTTTGTGGGTACCTAGGTGGAGGAGGCGCTCATGAGCAGCCCACACCACCTTACCCCGTAGGCCAGAAGGGACCACCAGCCGGTGACGCTGGGATTTCCCGTCCCAATGCATAAGCAAGCCCGCATGGGTTTCCCATGCGTCGGCATGACCCGTCACACGCCCCCTCTCCCCGGCGCGACGACGCAACGCGAAGAGGGAGGCATCCTCCAACTGGAGGCGCCCCCATTCATCAACGGGCAATCCAAGCAGGGAATCTCTCCCCTGTTCGGCGATATCAATGGGGACTACCGTTTCATCGTCGGCGGCCGCCGCCAGGACCGGAACCATCATGTCCCCTACTGGCTTGCAACGCCCCGACCCCAGGAGGCATGCGCATTCGGAGGCGGTTGGCATCCGCGACAGAGCGTCAGCGTTGGTGTGGCGAACGCCCTTACGATAAGTGGTTTCAAAACTGAAATCCTGGAGGACCTCCAACCATCGGGACAATTGTCCCGATGGCTGTTGGACCTTCAGGGCGTACTGCAGTGCCGCATGATCTGTGCGGACGGTGAAATGCCGACCGTACAGATATGGGCGATACTGTTGGATAAAATAGACGATTGCCAACAGTTCCCTACGGGTGACACAATATCTTTGCTCCGTTGGAGACAACACCCGACTGCCGTACGCGACCACCCGTTCCACGCCGTCAACCACCTGGGAAAGCACGCCTCCAATACCTGTGTTGCTCGCGTCGGTGTCGAGCAAAAACGGCCTCGAAAAATCTGGGTAAATCAAGGGAGGAGCCTTCACCAGCGCGTCCCGAAGGGAGCAGAAAGCGGCTTCCTCATCCTGACCCCAGTGGAACCGGACCCCTTTTGATGTTAACGCGTGTAGGGGTTTTGCAATCGTTGCAAAATTAGCGACGAAGCGTCGGTAATATGATGCGAAGCCAATAAAACTCCTGACCTCTCCCACCGTGGTGGGAGTCGGCCAGGAGCTGACACACTGCGTTTTGGCGGGATCGGTAGCAATACCCGAGCGCCCTACGATGTGCCCCAGATAACGCACCGACTCGCGTAACAAATGGCATTTCTGGGGCTTAAATTTCAAATTAGCAGCCCGCATCTTTAGGAAAACCGCCCGCAACCTCTGGAGATGTTCGTCAAAAGTTTTACCAAAGACAATAACGTCATCCAAATAAATCAGGCACGACTCCCATTGCAATCCAGCCAAAACCAATTCCATCAATCGCTGGAAAGTTGCCGGCGCTGAGTGTAAGCCCATCGGCAACCGGTTGAATTGGAACAGGCCGTGCGGTGTACGGAAAGCAGTTTTAGGCTTAGAATCATCGTCCAGAGGAAGCTGCCAGAATCCCGAAAGTAAATCTAGAGTGGAGAAGAATCGCGCTCCCGCCAAGGCGTCCAGCGATTCGTCCATCCGTGGGAGCGGGTATGCGTCGGCAACCGAAATTTTATTAAGGCGCCGAAAATCCACGCAAAACCGCAACGAGCCGTCCTGTTTTTTAACCAGGACGATCGGCGCTCCCCAAGGGCTGGTGGAGGGAGAAATGATGTCGGCGGCTAACATGTCATCAACAGCCGATCTGACATGGTCCTTTTCGGCGGGACTTAACCGAAACGGATTTTGGCGAATTGGCGGGCTGTCACCCGTGTCAATATGGTGACGCAGCAGGTGAGTGCAACCCAAATCATATTTATCTCGACTGAAAACGTCGGAAAATTCCCTCAGTAGCGTTCTAAGCTGTTGGCGCTCTGAATTTGTCAGGTCCGTCGATCCCGCACAAAGCGCGTCGATCCACCCTTCATCGCTGTCCGAATGTGGGAGCATCCGGGAAGCAGTGCCAACGTGGTTCGCGACAGGTTCCTCGCAGGGCACTGGCGTCGCGTGAGCGAGCACCGTCCCTTGAGGAACCACCACCGTCTGCGATCCCACATTGAGGACCGCGATGAAAGGGTCCCCGTCCCCTCTTACGACGGTCTGGGCCGGAATCAAATGAGGCCCATTAACCCCGGCCCTAGACGGTCCCAGCAAAACACCCTGATCCCCTATGCCCTTAGCGAAGGGCTTACGAAGTTTCAGAGGCACTAGCATTTGAGCTCCCGGCGGCACACGAACAGTTTGAACGACGAACGCCGGTACCGTCGCGAACGCCGACCGAGCCGCCGCAGGGGATGGCAGGAACGCCATGCGCCGCCCCGATGGAAGCTCAATGCATCCTTGGTCGATCAAAATACGAATGGGCATTTTCCCTAAGAAATCCGTCCCCAGCAGGCACGGAACCGCCAGCGAGGAGGAAACGAAAATCGGCCCCGACAATTTGATGTCCCCAATAGAAATTTGCGCTCGAATCTGTCCCATGATGCCGAGAGAGCCCCCGTTAGCGGCATAGAATGGGACGTTAACCGGCAGTAAAGGCCGGCTTTGTACGGGCAGAATATTGTAAATTAATTCCGAAATGATTGTCGCCGATGCCCCCGTATCGACCAAGATGCGTACTTCTACCCCGTCAATGTGTCCGACCACGGCCGACGACCCTGACGACGCGGCTACCACGCGATGGGCCAACACGGACCACTGTTTGGGCTCGATTTGAGTCCCCGCAGTGATCCGCGTTGGCCCCTCGCAACGCGACATCGGCCCCCCGTTTGTTGTGGTGCGAGAGCGTGCAACGGGTAGGTGCTTTGGCCAAACATGTGTGGTGCCGCGACTCGCCGGGTCATGTTGCTGGAGCTTGGGAGGAGGAGGCCCGGCGTCCCGTCGAGGCGTCGTCCCGCGCTGTCGAGGAGAGCGGCACCCCGAGGCGACGTGGCCCCGGACGCCGCAGTTGAAACACCGCGGGAGCCCCGGTGGAGACGACGGGCGGTTGAAACGGCTTGACCCGTCCCGGGCCGACCGTACTTCTTGCGCCTGTTGCCGTCGATGGTCGACGGCGAAGAGCTCCTCCGTCGGAAGGGTGGCTGCAGCCACCGCACGCCCTGCCGATGCCCTGCTGGCTTTCCGCCGCAGGGACAGAAGGTTGGCGTGAAGGAGGCGCGCCGCCTGAAGAGAGGTCATCTCGGCGTCCTCCTGTGCGACGACAGCGATGTCCAGGTCGTCTTCCAGGAGGAGTATTTTCTCCGTGACCATCGCGTCCACGCCATCGTCGTCCATACGGGGAAAAGCCGTCTTAGCCAGCGCTAGGAGGCTCGTCCTGTATGCCAGGGGCGACTCCTTCTCACCCCGCTTGCGCTCGTAGAACTGCTCTCTGCATTCCGCTGAAGGTCCATAGACCCCGGCCAGCAGTTGTAGTGCCTTCGGCAGAGTAGACCGCTTCTCTTTCGGCGCCGATGTGAGGGCGGCGAGCGCGTCTGCGTCGAGGAGCGCCGGCAGCGCGCAGAGGGCTTCATCGTCGGACCACCTTGCCATTTCTTGGTGGGCGATGAAGCGTCGCTGGAAGCCGCCCCAGTCGCCCTCTGCACCAACAAATTCTTTCAGCGGAGGCAGCCGTTGTTGCAGCGCAGCGTTCGCCTTGGAAGTCTGTAGGCTGCTATCCCCGGGACTCGGCTGTGCGTCGGCGCGAATGGCAGATGGAATCGCCTGTCGCGGATGTGATGACGCTCCCTCCGCTGGAGATGACGCAGCTGTCCCAGCGAGAGCGGTGTCGGACCCGAGGTTGAGCCCGGCCACGCCCTCCGCAGCTGCCGTGACGTTGGCGGGAAATTCAAAGTTGGAGTCTTCAGAAATGGCGGGAAGGCGCTCAGGTCGACGACTCCCCTCGCCCCGTGGTGGACCACCAGCCCCCAGCCGCGTGATGTTTTCCAGTGTGGCGGCAGCGGCGTACAGTAGCTCCGCCAGTCTCTCGTGAGCCAGCCGTAGCGCGTCTGGCTGCGGCCCCTCTTCATGCCGATGCCCCGGTAGGAACGCGTCGGCCCCCGGCTGCGCCATGTCTTGGTGAGCCGCCTCGGGCTCAACGACTTCAGCAGTGTCCTCCTCCGGTACTCTGGCTCGAGCTGTCTGACGTGTTTCCATGTCCGTAGTACTTCTGACACCAGATGAAGTACCGGTGAAGACGCTGGACACCCAGGTTGAGGCACACGTATATTTATTTTAGCTTGTCGGTACAGGACAACACTAGAGGGGGTAGCGGCCCCCTCACCCGGCTAACTGGGGATACCCCCTAGCTAACCTCACCTATCCCCAAGTCCTCCTCTAACGGGCTAGGGGAGGCTAACTGGCCCGACACTGGTGAGTCGGGCTACGGTCTCCGGAGTCCCAGGGTCTAACCCTGGTTCACGGAACCACGCCTCTGGCTCGATCCTCTGCAGCCCTGACAAGGGCGGCGTCGAGGGGAGTCCAGGGCTCTAGCTAGAGGATCTTCACTCTTCCTCCTTCGTTCCCAGACTGAGCCCCGAGCTCTCTCTGTCCTCCCCCTTTATACTCCTCACCAGGATCCCAACCCCCCCAGGCTGCCTGACGCGGACGTCGTTGCGGGCACCCCCCGTGTACTCCCGTAACTCCGCCCACTGTGTTTGTTACCCATTGGATCGTATGCACTTACAGCCCTCCCGTAACAGCCCTACAAATACAAGGGTAAGAACAAGAACAACAACACAACATACAATCAACGAAACGTAAGTGATTTAGAGCGTGTGCGGGTCGCCGGACCGTCCCGGACGGTCGGCGGCCCGCTCGCAGAACGGGAACGCGATGGAACTCGATGAATGACAGGGGGTAATTCTCCTGTTGCGGTTGGAAGTCCACCAACGTCCCGTGTTCCTGAAGAATCAGTCTTGGCCGTGTCCTTCGAATGTGCCTGCGGCGGGGTCAGAAGGGCTGCAGGGCTCGAAGGTCTCGCAGAGCTGGCAGGCGCCCTCCGAGCAGGGCACCTCGTCCCCCTCGGTGTCACGGCCGACCTGTCTGGAACAGGTACGACAGGCGCTCTAGCAAGATCAGTGGACGCAGGCAGGGGAGAGTCGGCGGCAACAGACCCCGGCAAGGCAACATTGGGAGATGACGCATCACGTAGGGGAGCAACATATGGTTTCAACCGCGACGTATGAACAAACCATCAGCGAGAACCAATCTGAACGCGCGCCGACTGTGGATTGGGAACCTCAATGAGGCGCACAGGACCATGCCAAGGTTTGTGCAATTTAGGAGAGGTCCCCGGCCGCACCTGCGGGCAATGGAGCCAGGCCAGGTCTCCAACCTTCCAGGGGCACTCCCCCTCGGACCGCCGAGCATACCGCTCGTTCCGGGCCTGGGCTTTGGCCGTAGCTACGCGGGCATTTTCCCGCGCCTCCGTGACCCGGCGAACCGTGTCCTGAATGTATTCAGGAAGTGGTTTACGAGGTCCCTTCACCCCAGTACCCAATTGCACATCCACCGGAGGCACGTTTTCCCGACCATACATAAGGTAAAACGGCGAATACCCTGTAGCCGCATGAGGCGTCATCCTGTACGCCGAAAGCACTCCGGGGATGTGCAGATCCCAATCTGATTGCTGTTCACTCACAGTATGGCAAAGCATGGCAGACAATGTCCTGTTCAGCCGCTCGACCATACCATCCGTCTGCGGATGGTATGGGGATGTCCGTATTTTCTTAGTCCCAAGGCCCGCGCACACTTCCGCCAATAATTTAGAAGAGAAATTTCGGCCCTGGTCCGTGAGGAGTCTCTCAGGCGCCCCCTTATCCATAATGTACCCAAACAAAAAGGCGTCGGTGATGGCTGCGGCCGACTGATCGGGCAACGGCCAGGCCATCGGCCAACGGGAGAGATACTCAACCCCTACCAGCAAATATTTATTTCCCCTCGCCGATGGTGGGAAGGGTCCCAATATGTCCAGTGCCACCAATTCATTGACTCGAGACACCTGAATCGACTGGAGAGGCGGCACGTAAGGATGTTTAGGCGGCTTACGTCGGGCGCACTCAGGGCACGCGCGCACGTGCCCTACGACATCTGTCGCCATGCCGTGCCAAAAATAATGACGTTGCAACGTCAACAAAGTCTTCTGCACCCCTAAATGTAAGAGTGTCTCACAATGGAGAGTCCTAATCAACTCGAATCGCAAGGACGTCGGTACCACCACACGCCAGCTTTCCTGGACCCCTTCTCGCCACATAAGCAGACCATCTCGGAGAGCGGTTCGCGGCCCCACAGCCGAACTCGGACTCCCATTGTCCCTCGTAGACCGCTTCCGCATGGACAACAACGACTCATCCATCATCTGTTCCCGAATCCAGACAGACCGCGGCAGATTCAAAACCCCGTCAGTCGGTCCCGGTTCCATCGGAGTATCCGACTTCTCGACGGCCAACGTAAGCGGCTGAGGGGGGTTCAGAATCGGCGAACACCTATGCGTCCCCGACTCACATTTGCAAGGGGCTCGCCGCGGTAATCTGGAAAGTGCGTCAGCGTTCGCATGGCGCACCCCCTTCCGATGTTGAATTTGGAAGGAAAATTCCTGTAGCGTGTCCAACCAACGTGCCCACTGTCCGGATGGCTGGTCCATTTTAAGTGCATATTGCAAGGCCGCATGATCCGTTCGCACAACAAAGGAACGACCGTAAAGGTACGGTCGAAATTGCCGTAGGAAAAAAACAACCGCCAAAAGTTCTCTACGAGTGACACAGTAGCGAGTTTCCGCAGGAGACAAGACTCGGCTACCATACGCCACGACGCGCTCTACACCCCCTTTAGACTGTGATAACACCGCCCCAATACCTGTGTCACTCGCGTCCGTATCAAGAATGAATGGGCGATCAAAATCGGGATAATCCAATGTTGGGGCCGTTGCCAATAGATCACGCAGACTCCGAAAGGCCGCCTCTTCCGGCTGTCCCCAAACAAACTTCCGTCCTTTACCCGTAAGGAGATGCAAGGGCCTCGCAATCGTCGCAAACCCCGGCACAAATCTTCGATAATACGAGGCAAATCCCAAAAACCGCCGAACATCCCCCACGGTGGCCGGAGTCGGCCAATCCCGGACGCACGCCGTCTTTTCCGGATCCGTGGACACCCCCTCAGCACTCACAATGTGCCCCAGATAACGGACGGACCGTTGCAGTAGGTGGCATTTCTTTGGTTTAAATTTTAAATTCGCAGAGCGCATCCTCGTGAACACTGTCTCCAGCCGCGTTAAATGTTCCTCAAATGTGCGGCTGAAGACAATGATATCGTCCAAATATATAAGACACGTCTCCCACTGCAACCCCGTCAAAACGAGCTCCATCAATCTTTGAAATGTGGCAGGGGCCGCATTCAATCCCATCGGGAGGCAGTTAAATTGAAATAACCCCTGCGGCGTACGGAAAGCGGTTTTCTCCCGTGAGGACTCGTCAAGGGGGAGCTGCCAAAATCCCGAAGAGAGGTCCAGTGTGGAAAAGAACTTAGCCCCCGACAATGCGTCAAGGGAGTCGTCCATACGCGGCAGGGGGTACGCATCTGCCACCGATATCTTATTCAATTTCCGGAAATCAACACAAAATCGCAAGTTGCCATCCTTTTTCTTAACCAAGACCACAGGAGCGCCCCATGGGCTGTTAGATGGCGATATGATGTCCGCAGCCAACATGCCTTCTACTGCCCCCCGAATGTGTTCTCGCTCCGCAGGACTCATCCGATGCGAATTTAATCGAATAGGGGCAGCGTCGCCCGTCTCAATGTGATGGGAAAGCAACGATGTGCGGCCCAGATCCAAATCATCGGAGCTGAACACATCCGAATACGTCAACAACAATTTACGCAGCGCATCACGTTGCTCCACGGACAGGGAAGAATTTTCGTCACATAAGTTAGCAATCCAACGATTATCCGAACCCCTCGGCTCGGAAACACCAGCGACCACTCTCCGGCTATGCGGACAATCGTGCGTCGCAAACGCCGTAGTGGCATGTGCCACAACCGTACCGGCCGGAACACGGATGTTTTCCACCCCCGCGTTAAGCACCTGTAAAAACGGTAATTGATCCGGCCGGACAATGGTCTGTGCCCCAACTAACGCCAATCCTGTTGTTATCGTGGCGGATGGCGACAACAAGACCCCTACTGCTCCCAGACGATTAGGCAGGGGCTTCCGATACCGCAAGGGTATAAGCATCTGTGAACCAGGTGGGATGTCCACAGATGCGACGGACAGCGCCTGCACCTGTACGGCCGAAGCAGGTCGCCCCCAGGGCGACGGCAGAAACGATATTTGACGGCCACCCGGCAATTCAATACAATTCTCATTGATTTTGATCAAAATGGGCATTCTAGCCAAAAAATCGGTGCCTAATAAGCAAGGAACCGCCAAAGATCTTGATATTAACACAACACCCGAAGCCGACACATCCCCAATAGATATCTTAGCATCCACCTGGCCCACGATACCCATACTACCCCCGTTCGCAGCGACGCACGACCCATAAACCGGGCGCACAGCCCCCGGCGGGATGCCCAACAGATGGAAAATGACATCCGATATAATAGTCGCAGACGCTCCAGAGTCGACCAAAATGCGCACGTCCACCCCTTGTATAGACCCCGGTACAGTGGACGAACCCGTAGCGGCCGCGACGACTCTCCGCGCCAATTTGCGCCACTGCGTCACCGAGCGACAAGGCCCCGTCGATGGCCTATCATGAATAACAACAATAGGGTCGCGCAACGAAGGTGATGGGTGAGGTGCAAAGCCTTGCCGGGCGTCTGGTGTGTGCCGACATGCCTGTTTCGGAAGGTCTTTGGGCGTCTTTTCCGGTACAGAAACCTCCCGCTGCGGCGGACCCGGGAAGCGGGCCCAGCAATCCTTGGCGTAATGGCCCCTACGGCCGCAGCGGAAGCAGTCGGCATCGTTGCGCCGAAGCGCAGGTCTTGCATCCCGGCGGCCCCGTTCCGATGGCGTAGCGCGCGGACCAGGGCCTCCGCGTCCCGACCATGGAGAGGAGGCGGCCGTCAGCTCCCGAGGACCCCGCTCATCCGGCACATAGACCGCCTTTGTGGGGTCCCACCCCATCGCGCCTCCTTCCTTGACGGGCCCACCCGTCCATGCCGCCACTTGCTTCCAGCGACGGAGATTAAACTGCGCATCCAGACACTTTGCTGCCGCTCGGGAAGTGAGCTTCTCATGCCCACACACAGGCATGGGGATCCCCAGATCCCGAGACAGCTCCAGCATTTTGCCTAATATGAGAGGCTCGAGCAGGTCCTGTGGCGTCTCCGGATAAGCTGCCATGGCCAGCTCCAGCACCGCACCTCTGAACGCCACGGGCGATTCCTCGGGTGCTCGCTGTCGTTGAGCGAATCGCCGATGCGCATCGTCAGGTGGCTCATAAGCGTCGGCCATTTCTTCAAAAACTCCGCATAAGGTCTTCTTTTTGTCGGCCGTTATGGAACGGAAAAATCGAACAGATTCATTGTCCAGTAGAGTCGGCAACACTTCCAAGGCCTCAGCATCGGTCCATCTTGCGGAACGTACCGCCGCCAAGAATCGGCAGGCGAAAGCGCTCCAATCGCCCCCGATGGAGTATTCCTTAACTGTGGTGAGGTGGCGACTCCGACTCCTCTTCACGTTCTCTTCAATTGTTGGTTGTTCTGGAGGCAAATTCAAAAAGGCGTCGGCCCGCGGCGTGTCCAAGATGGCGGTTTGGCGCCGCGGGACGCGCAAGATGGCGGCTTCTTGCCGCGTGGCTAATGGCGGCGGCAGGGCAGGCAACGTGGCGGCCCGTGGAGCACCTTCAGCTTCCTCCGTCGTCCTCGGCGTGACGAGTTGACATAGCTGCGCCAGGACGTCCTTGAGTGCCTCCAGTTGCACCGCCATCTGTTGCCATCTCTGATCAGCGTCCGATGATGTTGACGGCCCCGCCATCGCGACGACATCTTCCACACCCGTCCCCATGCTCGCTTCAGCAGAGCTCTCCTCCACCACCCCAGCAGGATCCATGGTTGGAGGGAATTCGTCGTCGTCGGACGATGAAGCTGATGCTGGCGGCGGAGTAATCTTCTTCCTCACTTGCTTCGACATGCCGTTTCACTTCTGGCACCAGTGTAATAAAAGACTTGACCACGATCTCTGGCTCAGTGTCCTTTATTTGGTCCGTACTGTATTACCCACACGGCTGTCTCCTCTTTGCTCAGTCCCCACAGTGCTGACTCCGATGTCTCTCCAGTCTCCACCAGCAGCCCCTCTGTTGGCCTCTGTCGCTCTTGTAGCCCCCACAGCAGCTCCGCTGCTGTTACTCTCTCCCAGCCCCCCTGGCTCTCACCGCTGCAGCTCCTCTCTCTCTCTTGCTCTCTCCGCAGCTCTGACAGCCTCGTGCTGTCTCCACCCACACACCGCTGCAGCTCCTCTCTCTCTCTTGCTCTCTCCGCAGCTCTGACAGCCTCGTGCTGTCTCTCTCTTCGTCGCTCCTGCGACTCTCTGCAGCCACACCGCTGCCTCTGACACACAGCCTTCCTGGCTGTCCGTGCCCCCCTCTCCTCTCGTTCGCCCGCGTGGCCCCACTCTTTTCCATTCACTCCCCGACTGACTTCTCTTTCCGGTTTACCCACTTAAGGACCCCAACCTTTCACCCACGTCACCTGGCTCCGCCTCCCCGTGACGTCACATCCGGAAGGTCGCTTATGCCCGCATTACACACGCATTGTGACGTCTGCCCGTCCACGTGGCCATGCGTCAGAGTTCGTCTGTGCGTGTGTCCGTGTGTCTGTGGGTCTGTCCGTGTGTACGTGTGTCTGTACGTCTGTCCGTGTGTACGTGTGTCTGTGGGTCTGTCCGTGTGTACGTGTGTCTGTACGTCTGTCTGTGTGTACGTGTGTCTGTGGGTCTGTCTGTGTGTACGTGTGTCTGTGGGTCTGTTTGTGTGTACGTGTGTCTGTGGGTCTGTCCGTGTGTCTGTACTTCTGTCTGTGTGTACGTGTGTCTGTGGGTCTGTCCGTGTGTACGTGTGTCTGTGGGTCTGTCTGTGTGTACGTGTGTCTGTGGGTCTGTCTGTGTGTCTGTATGTCTGTCCGTGTGTACGTGTGTCTGTACGTCTGTCTGTGTGTACGTGTGTCTGTGGGTCTGTGGGTCTGTCTGTGTGTACATGTGTCTGTACGTCTGTCCGTGTGTACGTGTGTCTGTGGGTCTGTCCGTGTGTACGTGTGTCTGTACGTCTGTCTGTGTGTACGTGTGTCTGTGGGTCTGTCTGTGTGTACGTGTGTCTGTACGTCTGTCCGTGTGTACGTGTGTCTGTGGGTCTGTCCGTGTGTACGTGTGTCTGTACGTCTGTCTGTGTGTACGTGTGTCTGTCTGTGTGTACGTGTGTCTGTACGTCTGTCTGTGTGTACGTGTGTCTGTGGGTTTGTCTGTGTGTACGTGTGTCTGTACGTCTGTCCGTGTGTACGTGTGTCTGTGGGTCTGTCCGTGTGTACATGTGTCTGTACGTCTGTCTGTGTGTACGTGTGTCTGTGGGTCTGTCTGTGTGTACGTGTGTCTGTGGGTCTGTCCGTGTGTACGTGTGTCTGTACGTCTGTCTGTGTGTACGTGTGTCTGTGGGTCTGTCTGTGTGTACGTGTGTTTGTGGGTCTGTCCGTGTGTACGTGTGTCTGTACGTCTGTCTGTGTGTACGTGTGTCTGTGGGTCTGTCTGTGTGTACGTGTGTCTGTGGGTCTGTCTGTGTGTACGTGTGTCTGTGGGTCTGTCTGTGTGTACGTGTGTCTGTACGTCTGTCCGTGTGTACGTGTGTCTGTGGGTCTGTCTGTGTGTACGTGTGTCTGTGGGTCTGTCTGTGTGTACGTGTGTCTGTACGTCTGTCCATGTGTACGTGTGTCTGTGTGTGTGTCCGTGTGTCTGTGGGTCTGTCCGTGTGTACGTGTGTCTGTGGGTCTGTCTATGTGTACGTGTGTCTATGGGTCTGTCTGTGTGTACGTGTCTGTGGGTCTGTGCGTGTGTACGTGTGTCTGTAGGTCTGTCTGTGTGTCCGTGTGTCTGATGGTATGTCTGTGTGTACGTGTGTCTGTGGGTCTGTCTGTGTGTACGTGTGTCTGTGGGTCTGTCCGTGTGTACGTGTGTCTGTGGGTCTGTATGTCTGTCTGTGTGTGCGTGTGTCTGTGGGTCTGTCCGTGTGTACGTGTGTCTGTGAGTCTGTATGTCTGTCTGTGTGTGCGTGTGTCTGTGGGTCTGTCTGTGTGTATGTGGGTCTGTCCGTATGTACGTGTGTCTGTGGGTCTGTCCGTGTGTATGTGTGTCTGTGGGTCTGTACGTTTGTCTGTGTGTCTGTGGGTCTGTCCGTGTGTCTGTGTGTGTGCGTCTCTCTGTCTTTGATTAAAATTGGTTCTCAAGTGTAATTATCTCATTGGCTCAGCTCGCTCACCAACAACTTGCTCAACGTTAATATTAAACGCTGCCTTTTCGCCGCTTAGTTCTGCTAACTTCCAGCTCTGAGAGTTGACCAAAAGGACGATCATCAGTTCGCTGTCACGCGAAGTTCATTAACAAACCGCCCTCTGGCAGGGCGCCTGAACAGTGCAACTGGTGCCTGGGATCGGGAGCGACTTTCCCAGCCGAATGATTTTCGCCTGCTGGCCAAGTCGCCCTTGACAAAGTTCAATGGCGTGGGGCTTCTCCCCTCGGGGAACTCAACTCCGCGATCGTGGAGGGAGGCGGCGACGCGCAACGAGCGGCTTTGCTGCGACGCTGCGACAGCGCCCTCTGCTGATGCTGATGGGCAGAGGTCGCGATCGCAGCCGGGAGCGGCTGGCGTGGTTGCCACCTGTCCCGGATTGTCCAGTTGAGTGAGGTTGGCCGTCTTGGGAAATCCGTGAGTGAGTGCGTGAGAGGGTGAGTGAGGGGTGAGTGCGTGAGAGGGTGAGTGAGTGGGTGAGTGGGTGAGTGGGTGGGTGAGTGAGTGGGTGAGAGGGTGAGTGAGTGGGTGAGTGAGTGGGTGAGTGAGTGGGCGAGTGAAAGAGTGAGTGAGTGGGTGAGTGATTGAGAGGGTGGGTGAGTGGGTGAGTGCGTGAGAGGGTGAGTGAGGGGGTGAGTGCGTGAGAGGGTGAGTGAGTGGGTGAGTGAGTGGGTGAGAGGGTGAGTGAGTGGGTGAGTAAGTGGGTGAGTGGGTGAGTGAGTGGGTGAGTGCGTGAGTGGGTGAGTGAGTGAGTGGGTGAGTGAGTCGGTGAGTGCGTGAGAGGGTGAGTGAGTGGGTGAGTGGGTGGGTGAGTGGGTGGGTGGGTGAGTGAGAGGGTGAGTGAGTGGGTGAGTTAGTGAGTGAGTGGGTGAGTGAGAGGGTGAGTGAGAGGGTGAGTGAGTGGGTGAGTGAGAGAGTGAGTGAGTGGGTGAGTGATTGAGAGGGTGGGTGAGTGGGTGAGTGTCGGTCACTTTGCGGTGAGGCTGACATGAACCAGTCAGTCCGGACGTACCGACTCCTCGACGTGGGTAGAGAACTCAATTGAGTTGTAGCGATAAGGAGCGACGGGCTTGAGGCAGCGATAGACCTTCCACATTCCTACGGTATGAATCAGTCGCATCTCTCTTTAACAACCATCAAAGACAAATACCACTCACTCACTCACCTACCACTCACTCACCTACCACCTACTCACCTACCACTCACTCACTCACCTACCACTCACTCACTCACCTACCACTCACTCACCTACCACTCACTCACCTACCACTCACTCACTCACTCACCTACCACTCACTCACCTACCACTCACTCACTCACCTACCACTCACTCACTCACCTACCACTCACTCACCTACCACTCACCTATCACTCACTCACCTACCACTCACTCACCTACCACTCACTCACCGACCACTCACCTACCACTCACTCATCTACCACTCACTCACCGACCACTCACCTACCACTCACTCACTCACCTACCACTCACTCACTCACCTACCACTCACTCACCTACAACTCACCAAGACAAAGACCCTCGTATAGCATCAACAGACTGTTGGGGCAAGTGCTGTTAGCGAGCAGCACCTATGAAGACTGACACGGTACACGAGGGGGTGTGTGGCCAGCACCACGCCTGGCCACCTTTGTCTCCCTAGTGGCAATCATCGTAAGATCATCGTCACTGGTGAGGTCCACTGGGCCTCAAAGTCGGCGACCACCAAAGGTGGCGACAGCCCCCCACCTCGCACGGCCATCTCGACTCGTTCCCCGTCCCGTGCAGCGGTTGTCACATCACAGACTCGGGATCGACTCGTGACAACCGTTTGCTCTCGATTGGAGCGCCCAATATGCCGGCACATTCTAGGAGCGGCCGCTGTTACATCGCAACCCGTCATCTTAACGCGAGTCCCAGTTGGCAGCCGAGTCCCCTGTGCGTCACGTGTCCCTGTGCGCCACATGACGCTCCTGCCCGCATCCTCCTCCGTGCGCACCGCGTCGGTGTCGCTCGCTCGTTCTCTCTCCGAGCCCCTCTTCACTGGAACAAACTTCCCCTGGACGTCAGACAATCGCCCTCTCTCGCGACCTCCCCCTCTCCTCTTAAACCCCCACCTCGTTCTCTATTGCCCCCCCCCTTTATCCCCCTGTTGGTGGTCTCCCCACTCGCACTACCGCCGCCTTCCCTGCCCCCCAACTCCCCATGGCCACTCATCACCAAACCCCTCGTCTCATTTCCACCTTCGTTTATTCCACGCGTTGTCACCACCACCTCGTTTCACGCAAAATCCCATCCACCCATCTCGCTTCGTCTCGCCAACCACCCTGTACCATCGTTAGTTCACTCGACAACGCCTTGGTTAAGGCGGTACACCACAGGCGGCGTGTGATGAGTTGACACGGCACCTCGGCCTGCACACGGACATCGGTCCGCCAGTGGGAGGGAGCTTCTGGTTCCTCGCGGAGGAGACGCGGGAGATGCCGCCTGCGGGCACGACGACCCCAGAGCCACGCGTGGCAGCCGCGGGCGATGGTGGACGGCACTCGCGACACTGATGATGAGTCCCAATAAGCGACGCCCACAACCCTCCAACCCTGGGTCTGACCTACCGAGGAATATCCTCCTCGAGTCGAACTCCGTGGACCATGAGTGGACAATGTGTGGACAATGTGTGGGACATTCTCTCCACGAATGGAAGTGAACGAGTGACCCGTTCGTGGCTGTGGTGGCGTTGCGATATCTCGTGAACGGACTGCCCCAATCGGATCATTCAACGGCGATCTGAAAGAAAAATTTACGCGGCTACTCCTGAAGCAGTCGGATGGAGATTTCAAATCACGACATCAATTTGTAATCTTCTGCAATCCCCAAAATGCCATACGGGATAAGTAGAAGAAGCAGCAGAAGCAGCAGAAGCAGCAGAAGTAGAGCAACAAGTCGAAGAAGATGAAGGGCGACATTGGCTCCCACCGCTGCCTGCCTGGAATCGTGCAGTCACATTCACTCAATTTATTTACGGCGACTCGACGCAAGATGACCAACAATGCGCAGTTCTTCAGGAAGCGGTGGTTTTGCACGGTGCGCGAGGCTGAGATAGCCTTTGTTCGGGTCTGTGCGATGTTTATCCTTGTTGCTCTATACATCACATATCATTATGAGACTCATGAATGATTCTTGTTAGAATAAGTAATTATAATAATTAAAATCACTTTCTGGTGGAGCGGCCGCGCAGTGTTGTGAAGCCGGCGAACCGAGTTCGACTCCAGGCTCCGGCGAGCCTCAGTGGCGAGTGACATCGGAGCTGCTCAGCGCTGCTGGCTCCGTGTCTCCGACTCGGCGGCCCTCGTGAGCCGCACGGCCTGGCGCTGGCTGCCTCTGGGAGTTGTTATCCACGAGATGCTGCTACGCGACCTGGACGAGGGGGAGGGGCGACACGGGGGGGGGGGGGCGACACGGGGGGGGGGCGAGAGGCGCGGCCCGTAGGCGGTGGGGGAGGGGTCCAGCGAGGAGACCCGCCACGAGGAGTGTGTGTGCATACCTGTGTGTGTGCATACCTGTGTGTGTATGCATACCTGTGTGTGTGCATACCTGTGTGTGTATGCATACCTGTGTGTGTGCATACCTGTGTGTGTGTGCATACCTGTGTGTGTGTACCTGTGTGTGTGTGTGCATACCTGTGTGTATGTGTGCGCATACCTGCGTGTGTGTGCGCATACCTGTGTGTGTGTGCATACCTGTGTGTGTACCTGTGTGTGCTTACCTGTGTGTGTGTACCTGTGTGTGCATACCTGTGTGTGTGCATACCTGTGTGTACATACCTGTGTGTGTGCATACCTGTGTGTGTGTGCATACCTGTGTGTGTGTGCATACCTGTGTGTGCATACCTGTGTGTGTGTGTGCATACCTGTGTGTGTACTTGTGTGTGTGTGCATACCTGTGTGTGTGCATACCTGTGTGTGTGTGCATACCTGTGTGTGTACACCTGTGTGTGTACCTGTGTGTGTACCTGTGTGTGTGTGCATACCTGTGTGTGTACCTGTGTGTGTGTACCTGTGTGTGTGTACACCTGTGTGTGTACCTGTGTGTGTGCATACCTGTGTGTGTGTCTGTGTGTGTATACCTGTGTGTGTGTGTATACCTGTGTGTGTGTGCGTACCCGTAGGAGCGGGTGTTTTGTATGTGAATATTTGTACTGGTTCTGGGCGTCCGCGAGGTCGACTCAGCCTTAAATGAGAACCCGCTATCGGCACTGGGGAGACAAAGACGGCCTTTGTTCTCTCTCTCCTAAGCCCTCTGTGAATGTCACCCCCAGCCTCTCGCCCTGCTGGATCTATACAATGCCTCGTCACAACGCCACGCTTCTCTCTCTCTCTCACCTGAAGACGAGTGTTGTTGTTGTTGTTGCGATCGAAACGTCGTGATCTATTCTTTATTTTACTATCTACCTGACCTTACCGAAAGAACCAAAGAGTACAGTCGTTGTTACTGACTTGCCCGCGGCTTAATTTGTATTTTCGATTTACCTTCGAAAAGACACCTGGACATGTCCCTCGCACCCGCAGTGGGATGCGAGATGCACCCACTCTGTTTAATGAAGTGGAACACGTGTTGTCTATATTTATTTAAAGTTGCGCATTTTGATGCGACGTCACATTTCTCAAACCTCCCCCACCGTCACACATCGTCACAAATGTCTGACCCCCCCCCCCCACCTAGGTGCGTGACGTCATTTATGGACGGCCCCATATCACATGGCGGGGGAGGGGGATTTGAGAAACTCGCCCCCCCCCCTCATTGCTTCAACTTTCCGCGCGGGGAGATGTCCTCCTCGAGACGGGCGACTTCTGCGTTCCGCGTGCGGGGGGGGCTCGCTGGCCGAGCTCGCCACTGACTCCCCCCCCCCGTTGTGTTTCAGCTGAACAGATTCCACGCACCGCGTTTGTTATCGTTAGACTTCGTTTCTGCTATTTGTAGCAAACCTGATACTGTGTTTTCGGGTATTTTTACGCGGTTACCGGTTTTTGCACGGACACCGATTCCGAGAGAGCATGGGGAGAGAGATCCGCGAAGTTCATTCCTCAGCGCTGCCGCCATCGTCACGACCCCTCCTCGCTCGCTCCCTGCGCCTCGAGAGAGTGGATGGGAAACCGCCGCGCTGCGTGACAAAGCGTGAGGGCGGGCGGATGAGTGGGTAGCAGGTGAGTGAATGGGTGGCTCAATGCGTTGAGTGGGTGAGTGAGTTGGTGGTGATTAAGTGGGTGGGTGAGCGAACGAACGAGTGGATTGGTGGGTAGATGAGTGAGTGAGTTCGTGGGTGACTGGGTAGGTGGGATAGCGGGTGGGTCGTGAGACGAGTGAGCAAATGAGTGCATACGCGGGTGGGTGGTTTGGTGCGTTGGTGGGTGGGTAGGTAGGTGATGAGTGAGTGATTGTGTTAGTGGGTAGGTAGGTGATGAGTGAGTGATTGTGTTAGTGGGTAGGTAGGTGATGAGTGAGTGATTGTGTTAGTGGGTAGGTAGGTGATGAGTGAGTGATTGTGTTAGTGGGTAGGTAGGTGATGAGTGAGTGATTGTGTTAGTGGGTAGGTAGGTGATGAGTGAGTGATTGTGTTAGTGGGTAGGTAGGTGATGAGTGAGTGATTGTGTTAGTGGGTAGGTAGGTGATGAGTGAGTGATTGTGTTAGTGGGTAGGTAGGTGATGAGTGAGTGATTGTGTTAGTGGGTAGGTAGGTGATGAGTGAGTGATTGTGTTAGTGGGTAGGTAGGTGATGAGTGAGTGATTGTGTTAGTGGGTAGGTAGGTGATGAGTGAGTGATTGTGTTAGTGGGTAGGTAGGTGATGAGTGAGTGATTGTGTTAGTGGGTAGGTAGGTGATGAGTGAGTGATTGTGTTAGTGGGTAGGTAGGTGATGAGTGAGTGATTGTGTTAGTGGGTAGGTAGGTGATGAGTGAGTGATTGTGTTAGTGGGTAGGTAGGTGATGAGTGAGTGATTGTGTTAGTGGGTAGGTAGGTGATGAGTGAGTGATTGTGTTAGTGGGTAGGTAGGTGATGAGTGAGTGATTGTGTTAGTGGGTAGGTAGGTGATGAGTGAGTGATTGTGTTAGTGGGTGGATAGGTGAGTGAGCGAGTTAGTGGGCAAGTAGGTAGGTGGATGGCTAGGTGGGTGAGTGGGTAGGAGAGTTCGTGAGCATGTCAGCGAGCAGGTAGGTGGGTGGGTAGACAGGTGAGTGAGCAGGTAATTGGGTGTATAGATGCGTGTGTGTGTGCGGGTGGGTGAGTTGGTATGTAGATGAGTGAACGGATTAGTTGGGAGCGCGGGCGGCGAGGCGAGCGGGCGGGCGGGTGGGTGGAGTTGGAAAATAATCTCGCATTTCTGGAATAACTGCTGCTGCCGCTTGCGCAACGCCGCAGCCAAGGCGTTGTCCCTGACGGCGCGGGACCCCCCGAGAGGAGGAAGAAGAAGTCCGCTAGAGCCACGGCGAGGACGCTCCGCTCCACAGCCACACGACGACGACGACCCCAGGGCGTACGTACAGCGACAGGCGCCTAAACCCTCCTCCTTCCTCGCCTGTCGCCTTGCTGCTTGTTGCCGGCCGCTCGGCGTGTTGTGGCTTTAAGACGGGTGTGTGTGTGCTTAGTAACTCTGTGAAAAGCAAAAGGCATTCTTGTACACGCGTCACAAAGTCCAGGTGTGCAATCCGCTGCGATGGTGCCTGTGTGTGTGCCTGTGTGTGTGTGCCTGTGTGTGTGTGCCTGTGTGTGTGTGCCTGTGTGTGTGTGTGCCTGTCTCTGTGTGTGTGTGCCTGTCTCTGTGTGTGTGTGCCTGTGTGTGTTTGTGTGTCACTGTGTGTGTTTGTGTGCCTGTGTGTGTTTGTGTGTCACTGTGTGTGTTTGTGTGTGTGTGCCCGTGTGTGTGTGCCTGTGTGTGTGTGCGCCTGTGTGTGTGCTCAGCAACTCTGTTAAAAGCAAAAGGCATTCTTGTACACGCGTCACAAAGTGCAATCCGCTGCGATGGTGCCTGTGTGTGTGTGCCTGTGTGCCTGTGTGTGTGTGCCTGTCTGTGTGTGTCGGAGTGTGCGCACGTGTCGGTGTTTGGGGAGCGGTCGCCTGTTGTAGGCTGCTAAGGGGGGGGGGGGTCTTGGTGTGGGGGGGGGGGTCTTGGTGTGGGGGGGGGTGTCTTGGTGTGGGGGGGGGGTCTTGGTGGGGGGGGGGGGTCTTGGTGTGGGGGGGGGGGTCTTTGTGTGGGGGGGGTCTTGGTGTGGGGGGGGGTCTTGGTGTGGGGGGGGGGTCTTGGTGTGCGAGTTCGAGTGGCTCTCTCGACCCATGACGGCAGCAATCGTGTGGACCGCTCCTGGGCCTCGAAATCGACTCGGCCTCAAACGAGTAACTGGTTGTCGTGTGTAAATATCAGTACCGGGGAGGCAAAGGCGGCCGGGCGTGTTTTTTCCCCAGGCCACCCCACCTCCCTCGAGGGGTGACACTCGCTAACAGCACTTGCCCCCTCAGCCTTCAGAGGGCGTCAAGGCCCCCCGCGCGTGCCGTGCCAACGTGGTGCCCGTGGCCGCGCGTTGCCTGCAGAGGTTCGCGGTTTCGTCGCGCGGGGTGGGGGCCCTCACAGCCAGCGGCAAACACAAAGGACGTTAAAGACCTCGCGACGTCATTCGCAAGAGTCGAGGCTATCGCGTGATGGCGTCATGGTCCAAGTTCTGGACCAAATCTTGGGAGGGAAATCAACCCTCCGGCGCACGCGTTCGCTGTGATGATGTCGGGGGATTCCACGCATCAGCAGAAGCGTCGCACCCGACGTGCAAATCGACATTGGCAGGGACCCCCCTCTGAATCGCGAGGTCTGGTGAGGCGTCGTGACGGTGAATAACAAACTGTGTTACGAGCGTTAGACGTGCCCCAGCGGGTCGATAAAACTGAGAACCAAAGCGGCTTCCTGCTCGGCAAGCTCCTAAAAGTACTCGAGTATTTACGACCACACAAGGCAGCGGTGGAAATTCGGCATTGCTATGACAGAAGCCGCGACTACAGCACAACGCTTCATTGTGACGATGTGGTGTTGCTGTTGATGGTGTGAATTACACGTGGTGATAATGATGATGGTGATCGTGACTGATGATGATGATCGTGATGATGATGATGGTGATCGTGACTGATGATGATGATCGTGATGATGATGATGACAGCGATGATGATGATGGTGATCGTGGCAATGATGACGGTGATTATTCTTGTGATGCAATTAATGATGGCATTGATGACTGATGATAGTGCCGATGATGCTGAAGTCACGACAAACCACTTATTAGCCGAGTTGTCTGTAGTAAAAATGACACCTACAAATACAATAATAACAAATCCCTTTATCAGACACAGCCTCAATGAGTTTCCAATCGGGATGTTTGGCCATGAATTTCCATGGTGCGTGATGAGCGTTGGCTTCACGTGTGAGGAAGCCGGAAGAAACCCCTGCAGAGCAGAGGGGGATAGAGAACACACAAACTACACACACACAAAGAGAACACACACACACAGAGCACACACAGAGAACGCACAAACTCCACGCACACACACAGAGAACACACACAGAGAACACACACAGAGAACACACACAGAGAACACACACAGAGAACACACACAGAGAACACACACACAGAGAACACACAAACTCCACACACACACACACAGAACACACAAACTCCACACACACACACAGAACACACAAACTCCACACACACACACAGAACACACAAACTCCACACACACATACAGAACACACACACTCCACACACACAGAACACACAAACTCCACACACACACACACACAGAACACACAAACTCCACACACACACACAGAGAACACACAAACTCCACACACACACACACAGAACACACAAACTCCACACACACACACAGAACACACAAACTCCACACACACACACAGAGAACACACAAACTCCACACACACACACAGAACACACAAACTCCACACACACACACAGAACACACAAACTCCACACACACACAGAGAACACACAAAATCTACACACACACAGAGAACACACAAAATCCACACACACACACAGTGGCGCCCCAGGCGGGTATCGATGGATCTGCCGACTTTCTAATGTGGATGCCCCGCCCGTTGTCCGTGAACTAACGGGAGACGCCGGGGGGTGCGTGTGTCGGGGTGTGTGTGTGTGTCGGGGTGTGTGTGTGTCAAGATGTGTGTGTGTGCGTGTGTCAAGATGTGTGTGTGTGCGTGTCGGGGTGTGTGTGTGTCAAGGTGTGTGTGTGTGTCGGGGTGTGTGTGTGTGTCAAGATGTGTGTGTGTGTGTGTCGGGGTACACACCGCGAGGTGTGCGTGTGTGGGTGTTTTCAATCCCCGTGGCGAGACGCCTCTACCCCTCTGTTGTCGCCAGCTTGGGCTCAACCGCAGGGGCACAACTAGTAGGGGGTGGTGGTGGTGGGGCTGGCCCGTCACTCGGTGTGGCTGCTGCTGCTGGTTGTTGTGGTGGTGGTGCCAGGGGTGTAAAGATGGGGGAGGGCGGTGGCTGTGTGGCAGCTTTATGCAACGTATAGGGGGGGCCCAGTCCACCACGAGGGGAAATCCCCCCTCACTCAACAGATACATAAGTTAACAAAATGTAAACATTTTTATTTTTTTATTTTTCGGTTTAAAGCTTTCGTGACTACAGGGATTCATCTTCTTGGTTCTTTCGGTAAAGTCACGTAGAAGGGAGAAAATAAAATAATAAAAATAATAAAATATTATTATTCTCACGACGTTTCGGCCACAACGCAAGCAGCCGTCCTCAGGTGAAGAACAGGTCTGTCGGTAAGACAGCGTCTGACTTTACCGAAAGGACCAATTGTTATTAATTAATGTTTATTTTTTATTAAGAGTTTAATCAAATAAATTAAGACATAATAAATGAAAGTACATTTGTATTCATTAGCACGGTTGGCTACGTACGGTGCGAAAGAAGTTCAACATACAATATATTCACCACCACCATCTGTATCATCATCATCATCACCACCACCATCTGTATCATCACCATCTGTTCAACATACATAGATACATACAGCATCTTCACCACCACCATATGTATCATCATCATCATCACCACCACCATCTGTTCAACATACATAGATACATACAGCATCTTCACCACCACCATCTGTATCATCATCATCACCACCACCATCTGTTCAACATACATAGATACATACAGCATCTTCACCACCACCATCTGTTCAACATACATAGATACATACAGCATCTTCACCACCACCATCTGTATCACCATCATCACCCTCTGTTCAACATACATAGATACATGCAACATCTTCACCACCACCATCTGTATCATCACCATCACCATCTGTTCAACATACATAGATACATACAGCATCTTCACCACCACCATCTGTTCAACATGCATAGATACATACAGCATCTTCACCACCACCATCTGTATCATCATCATCACCACCACCATCTGTTCAACATACATAGATACGTACAGCATCTTCACCACCACCATCTGTTCAACATACATAGATACATACAGCATCTTCACCACCACCATCTGTATCACCATCATCACCCTCTGTTCAACATACATAGATACATACAACATCTTCACCACCACCATCTGTATCATCACCATCACCATCTGTTCAACATACATAGATACATACAGCATCATCACCACCACCATCTGTATAATCATCACCATCATCACCCTCTGTTCAACATACATAGATACATACAGCATCTTCACCACCACCATCTGTTCAACATACATAGATACATACAGCATCTTCACCACCACCATCTGTTCAACATACATGGATACATAAAGCATCTTCAACACCACCATCTGTATCATCATCACCACCATATGTTCAACATACATAGATACATACAGCATCTTCACCACCACCATCTGTATCATCATCATCACCATCATCTGTATCATCATCAACACCACCACCATCTGTTCAACATACATAAATACATACAAGGAGCTTCGGCAACTCCACGGTTGTGGCTAGAATTGAATGACACGCTGGCCATGCTGACCTATTGACCGTGACCTCTGATCTTGTTTTAGCAGGCGCATCTCTCTTCTCCATTCGTCTGGAGCGAGCGAGCGAGCGAGCGATGGATGTGCAGCTTCGTAAAGACTTGCCCAGGTCCCAAAGACCCCGCTCGACTATCGGCCTGTTGACCTCGGGTACGTGTGTGTGTGTAAACGTGTGTGTGTAAACGTGTGTGTGTAAACGTGTGTGTGTACACACGTGTGTGTGTACACACGTGTGTGTACACACGTGTGTGTACACACGTGTGTGTACACGCGTGTGTGTGTGTACACACGTGTGTGTGTGTACACACGTGTGTGTGTGTGTGTGTACACACGTGTGTGTGTGTGTGTGTACACACGTGTGTGTGTGTGTGTGTACACACGTGTGTGTGTGTGTGTGTGTACACACGTGTGTGTGTGTGTACACACGTGTGTGTGTGTGTACACGTGTTTGTACACGTGTGTGTGTACACGTGTTTGTAAACGTGTGTGTGTTTGTACACGTGTGTGTGTGTACACGTGTGTGTGTGCACGTGTGTGTGTGTGCACGTGTGTGTGTGTACACGTGTGTGTGTGTGTGCACGTGTGTGTGTGTGTGCACGTGTGTGTGTGTGTGCACGTGTGTGTGTGTACACGTGTGTGTGTGTGTGCACGTGTGTGTACACGTGTGTGTGTGTACACGTGTGTGTGTGTGTGTACACGTGTGTGTACACGTGTGTGTGTGTGTGTACACGTGTGTGTGTATGTTAAACTTCTTTCGCACTGTACTTGGACAACCGTGTTAATCGGAGATGCGGGGTAATGACGACAAACTAAACACAACCAGCAGTTCTAAAGAAGTTAGTTTTCAATCTCGATTTAAGTGTACAGCTCCCAGTGGCTTCTAATATTGTAAGGAAGAGCGTTCCAGACGGCCACAGAAGTGCATCCGAATGCGGTGCGATGCGGTGACCGTCTTTGTTTGATGGCTGAGCCAATAGCTGCTACTGCTGCGAGGATGAGCGGCGGAGTTTGCGTGATGATGGGTTATTATCGCTGACAGCACTTGCCCCCAAATCCCATGTGGGCTACACGGGGCACCATTGTGTGTGTACTGTGCGTGTTTCTGTATCAAACGATGATCGTCACAATCGTCAGACACTTTGTTGTGCGTCGACTTGAATGTGGAATGTCCACGAGGACTCGGCGGGGCTGGCTTGAGCAGGAAGCGTCTGTCACTGCACGGGTGTAGTTGGCGATTGTGATCTCTGCTTGCTGCCTTCTGTGTCTGGTGCTGCCGCATATTTGTCCAGGAATGTGTGCGTGTGTACAGAGCGTGCGTACAGAGCGTGTGGGAGCGTAAGTGGGCGAGTCGGTGAACAAGTGAAGTCAACGAGTCAATAAACGAGCGAGTAGCTGACTATCCGAGTAGCTGAGTGTTTGAGTGAGTGAGTGTTTGAGTAAGTGAGTGAGTGATCGAGTGAGTGAGATGTTGAGCAAGCGACTCAGAGATGGAGCGAACGACTGAGCGGCTGAGTGCGCGAGTGATTGAGTCGTTGAGTAAATGGGTGAGCTCCGGCTTCGAGTGAGCGACTGTTGTGGCCTGGCTCTCGACTCTTAACGCAGTCTGATTCCTCGTGCACCAAGTCCTCGTTCAACGCGGTAGATGCGTTCCTGAAAAGTGCGGCGAGATACCACCACGTGAGATACCACCACGTGAGATACCACCACGTGAGATGCCACGCACACCGCGCAGTGACAAGGCGGGACAAGTAACTGGGAGTACACCGCCACCGCCACGTTACCGTTCCACTCCGCGTTGTGACGTCACACTCCAGGCTCGCTCACGCGTTGTGACGTCACACTCCGGGCTTGCTCACGCGTTGTGACGACACGCGGGTTCGCGTCGTGTGGAAATCGTTCCCTCGTGGTAGAACCATGCACAGTGAAAACGCGCTGTCGCGTGAACAGCGGCCACTCGTTAAGCGAAGTCCATTTGCGAGGGTTTCGTGCGTGCCGGTGAACGTCGTGGCCGGGGGCGTCCCACGTGCTGCAGGCGGCGGTGGAGGAGGAGGTGGAGGAGGTGGAGAGGGGCGGGTGGAGCGCTCCGACGTGCTCAAGGACACGGCGATCCGCGCGTCGGTCCGCGACGACCGCAGCTGGATCCGCAACATGGGCGGCTACGACAACACGGACGGGTACAACCACACCGCCCGGCCACACCGCCCCGTCACATCCTCCAGCCACACCGCCCGGCCACACCGTGCCGTCACACTGCCTCGTAATCCCTAACCTCGGTCATTACACGCCACTCACCACAAAACTGTCACCACACCACACCGCACTCCACTTTCAAAACCACTCGCCAAACCACACTCACCACACCACTCTCACCACAATATATTCTCCACTCAACACACACTCCCAACAGACCACTCACCACGCTACACTCACCACACCACTCGCCACGCTACACTCACCACACCACTCGCCACACCACTAACCACACCACTTACCACACCACTCACCACACCACTCACCACACAACTCACTCACCACACCACTCACACACCACACCACTCACCACACCACTCACCACACCACTCACCACACCACTCACCACACCACTCACCACACCACTCACCACATGTATGCAAATAAAATTATCCCTCGCGCGACCCTCTTCACGAGAGAACGGCCCGCAGAAGTGGACATCGCAGAGCGACTTCTGAGGCCCCCTTCCCGTGCCCCCCCCCCCCCCCGGTCCACACGGCAGGGGGCTCCGCACGCAGAGTGATGCTCTCCGCCCCGTGGCAGTTAAACCGAATACATTATTTTAATTCTCAGAGCTGGAATCTTAATTGACTCGAACAGGAATTTATATGGAGAAGCGATCCGAGTTAAATATTAACTCTCAAACACGAAACGCCTCGCGTCGATGAGATCAAACGGAAGACTCCGAGCTTCGATTCGCCATACCCCGCACTGTGACCAGCGTGGCGAAGTATGGTCAAACAACGCCCAGGGTTGACGCGGCACGGGAAGGGCTTCATCCAGCAGTGGAATGACAACCGGGGCCGTGAGTTGTTGTTGTTGCTGCTGTTGTTGTTGTTGCTGTTGTTGTTGCTGGTGCACGGCGATGGTTTGCGATGTTGGGGACGGTTGAAGTCACTAAATGAATAGGTAGACGATCATCCTCCTCCTCCTCCACATCTGACCCCTCCACATCTGACCCTGTCTCCTCGGTCCAGTTAGCAGAGTGCTGCTGGATAAAACCACGTTTGCGAATGCGATTTGCGACATTGATGCTTAACCGTGTATCGGTAGTTCGACTTCAAGTTGCTATATTATTGAGGTTGCCGTGTGCTGTTGTGGTGAGGTCTAGGGGCTGTTGTTGTTTTGCTGCCTCGCCCAAGCTTCAGCTTACTGTTGAGACACCGCCTAACGCCATCATCACCGCCATCATCACCGCTGCTGCCGCTGCCTTCCTGCTGCTCTGCGGTTCCTTCTCCTGGCGCCTCCAATTCCCCCCCCTCTCTCTCACCCCAAGCCCCCCCCCCTCTCTCTCAACTCGCGTGGTGGCGAGTGACAAGTTGACGTTTTCTGCACCGTTGACACAGAAATCGTCTCTCCCCTTGCCGCCATAACACGGGGGAGGTGTTTTGAGACGTTTCAAACGCCAAATTGGCACACGCCGCGATCGCAAGGCATCGTTACGTCTGTGTAGTAGGTTCAAAGAGACTTGGACGACGTAGTCGGAGGCACACTTATTTATTAACCGTTCCACTCTATGCAGGCCAAGGTATACGACACTCGAAGGGGTATCGGCCCCTTCACCCGTCTAACAGGGAGATCCCACGATCTCTATCCCGGCTAGCCTACTCCCAGGTCCTCCACTACAGAGCTAGGGGAGGCTAGCTGATCCAGCTCTGGCCAAGCTGGGATCACGGCACCCTGAGTCCCCAGACCGGCTCTTAGAAGAACATCGGCTCTGGGCTCTCGGGGCCACGCCACTGGCTTGCCCTGGTCGGTCCTTAGAAGGACAGCGATCCAGGGGAGTCCCAGGGCCTATCTAGCCGGTCTTCCTTCTTCGCTGGTTAAGCTGAACACTGAACCCCGAGCCCACCGGCTCACCGCCTTATATAGCAACTCCCCCCTGAGGGGTGGGGCCGTGGGGGATCACAGCGCCGTGTCAGCCCCCCAGGCTGAGCGGTGCGGACGTGGATGTAAGCATCCTTCCGTGTGCGGCATCACCACCCCGGGTGTGTTTGTTTGCCCTCCCGTAACACCTCTACATCTGCATTAACCACCATGCACCGTCACGCTCGTGCTGAAACGTGCCAACAAACTCGCTCCAGTAACAAATGTAACGCATTGCCTTTGAAACCACTTCACACCCTCCTGTGATATTGCCGAAAAGGGGGAAGGCCGATTGATGTTGTCATCGCCTTGATGTTACGGTGAATCCTGTACGTCCTAAATGCGTTTTATTATTTCCAGCGCTTCGAATGGAAGGAACCTCCTCGGAAGAAGATCGCTGACTTTGCCCGCCCACCGGTAACTCCTCCGCCTTTGCTAAACACGACGGCTTCGGGAAAACTCGACGCTAATTTTGCTTTTGCAACGTAATCAACGGCACGTGGAAGGGAGAGCGGCTCGCAATCCTCAGGTCGTGAGTTAGAATCCTGCTTGGTCTGGTTCACTCGGCCAATCCTTGGAATGTCTGGCCAACAGCCGGTTCCACGACGTGGTCTTGTTTAGCTACTGGAGGAGGAGGAAACCAGAGAACCCGTAGGCGAAACCCCACGCAGAGCAGGGCGAGAGAATACAAACTCCACTCACTCTCACTCACTATACAACAGGGTGAGATCATACAAACTCCACTCACTCTCACACTCTATACTACAGGGGAGATGATACAAACTCCACTCACTCTCACTCTATACAACAGGGCGAGAGAATACAAACTCCACTCACTCTCTCACACTCTCTCACTCTATACAACATGGGCAGAGATCATACAAACTCCACTCACTCTCTCAGTCTATACCACAGGGGAAGATAATACAAACTCCACACAGAGGCACCCAAGTCTGGAATTGAACCCAGGCCCTTCTCGCTGTGAGGCGTGGATATTACCACTGTACGCCAACCCTGCCGCCCAGAAGCCAGTGTGTGGTCCAGCCATTGAATTAATGTTACTGGGAGAGGGCGGTTGAGATGGTCCCTTTGTGGTTTGATAACTCGACGTTTATGAAACTGCAGTGATGGTAGCGGGGACGTGTGGTGCCTCGTGCGCGTGCGAAAGAGAGATTCGGCTTCGTTGACACTTCGCTAATGAATTGAACCCTCAACGACGACAGCAGGAGCTCGGAGGAGCGATCTCTCCCGGAGAGGTGCGAGTCGACCGACAGCTCCGACGACGAGGCAGGCTCACGCGCTCCAACGCGGTAAATAGCATCAGCATCAGCAGCATCATTAGCATCATTAGCATCATCATCATCATCATCCACAGCAGCAGTTGTGGCAACAGCAGTAGCATCATCGTCGTCGTCGTCGTCATCGGCGATGAGCGACTTGTGAACGTGCGGTGACGCTGCCTGGTTGTTTTTGATTGCTGCAGCATCTACTCGGTGGAGGGCGCCCAGAAAAAAATCGCAGGTGGGCAGCAGCTGCAGCAGCAGCAGCAGCTGCAGCAGCAGCAGCAGCAGCAGCAGCTGCAGCAGCCACCCAATGCAGTGACCACAAGTGGACAGAGGTGAGAGGGTGTTTGTTGAGGTGCTCACAATGGCAATGCAGAGACTCTGAGGGTGTCAAGCCCTGGGCCTGGGTGCGTGCCCCTCGCTTCGAGGGGTTCACAATGGCCACGCTTCTTCCATAAGTCGCTTCAGAAATGGGCGCGACTCCGTGTGGCACGGTGCTCTTGCGACGCACGGGCTCGCTGTGCAGCTCGCAGGAAGCCACCTCCGCCACGCCGCGCTCTGGCACGGTTTCAATCCCACACGTGGACAGACAATTCGGCTGTCGTGCCCGATCGCTACTGCATTTGCTTGTGAGAATTCTTCTTTAACTCTGTGCGAACTGAAACAATCAAGTCCATTGTCCCATTCAGCGCTCGTGCAGCACGTGGCCATTTGTTTAGTTGCACCTCGATCGGGTGGTGGAGGGCTACACAACACAAATCTGGTGGATCGTTACTCCGTGGACTAACCCGAACACCGACGCTGAATCGTTACTGCCGGTGGTGGTGGTGGACGTGTGGTGGTGGTGGTGGTGGTGGGCGTGTGGTGGTGGTGGTGGTGGGCGGGTGGTGGTGGTGGTGGTGTTGGTGGTGGTGGTGGACGTGTGGTGGTGGTGGTGGTGGACGTGTGGTGGTGGTGGTGGACGTGTGGTGGTGTGTGGGTGGTGGTGGTGGACGTGTGGTGGTGGTGGTGGACGTGTGGTGGTGTGTGGGTGGTGGTGGTGGACGTGTGGTGGTGTGTGGGTGGTGGTGGTGGGCCTATGGTGGTGGTGGGCGGGTGGTGGTGGTGGTGGGCGTGGTGGGCGTGGTGGGCGTGTGGTGGTGGTGGTGGGCGTGTGGTGGTGGTGGTGGTGGTTGGCAATGCTGCGCTACCAACCCGGTGACCCGAGTTCGATTCCCGCTCACGGCCATCAACACCGGTGACGATTATCTGAACTGGTCCCGGGCCTCCCTTGGGTGGACTCGGCTTCAAATGAGTACCGCTGTAGCTGTGTGTAGTAAACATCTCCCCCTCGTGCGCCACAGCGCCGGCCTTCACAGGTGCTACTCGCTAACGGCACTTGCCCCAACAGTCTGTTGAGGCTTTACCGAGGGGGGGGGGTCTCTGTTTGGTGTGTGGTGGGCACGTTTTTGTGGCGGGCAGCACAGAAACGGAGGCCGACGTGGCGGACGGGCAGGAGTCGCGCATCTCTCCCTCCGTGACGCGCGCTCGCTTCCACAGGTGACGGCACGCCCGTTCGCATTCGCGATTCAATTAAAACATCGACGGGACGGTATAAACATCGTTCGTGCCGCGGCGTCTGCGCCGCTAATATTGTCACCGTAGGTCTGTTTTAAACCGACTGTGACCTCGTCGTAACCGGCGGCTCGGATCGGTTTACAAACACTCGGCCCGAGGCGAACTTGGCGCTGCAGGGAAGTTGTTACTTGACGTCGACTTGCGTCTTGCAAGATTGTCTCTTTCCCCGCGGGACGCGGATGCTTTTTTGTTCTAATCGCTGTTTTCTGTGTCGTCGTACTTTATTTTCTATTTTTAGTTATTAGCTTTTTGGTCATTTGGTAAAACCCACCCAGGTTCGCTCTGGCAAATGGGGATTCCCATCCAGGTCTTTTGAACTCGACTTGACCCGGTTCGTCTCCGTTCGTTCCCGTCTCGGGCGAGCCCCGTGTCCTCCCGCGCCTTGTCAAGCACCGGTGTTGACCAAAACATCCCAAATATAGGTCCACAGAGCTCGGGCAGTGGTTGCCGCCGGTGCCGGCTGCCTTGCCGCTCGTGTGCGGGGGTTCCCACGCCTCACGCTCTCCCCTTTGTGCAGCTTCCAATTTAGAGATTATTATTTTATTTGCAAAGTCTGGTCTCATTCATGCAATAAGTTTTGTCTGAACTGTGTAATTGAGTAGCGTCTCCTCCGTACTATCTATGTCTTCTGCTCTACCAGTCTGCTCCATGCTGCCTGGTCTCGTCTGCACCTGTGGTCTGTTGCGTGTGCTGACTCGTTTCTGCATTTTCAAGTAAATTGTCTGCGCTGTTCTGTCCCGTTCCATTCATCCTGTATGACACGCAAAGACAAAGATCCTCCGTGTAGCCTTAACAGACTGTTGGGGCAAGTGCTGTTAGCGAGCACCCAGTGAAGGCCGGCACGACACACGAGGGCCAGCAACACAACCGGCTGACTTTCTCTCCCCAGTGACGATGTTTACGCACTGCACCGGGTAGTCGCTTGAGGCCGAGTCGACCTATAGGAGGCCCAGGACCGGTGCAGGTAGTCTAACTGGGGCGTGTTTGTCTGCGCCACCCCTTGCCCCGTTTGCTCGCCGCCAGCAGGCCGCCGTCCAAGAGCAGCAGCCTGCCGAGAAGTCTGATCCCTCCGGGCGGCGCCAGGGGCGGCTCCGACAGGTGCCGTCACGAACGCTCTTCAACCCGCGCCGCGCCGCACGCACGCAGACTAAGGCTCCCCCGTGCGCCCGCCAAGGGCGGCACGGCGCGCGAGGGGTGGGCGATGTTTGCACACGGCACCGGGTACTCGTTTGAGCTGATTGGACTTGCCTACGACTGGTACCAGCGGTGCCAAGATCGGCCTCTGTGGAGGAGGCTCGTGAAGGATGCTTTTGGGTCATAGGATGGAACGACAATGGAGGGCAGAGGAGAGTGGTGCTTGCAACAACGAGCAGAACACCGGGCGGATAAAACACGGTAGGGGGGGCACAGGTGGTTGCATTTGGAAGTCATCTCGGTCAACCCATGGCACCTGCTTCTGTCCGGTGACCTGCCAGCGAGCCTTCAATACTTCACGTGGCCTCAAGGTGCACTTTGCCTGGCACAAAATGCCGTGGTGATATCATCACCTCCTATAGTCTGTAAAGGCTATACGGGGGGGGGGGTCGTTATTTGTGTGTGTGCCTTAATGTGTGTGTGTGTAGCCGTGTGTGTAGCCGTGTGTGTGTGTGTGTCTACCCATGTCAAATCGCAGCAGCCTGGGCTGCATGTCACTTTTGCGAGTCCTTTAGGCAAGGAACATGGGGCAAGTTGTAACAGTGATCGCTGTTCGGCATCTCTGCACGCGAATGACTTGTCTCGATAAATCACTCTGTGCATTCCTCTCCGAACCTGTTGGGTCCGGAGGTAGGAGGAGGAGATGTACATTCGTTGGCACGAACTCATCACCGGTCGTTTGCATGCAACCACACTCTGCGAGAGATCTAAATGGAAGATGTTAAACAAATGTGAAAATAATATGGCGATGTGATCACGGGGACGAGCAGGGTTTAGGAGGAGCTGGGCGGGTGGTAGAGTTGCAACACTCGTGCCTCGCAGACAGAAGGGCCTGGGCTCGATTCCTGACCAGGGCACCTCTCTTTGTGGAGTTTGTATGTTCTCCCCCTATCCTGCAGAGCGTGAGTGAGTGAGTGTGTGAGTGTGTGTGTATGTTCTCCCCCTGTCCTGCAGAGTGTGAGTGAGTGTGTGTGAGTGTGTGTGTGGAGTTTGTATGTTCTGACCCTGTCCTGCAGAGTGTGAGTGTGTGTGAGTGTGTGAGTGGGTGGAGTTTGTATGTTCTCCCCCTGTCCTGCAGAGCGTGAGTGAGTGAGTGTGTGAGTGTGTGTGTATGTTCTCCCCCTGTCCTGCAGAGTGTGAGTGAGTGTGTGTGAGTGTGTGTGTGGAGTTTGTATGTTCTGACCCTGTCCTGCAGAGTGTGAGTGAGTGTGAGTGTGTGAGTGGGTGGAGTTTGTATGCTCTCCCCCTGTCCTGCAGAGTGTGAGTGTGTGTGAGTGTGTGAGTGGGTGGAGTTTGTATGTTCTCCCCCTGTCCTGCAGAGTGTGAGTGAGTGTGAGTGATTGTGTGTGAGTGTGTGGAGTTTGTATGTTCTGACCCTGTCCTGCAGAGTGTGAGTGTGTGTGAGTGTGTGAGTGGGTGGAGTTTGTATGTTCTCCCCCTGTCCTGCAGAGTGTGAGTGAGTGTGAGTGATTGTGTGTGAGTGTGTGGAGTTTGTATGTTCTGACCCTGTCCTGCAGAGTGAGAGTGTGAGTGAGTGTGTGTGAGTGTGTGGAGTTTGTATGCTCTCCCCCTGCCCTGCAGAATGTGAGTGAGTGTGTGTGAGTGTGTGAGTGTGTGGAGTTTGTATGCTTTCCCCCTGTCCTGCAGAGTGTGTGAGTGAGTTGGTGGAGTTTGTATGCTCTCACCTGTCCTGCAGAGTGTGAGTAAGGGAGTGTGTGAGTGTGTGAGTGAGTTGGTGGAGTTTGTATGCTCTCCCCCTGTCCTGCAGAGTGAGTGTGAGTGAGTGTGAGTGAGTGAGTGTGAGTGAGTGTGAGTGAGTGTGAGTGAGTGTGTGAGTGAGTGTGTGAGTGAGTGTGAGTTGGTGTAGTTTATATGTTCTCTCCCCTTGTCCTGTATGGGTTTCCTCCGGCTACTCCGGTGTCCACCCATAGCTGAAGAATACACAAAACCTAACGAGTGTTGGGCAAATATCCCATTGAGAAAAACAATTACTCAATTAGGGTCACGTGCAGCAGGCAGGCACGTCGCCCACGACTGTGGAAACTTTGGCAGCCGCCCCTCGTGAGAGCGGCGAGCCTTGAGATGGGTAATCCAGCGTGGGACGTCTGTGATCGAAAAAGAGCTTCATAGCTCATCGGATTCCTCCAGTCTAATGATTCTGATTCTGATGTTAAACATTTTTGTGTGTTTCTCTGCTTATTGGTGGCCCTCGAGACCATGACACGTGGCAGGTTGTTGATGCTTCACCACAGGAATGACTTTGCGAGGTGGCGTGGCGCGTTTATCAACGCAGGGCCCTGGGCTGAGAGCTCTTCTGGACCCCTCTCCTCCCCCGCACTCCCCTTTGGGAAGTTGCTCGGGTCTACCTCGGATAGATCTCCTCGGCCCCCTGCCACGGAAATGTGGAATTTCCATCGCAGGGCCACCAATGTGTCTAACTCACGGCCCTAGCTCCTCGTTTAAGCCGTTAGTTGAATTGGCTTGTGATTGACGACCGTAGACAAAGCCAACATCGGTTTGTTGTGATCTTGCAGTGCTTGGGGGGGGGTGGCGTGTTCCCCATAAATCTATGGAACGTGTCTGGACGCGCCGAGCATTTGATTCATAATCACCATTACTATTATCATACTTTATTCCATTTACTGCAGCCAACGGCAACACAAACTGGTTTTGTCAGTCAATTGGTCTGGATGGGGGTGGGGGGGGGTAGACGATGAGATGCGATGGCAGAGGAGGGGCTAGCACACTGGTCCTGCAACCCCAGATGTCACCGTATGGAACTGAACGATGGTGTAAGGTTCCTAAATCCCTCCCGTCACCACCACCTCTCTCCACGCAGCAGTCAACTGGCACAGCACAGTCGGCTGTGAAGTGCGGTGAGGTGTGAGTACGCCCTCCTCTTGCGAGACACGGATGTACAATCGACTCTCGATTATCCACATGCGGTTTATCCGCTTTGTGGATTAGACGCGCACCAAAGATTTTGACGTAAATTAATAACTCGTGGATTTTCCCTTAAGCCCCAAATTAATAATCTAAGAATAGTTGAACGTTGTTATTCTTGGAAATGTGTATTACAAGTCATGTGCCTAAACCGAACAATAATGGTGCATCTGGTTAATCCGAAATCCATGTGATCACCCCTACAGTACAGTAGTTGCATATATTTACAACAGTGGGCGGAGTTTGATGTTGATTGGCGTGGCTCTGCTGTCATCCACTGAGTGAGTCGAGTCTTCTGGACTTTGTTAATAAGATCAACACATTCTTGACTACAATTTTTATTTTGTTCGTTAACAAACTAAATTTTCTTAACTTAAACATAATTTATACCTACACGAGTCCTTTTTGGCATAGAGATCCGCAGAAAATGTTTCTATTTATGGATCGTCTGCGATTTTAAATTATCTGCGGTCGTCCTCCCCATCATTAGCGCGGATAATCGAGAGTCTAAATGTTGTACTTCTTTGACACCGTACATAGCCAACTGTGCTCATCAGAGGATCAGAGGCGAGCTGATCGGTCTGGACGAGGAGAGCGCTGGACAGAGATTCAGCCGGCGGGATGGCCTCTCACGGCTCGAGGGGCATCAACACCCAACGCCAAAATCACTTCCTGAATCGTTCAGAATCCATCCCTCTTGCTGTACCGCCATACCGTAGCTTGGTGGGTTGTCGAGAGTTGCTCGAATGTCCCCACCATCTGCCACCTCTCTCGCCTCCGATTGGCAATGGTTTGGCTACGTACGGTGCGAAAGTAGTTCAAGGTATAATAAAGACAATGACAAAGATCCCCTGTATAGCCTGTAAACAGACTGTTGGGGGCAAGTGCTGTTAGCTAGTAGCACCTATGAAGGCTGGAACGGCCCATAAGGTGGGTGGGTGGTCAACACCACGCCCGGCCGCCTTTGTCTCCCTAGTGGCGATGTCTACACCACCGCACCGCATACTCATTTTAGGCCGATTCGAACTAGGGGAGGCCCGTGACCAGTTCAGATAGACGTCACTGGCGTTGGGCGTGAGCGGGAATGGAACTCGAGTTGCCGGGGTCGTAGTGCAACGTCGCGCTAACTGGCACACCGCCGCTCTTCCACCGTTGTGCAACACAAGCCGCTGGGTCGCGGGCCGCTGTGCCTGGCGCCTTGACGGACACTGCTGCCCACTGCACTGCAGTAACACCACGGGGGCAGTCGACTGGGGGCTCACGAGGGGGGGCGGGGGGGGGGGGTCACATGGGGTGTCACGTGGGGTCCGAGGAGCCTGTTGGAGTGGCTGGGAGAATCGGCTCGCAGAGACATCGTGAAGAAGCTCAGATCGTCGAGATGACGGAGGTGGCAGCAAGAGATGAGAGTGGAGATGAGTCTCATTTTCTTGTATTTAGTTTGGTGTCCCCCCCCCGCGCACCTCCGGTTAACGCGGTTGGCTACGTATGGTGCAAAAGAAGTTCTACATACATACATACATAGTAGTCACATGTACACACGTTAATTAAACTTGTGGGCTTTCGCAACCAATATTATGTATTGGAAAGTATTTTGGGTTAGCTCACGTAAATATAATTGTGTCGTAAACCCTCCTTCACCCGACACAACCAACTCGTACGGTTTGTCACGTGAACAAAACGTGCCAATTCGTGACTGCTTGAGCACACCGCTTGTGTGCTGGAGAGTAAACCCACAGCAACATATCCAATTTGAGTTAACGACGTTTTTATGGCGATTAACAACAACAGCAACCAGCCTCATTGCACGTCATTAGCCATTAAACTGGTCGCCGTTTCTAAAGTGGAATTTTAATCACGAAGGCACCGAATGCTTCGTTTCTCATTTTAAACGGCAAAACGTTCACGTGCGCTCACGCCATTTTTTGAGGTGGAGCAGCCTCCATTAGAGGGCAGAGCAAGAGGGATTTTGCATCTTCGTGGTACTGACCACACACCTCCCTCCTTGCCTCCTCCCTCTCTCCCCTCCCTGCCTCCTCCCTCTCTTCCCCACCGCTCCCCTCCCCACCTCACTCTGTGTGTTGTGATGCAGCCCCGATGCCAATGTGGTCATCCAGAAGAGGAGCACCAGCGTCCTGTCGTCGTCATCGGCGGCGGCGACGCCTCCGGCTCACGGGTGAGACGCAGCGGCTCCTCACCGCGTCGGGGCTATGCCGCTCACTCGCGTCGTGGTCGTGGTGGTCGTGGTCGTGGTGGTGGTCGTGGTGGTGGTCGTGGTGGTGGTTGTGGTGGTGGTGGTGGTTGTGGTGGTGGTTGTGGTGGTGGTGGTTGTGGTGGTGGTGGTCGTGGTGGACGTCAGTCGGAGAGGTACCAGAGAGGTACCAGAGAGGTCTGGTGCTGCGTGAGGAGACGCTCCCCCCCCACGCCAATTCTGTCAGAGCAACTCGATGTAGCTCTGCGATTCTACCCACTGCCTTTCCCTTCCCCTGCTGGGAGCGAGAGATACGCGCAGAACTGGACTGGAGTAGGGATTAGGAATGCTGATCCTAACAACGGCCGATATGGAGCCCTCCTCCCACTGGCAGTTTTCCCATCCATACACTCAACAGGTGTAAACTCACCAGGTGTAAACTCACTAGGTGTAAACTCCACAGGTGTAAACTCCACAGGTGTAAACTCCACAGGTGTAAACTCCGCTCCGCTATCAGAGCTCCAGTGAGGCGGTGGACGCATTCACGGCGACTAATATCACGTTCATCTCCCCGGTGTGGCAGTGTGTGGGGAAGGGGTAAAGTTGTCCTTGTTACCCCCCCCCCTTCCCCCGTGTCCACCCAGCAGTGCGTGTAGCTACACGGCAGTCGATGGGGCAGGCTGCACGTGATGGGATAAAGTGTGGGGACTCGGACCCCCTTTCCAAAACGTCTGGCTGGTGTGCGAGAGTCCAGTAAACCCCTCTTAACGACGGCAATTGGTTCTGCGAAACCGGCCGTGAAGTGATTTGGCCATTAAGTTATTATACGAAATACACGTTAAAGGCTTGATTCGTTCCGATAGCATCAAAAGTTACCATTTTTCACCCAAAAAACGTACTTTATAATATTTAAACAATGGATATTACATAAAGATGCTAGTAACATTATAAACACATAATATTAAAATAAACACGGTTATTCAATGCATTAATTCATATTCACTGTACCTACAACAGCCCGTCATTAACTTGGGAATGGTCAGTAGCGAACACATTGGGCACTATTGAGGCACTACACTATACACTACACTATACACTGCACTATACACTACACTATACACTACACTATACACTACACATTGGGCTCTATCTAGGCACTACACCATACACTACACTATACACTACACTATACACTACACTATACACTACACTATACACTACACTATACACTATACATTACACATTGGGCTCTATGGAGGCACTACACTACTATACACTACACTATACACTACACATTGGGCTCTATTGAGGCCCGTAGTTAAGGGATTAGTCGTTAACAGGGGGTGGTCGTTAAGAGGGGTTCTACCGTTGACTAAAATTCCCCTCCCAGAGCTCCCTCAAGTGAAGGCGCTTCTGCCGGCAGTGGCACGAGCGCTCGAGCGGCGGCAGGGCTGCGCCTTTTGCTGCCGTTTGCCACAGAGCTGGCGGTTGGCGAGGGAGGCTTGCTATGATGGAGGGGGGGTCAAGTGTGCGGTCAAAACTCGACCGAATACCGACACGGAAAATCAGGTGTTTTGTCGGAATTTCAGAGCTTGTTATTTTTTAAAATTGTTTACGAGACACAATTTCCATTATGTTGGTCAGTGGCGACCCAAGCGGCTCTGAGGTCAGAAATACTGAGATGCTGAGTTCGTATCCAGGTTTTAGCCACTGGATTCTCAAGAGGAATGGGTTGATGGTCTCAGCCTGGCCACCAGTGACTTTCACACGGACCCATATACTTTATATATTAGAGGACCCACAGACTCAAACATAGAGACCCCATAGACTTGCGTAGAGCCTAGGGGGTGGTTAAACTGGGCCTCTATGAGTGTCTTCCCCTTTACAAAGTCCCTACAGACTTACATGGACATCTATAGACTAATGCAGAGCTGCACAAACCTGCATTGACTCACAAAGAGAAGCATAGATTCACCAAGATGCACATGCACTCGCACCCAAGGGCCGAGAGGCTCACGTGGGCTGAGCTGTGATTGTCATGGGGAATTTGTTGATGGTCTCAGTCCGGCCGCCAACTACTGCAACAAACAAACGAACATCGCGTTGGGCGGGAGGGTTGTGGCATAGTGGTAGAAATTGTGCCTCGCAGCGAAAGTTCCTGAGTTCGATTCCCGACTCGGGAGTTTGTATTCTCTCCCCTGTTCTGCTCTGGGTTTCCTTGGGGGTTGAACTGGTGAACAACGGACAGTGTTGAAATGGCAACATTACAGCCAGTTATGACTTAAATTGGTTGCTCACTCTGTACCTATCTTCTCGGTTAAAATTGTGTTTATGTCTGTATATATGGATGGCTTGTTGATAACCCCCCATCACATTAACATAACCTTCTCCGCCCTACATGTGGCCGCCTACCGTTTTTAATCCCTGACATTAACATAAGCTCCCCCGCCCATTCTTCCCCAGGGCCCTTGTGCCCCGCCCACTCCATTCTCACACTTGGGTTACGCCCATTTTAACCTTCATAAACAGTTTGCCTTTAGAGACCGCCCCCTCTTTCTTCTCCACCTGATGGCGACCGCTTGTGTTGCCACCGAAACGTCGTAGTTTTTTGTTATTTTCTTTGAACCTATCTACGTGACTTTACCGAAAGACCCAAAGAATATGAATTCCTGCAGTCACGAAAGCTTTAAGTCAAGATTAATAATAAAAACCGTGTTCTGCTCACAGTATTTGGCTTTATAAGTGTAACATTTGAGCAGCAAGGGTGGCTGGTTAATTTAGCAGCTGATTTTACCGACTCATTGTTTGTATGTGGAACTATGTTTGTTGAGCTTATTATGGACCGCACGTAGCCAACCGTGCTAATTGGAGGTGCAGGGGGAAGGACGACAAACTAAACACAAAAAGCAATTGAAAATAAATTAGTTTGTAAATCTAGATGATTTAAAAGAGCACAGTCTCCCATTGGCTTCCAAATATAGGAAGCAAGAGAGCGTTCCAGTTAGGCCGCAGAAGCGCATCTGAAAACGCCGCGTGATGCGGTGACGACCGTCTTTTGTTCGACGGCTGAGCCAAAAGCCGCTGCTGCTGCGACGATGATGACCGGAGTTCGTGTGACGACAGGTTGCATGGCATCATCAAGTCTGCATTAACCACACACATCATCATGCTTTGTGGTGTAACATGCAAGCGAATTCACTCTGATAATTGAAACGTATTGTCTTTGAGACCGATTGAACATCTTAACATCCTCCACTGTAATATGTTTTCATCACTTTGATACCAGCCAAAAAGATATAACTATTCAATCCCCGAGCTATTAACACTTTGATATTTGCTTTGCCTCTATGCCGCTTGCGTTTTGGTATTGTTCTCTGGTGGTCTAACACCGGCGGTGAGACACGGCCGTAGAGGAGGCTGCGGCCTTGGCGTAGGCCAATCGGTTGTCATGACAATACATTACATTATTATGAAAGCGCGTTTGTTTGCATGTTTTACCATGAGCATGATGTGTGGTTAATGTAGACTTGAAACATCTTAAAACACCACCTGTGTTATTGCCAGAAAGGGTTCAGCCGTTTGTTCTTATTTATAAAGACTTGGCACACAATCGGAGCTGGGCCAATCGGCGGATTAAGTAGATCGATCGACAACAAACGTTCAGCAACGATGATAGATGGTCCACCCGCAAACAGTCTAGGGAGGTTACGTGGGCACCTTTGTCTTTATCTTTATCCCCGTGTGGTTTTGGGGCACCAGGAGCAATGCCTGGCGGAAGTGCTCGCGTTGCGGCTCGTCGCTCGGGAAGCGCACGGCCTTCATTCTCGAGTACCTGGGCCTCTACTACCACGAGGAGTGCTTCAAGGTGCTTGCAGGCAACACTCGCAGGCACTAACACACAGAGACTAACACACATAGACTAACACACACGGGCACTAACACACAGGCACAAACACAACGACTCGCATCAATGCTTGCTCTCACAGACACACAGACAACATCTTCTTGGTTTTTTCGGTAAAGTCACGTAGAATGGAAACAATAAAAATAATAAAATAAAACATATTAAATTATTCTCACGACGTTTCGGCCACAACGCAAGCAGCCGTCATCAGGTGAAGACCAGGTCTGTCGGGGAGACAGCGTCTGCAGCAACATTGGTTCAACACGGGCAAATTCTGGACTAGTTTCGACATTCAGTGTACCATCAGCAGTTGGGCTTGCCTAAGCCCTTGCTCGTAGACACAGTTATTTTAAGGCAAGAACATATCAAAACCAGAGTTCTGCTCCCGTTGAACCAATGCTGCTGAAAAAATGCACTCCCAGAAGGCCATGTGGCTGATGGTATGTGTCAAAGTACCCTTGTCTAGAGGCACAACTGCGACAAGGAGGAGACTCGTCTGCTTATTTTGATATACAGTGGGCCCCTTGATTTACGATGCCATCGATTACAGATATTTCGATCACGGTCCGCCTCCCATAGGGTCCCATTGTTTCTTTTAACGATTCATTTTCGTTGAACGATGTGTTTACAATATTACACGACCGGCAAATTTGGCCAATTGGAGCATTCCTAAGTGGACTGCAGCATTCCTCAGCCAATCAGCGACGCCCTTTTGTGGGTGTTTTGGGGGCAACTGGCTGCTCGCTCTTCAATTCTAGATTTGAAGCTTTCGTGACTGCAATGATTCATACTCTTAGGTTTTTTCGGTAAAGTCACGTAGGTAAAAAATATAAATTAATAATAGAAATAAAATAATAAATCACGACGTTTCGGAGGCAACACAAGTCTCCGTCATCAGGTGGGACCGTCACAGCTGAATTTACGGTCTCAAGTGAGCGCTGCTCATGGAAGCAGCTCTCTTGAATACCTAAGCCATTCATCTTCTTAACTTCAGATAATAATAATTATTTTATGCTATATTCATGCACCTTTTTACGCTCTTTATTCACTCTTTATCCTTGTTTCTATTGATATTAACGCTTTAATATGTTCTTTAACGTTTACTCATTAAACTTGCTTGTTTAAATATTATAAACTATGTTTTTAAGGCGACAAAGGTTAACTTCTGATTGTCTTGGAACAAATGAAGCCCGTAACATGTTTTTCTATATTCGATTAACGATAATGTCAATGAATGATGGTTTTTGTGAAACCAAATTATTATCGTTAACCGAGGGAGCATCGTATTTATGCTCATATTTTTTTTTATTCCCAAATCCATAACATTCCCACCTCCTCGACCCCGATTGGTCAATCAGTGCGCCAGCTGCAGCTGTTCCCTTGGCCACGTGGGTGACGGTCACAAGCTGCGGATCGTGGCCAAGAAGGTCCATTGTGACGCGTGCTACAAGAAGAAGATGGGTGAGTGTCCGGAGGGGGCAGCCGTGACAGCGGCGATGCTGCGCACTTACCGTGTGACACGGCACAATGACGGCTTAGCGACTCTGGTATTCGCATCATGCTCGCAGCAAGCAAGGGCTATTGTGAAGGAAGGCACTCACGTGGTCCCTCGGTCAACGATATTAATTGGTTCCACCAAAACCATCGTTCATTGAAATTATTGTTAATCGATGGCATTGTAAACCGACGGACCACTCCACTGTGTTTTACAGTCTGTAGTCGTTTTTTGCAGTTAGGGGGGCGATTTTAGCCTGTGTTATGCCAATTTGAGTATTTTCCGTGTAATTTTCAAAATGTGTCAAATTTGAACCGTGACGTGGACACAAAATGGCTTCTTCGCTCTCGCGAGCGACTCCCCGGGAGCTTTGACTGATGCCCACGTCGTGTTCTACCGTCCATGCACCGGCAGCGTTAACCAGGGGCAGCCCACGGGATTGGAACCGTGAGCATCTGCCACAATCGCGAGAGTTCTTTTGAACATGCTTACAAATACCGTTTGTCGCCGAGGTCTGTGAATTGAATGTTATCCCAATTTTTTGTTGTTGTTGCAGGTCTGTAAAAGCACTAACTTCGATGCCAAAATCGCCCGTCATCGAACGAGAACCCCGCATCAACCCACCGCCTGGCCACAGTCCAGCTTGCGCACATGGGTATTCACGTACTCGTTGGGGGGCCTACATTAGCACAATTCAATTATAACGAGGTATTCGAACATTCTTTAATCGATTAACATAACGTCTTACTTTTCATGACGCACGCATCGAATTGTATGCTAAGGTTAGGATTTTGTCACAGAGGTCTTGGAGGTCACTGCTGGTCATGGAAATCGTAAAGTGAAGTGAAATGTTGGTTCGTGGCTGCAGACGCTCAGTAGATTTGGGTGCTTCATTCTTCTCAGAATTTCTGTAACGTCACGGAGCTGAAACCGGTACCGGTGCTGCTGTGGTTGCAATGGGAGGGGGTGTGGGGGTGGAGGCGGCTAGTGCTGTCCCTGGCAGGGGAATGTCATTCAACCACCCACCCACTCAACCACTCACCCACCCACTCAACCACTCATCCACCCACCCACTCAACCACTCATCCACCCACCCACTCAACCACTCATCCACCCACCCACTCATCCACCCACCCACTCAACCACTTACCCACCCACCCACTCAACCACTCAACCACTCGCCCACCCACTCAACCACTCACCCACCCACTCAACCATCACCTACCCACTCAACCACTCGCCCAATCATTCACTCACCCACCCACTCAACCACTCATCCACCCACCCACTCTACCACTCATCCACCCACTCAAACACTCACCCACCAACTCAACCATCACCCACCCACTCAACCATCACCCACTCACTCAACCACTCGCCCAATCATTCACTCGCCACACTACAGGTCCCACCTCACTTCTCTCCGCATCTTCCCTCCCACTGCTCCACTGTTGAAATTCCATATCCCGTCACCACCATCGTCTCTGTCCCCGCACAAGCTCCCACAATACCGACCTTGGCTCGATGCAAGAAAACGCGTTGCATTCTTTACCCGTTGACAACTCTGATAAAATAGTCCTGCTTGTTGCCGACCGAGTTGATGTTTTGGACGTTTGTTCAGCAACCGTTAAAAAAATATAAAGACCGCCCACTCGAACTTTCAATTCTATTAAATCGATACAACCATAACAAATACGCCACTTGGTTTAAATTTGTTGAACTTTGAAACAGTTATGTAATTGTTTTACTTGATATACATTTATACAAATTGTGATTATTATTTTTAAGCAAGGCACCTTTCCCATTTTTCTGGGAACAATTAAATTTTTCCTGCAGCTTAGCCGTGGAATTTTATGAAAATAACCCCCCCCCCTGTGACAAAATCACATTCTTAGCGACGGTGTATGGAAGTGAAATGCTCGATGAGAAGTTGCCGTCGTGTCACATTTAGGGCCGCGTCGCAAGTGGAACGGTTTCAATCAGATGGAGTGCAAATCGGAAAAATCTATCCGAGCGAGAGTGAGTAAAAGACAGAGAAGAAATATCGCTCCCTAAATGTAACCGTGATTGCAAATCGTGACGACAAATTTGCTTGGTGGGGTGCGTGCAACGGTCACGGTGGCTAATTTTGAACGACAATTCACATTCTAATTGTGTAAAGTGTGAATGTCTATGACTCGCTCATTCCCTTCAGAGAGCCGAGTTGGTCGCTTCAATTCGACTGGGGTGGCCCAGCGGTGGAGCCAGGGGCTCCCAATCAGAAGGTCCGTCAGTTCAAATCCTGGTTGGCTGTTGATTTGGCCAATCATCCCTGGCCTCCTGGGGTCGATAAAATTCCGAACCACTTTGTGGGAAAGAGCAACACAGTTCTGGTTTCCCTATAGACTGGCGCTTGCCATATGAATATGGAATGTGCATCGCTGTGCTGTGACTCGGAGGTGCGCACTGGAAGCCTCGATGTGCATTTATCCAGGCAACCACTTTGGCTTTTTTTTATGACGTACGTAGTCGGAGGGTCAATCTCGAGTGGAATCGTCATGCAATGTCATTCGGTGGGTCTCGGCTCACTTCTCGGACCTTTGGCCCAGATTCTGTGTTGCTTGCGGGGAAACTAAAACTTACATAAACATAAATATGAATATTTTTCCACCTTCGAGAGAAATGCCAAAGGATTATTTAATGTCAGATGTGAAATTATTGAGCAATTTCTAGCATAAACATTTGGCACGTCATGATGAATTCAATCATTGAAGTTGATTTTAATGGTTGTGATGCTTGCATTGATTCGTGCGTCAAAGTAGATTGTGGACCACTAATCCAGGTTAAATTTGCACGCTATACGCGTATGCGCAGTGACTTTCGGCTCGTGGAGCAAATGCAGCGGTACAAACGAGATGGACAGTACAAATGAGACGATACAAACGAGTCGGACAATCACTGATGGTACACACGAGACCGAGAATTCCAATGAGATGGTATCAACACAACGGATGGTACAAGAGGGAAGGGACGAGACCAGTTACACCGACCAGTACGAATGAGACGGTCCATATGAGACGGGCAATATAAAGAGAGACAATGTAAAGAGAGACAATATAAAGATAGACAAAGATTGTCAACCTATGAATTATATATTATTAACGGGATTTAGTTTCGAGCAAATCAAACGGAATCACAATTGATTGCGTTTTTAAATGCTTGTGGCTCTGCAAATGTAATCAAACGCAATCATTGTTACCCGCCCCACTAATATTAGAAGGGTTATTTTATGTATAGTGCAGTATCTTGGTGCTTTTAATTTTATTTCTTTCATATTAATGGTACAGATGGCATGAAATGAAGGTGGCCCTTGCATGGTTATATTGCCAGTCCCATTGCCACCATCAAATCCAGGTATTATCTATCCCGTTTCTGTGGGCACGACCACATTTTTATCGCCTCTGCCTCTTCGATCAACGCACTCCCCACTTGCTCTCCAAGGTCGATGCGTTATTTTAAGCGGAGAAAGATTTGCGTAATCGTTCGTGTAAGTTTATCATTAATCTTGGTGCATATGGTGTCGCAGGGAAGGCGCTGCTGTGTTTTGCAGTATGGGGCGGCTGCTGCTGCTGCTGTGTGATCCCTAATTGAGTAATTTTCGGCGTCATTTTTTTAAATTGCTACATGTTGAACCTGACGCCGGCACGCGATGGCCAACTCGGTTTAGTCGGAACTACGTGGGACGCGTAACGCGCTCCACCGCGGAGACGACGCAGCACCCCGTACCTTGACCGCTTGGCACGCCCGCAGGAACAACCAGGGCACCCTGCTGGATTTGGGAACCGTGATCATGAATTGGCTCTCTTCTTTTTCCCTTGGCCATAGTGTGCTGACCAGGCAAGGATTCCGCGGTAATGGAGAAATGCTCACGATGAAATGCCACGCAGTGTCCGGACGTGCTGGGACACGCGGCGCGTGCCACGTGCGCCGGGGGCTACGTGGCGATGCTGTCGCAGCCTTCGGATCTCGTTCCCGGGGAGCGTTGCAGCTCACCCGCAAAAAACAACAACCCTCTGCTGCCTGGTTGTTAAGAAATGCTATTTTGTTTATAAAATTAGCTCCGTAATTGTTCTCTTTGCCTTGTAGCGCACGGTAATATACAAATACAGGGTTTGCTGTTGTGGGCAGTTTTGTGTCGTGTTCATTCTTAGATTAAGAGCCGTTTTTAAATCTCACCATTAAAAACGCATTCCATCGACAACGAAATCCAGGCCACGATTGAAGAACCTCACAATGTAGGCTGCGTCGTGGGGCTCAAGATAAACGAGAGAAACAAAAGCCACCACGGTTACGGCAAGTTCGCAAATAAAAAAGGGAAAATTCTTGTCGGAGCTCCTCCACTGGAACACACGGCCAGATGCATGCATCCACAACAACATCATTTACCATTTGAATTAACGACGTTTCGCTGGCGATTAACAACAACCAGCCTCATCGCACGTCATCAGCGGGGATATCAAATTGTAACTGTTAAACTGGTCACAGTTTTTAAATTGGAATTTCAATCACGAAGGCATCAATTTCCTTAGAAACGAATGCATCGATTGCCTTCGTTTCTCATTTTAAACGGTACAAAGTTCACGTGCGCTCACAGGAGAAATCCTGTTTCTATCTGAAAGATCACTCTATGTGGCGTTACTCTTTGAAGCAATCATCATCATTGTTATCATAGTTCTTGTTCTCATTGCCTTCGGGGAGATGGTGGACGAGAGTGCTCGGGAAATGCTGGCGAGAAGCTCGGCGTGGTAACGAAGAGCAGCGAGACGCGCAGGGAGTGGGGGCTGAAGAGGAGAGGGAGACCGAGCAGAAGCGACAGACTCCTGCATCGGCGCAGGTAGCCTCGGGGAATGTGGTCCCCCCTTTTAAACAGGAACACCTGCACCGGGCCCGCAACTGCACGTGCGTGGAGGGGTGGGGGGGGGGCACCCGTGTCACGGGCACGGCCGTTTTGTGCCTTGCCGACATTTGTTCAGCTGCCGCGTCGGTGGAAAGTTTGCCGTGCGAGTGCGGCCAGCGGTTTCCACGACGTGGAGCGGTGGTGTGGGGAGATGTTTTGCAGCGCATGCCGCTCGTCGTGGTCTGTCCCCAGCCAGCCGCACCCCAAACGGGCACAAGGGGGGAGGGGGGGGAGCCGCTCAGCTCGTGCAAATGAGGGGGCCTGCTCCCGGCGTCTCGAGTTCTCGGCTGAAAATGATTCGCCTATGTTTATGTATACGGGTCTTAAACCGACGTATTAGTCAGGGTCTCTCCGAGGCTTGGTGTAGCGGCGGAGAAGGGCAACTGGGGCATTTGACCAGGGCCAAACACTCCAGCGGGGCCTCTGAAAGTGGCCCAAACCAGTCACGCGGTAGAGATGAGGCTGATCCGCCAACCCTCCCCGAAACCCTGAACGTTGTGCGTGGTTCTTTCGTGATAAGTAACCAGAGAAAACGCTCCACCCGATGCAGCCAACTAGTAAGGTTCGTCACGTAAACAAAACGTGCCAATTCGCGTCATTTGTGGCCAGGCCGCTTCTGAAAAAGAGCAATTGGCTTAGTTTAGTGACTAGTTCTGCACAGCGGTTGTGTGTTTGAGAATAAACTCACAACATTTACAATTGGAATACTGTAACGTTTTGCCGGCAATTATGACCAGCATTATCGGGCGATAACAAAAGCCGACGTGTGAAATTCAAAGTGCTGTCACTTGGTATTCGCCAATACTGAAAGTTGCCTCCAAATCACGAAACTGAGATTACATCAAGCGGCAACATCGGAGCCTTTTTGCAATACAAACAAAGTCATTGTCAGGAACCTCCTGAAAAAGTCTTGAGACTTTCCTGGGTAAATGAGCATTACATTTTTGAATATATTCATTCCAGCCAGTGAGGGTTGTGGATGTTTGGTGCACATGGGGAGTGGTGGTGCAGTGGGTCGGGACACTGCTATGAACCCGGTGGCTCGAGTTTGATTCTCATTGACAGCCAACATCAGTGGTGATTATCTGAACCAGCGCTGGGCCTCCTCTCCATCGACTCGGCTTTAAATAATACTTGGTGCAGGGTAAGGTTCAGCACAGGAGACCGACGTGGCCGGACGTAGCGCTTGCTACACACTCCCTCCCTCGTGCGCCATGTTGGCCATCGTTGGTGCTACTCGCTACCCAGTCACTCGCCCCGCCAGCACTCGGTGGAGGATATGCGAAGAGATCTTGCGAGGAACTTTCAGGTATATTTCTGTTTTCTTCGGTATATGGACGTATTGGCTGTACACCGGTGCAGCATAACACACCGGTCATCATTAAAACCGTCTGATGATATCGCTGCTGCTGCTGTTGTTGAGTGAGCTGCAGACTGTCCATCAGAAGTTGCCTTCGATTCAGCAGCCGCTGTCCCATTCGAGCGTGTGGTGACACCACGAGCCGTCGTCTTTTGATGCCACCGTCCACCAAGAAACGATTCTGGAAACGAATCAAGGAACCGTCCGACCAAGTCTCGGGCACGAGGAATCAAATCTTGGGAAGACGGAGCATCCAATCGTCAACGTGGCTGGGTGCTTCGCGTGACAGACACTTGTATAAACGTTCGTCTTCCGACCACTGTGAGGTCACGCGCACTGATTTTGACGCACCACCACCACCCTGCAAGATCTTCTGACGGGGTTGCGAATCGCGGGATAAATAATTATTGTGAAAAAATTGTTTAAAAAAAAATAATACCACGCACCACCCTCAATGCGTTCGTGTGGACCGTGACGCTGGCACACAATGGCCTCCTTCTACGAGCGACGTCACGAGATCCCCTAGCGTTCACCATGAAGCGCGTACTGTTTCCGGTTTTTACAACCGGCAGTATTAAGTAGTGCAGCCAGCACGATCCGAACCGTGAAACTCCGCCGCGAGCTGTGAACGCGCTCCGGCGGGTGCCACGTGTCCCTGCGTGGCCGAGCCGGGTCGCCGGGACCGTCCTGTCGGCGACGCGACAGGGCGAGATGCCGAGCTCTGAGCTGGGCCTGCGTCCTTGTCGTCTGCTAGCTGCGTGTGTGGGCACCTGTCCAGATCTGTAGAACTTTATTGACACTGCGCACGTTTGGGATGTGGCTTACCCTATGGACTGTGGAAACGTGATTATTACCCGTATTTGTTCTGGGTTAATCTTTCTCGCAGGATCCTCAAAATGAACAGGAAGTGTGAGCAACGAAGATCACCCAGGTGGCTCAACGGTGGAACGAGGAAAGACTTAATTTCACCGGCTGCAAGGATAACATCGACGCATCATAAATGCACCAGTTTTCAATTTTGTGCGAATGCAAATTTACCTCCTTGTCTCAATTGCGACGCGGCACGTGCGGTGCACACATTCGCGGCTTGCTTTTTTCCGTTGTTTTTGGAATTCTTGCACCGTGGCTTTTTTAAAAGAATTTTAGGGCATCCTGATAAATTGGTGAAGATTGCCGCCGGCATGCATGTTTTTGTTCCGATAAATGTGTCTTGGAAAGAAAAACAAAACCCCACTTCCTTGCAAATAAGTTTCCTCCAAAGCCAATTTTTTTTGTGAAATTTAATGTTATTTAGTTTTCCTGTTTTTGTGTATTCTGCAATTCAGAGGCGGCCGGTTCAATCCCTGGTCCTGGTGGAAACAATGGAGCAAGTTTCTTAAATCCCTGTCACCTATAGATCATCACAGTTGGCTTCATCCGGTGCGAAAGACGTTCAACATACGTACAATAATGTTGCTGGTTCCAGCGTCTGTCTTTCTCTCTAAGACGGTTCATAATGGTCACGTCAGAGACCCTGTTAGCCAACACCACTGGTGCCATGGTCTGGGTCTCAGATTCTCGCAGGTTTCTCACAATGGCCGTGATGCAAAACACCGAGATCCTGGATTTGAATTTCTGGGATTGTGGTTGTAGTCCAGAAGGGTGGGGAACTTAATTTTACTCAAAACCAAGGTGGTTAAAATCGTTATTTTTGTGGATTCCCAGTAACCGAATGGAAAAAAAATGTGGAATAAAGTGGTTCAAATTATTTTTCCGCACGTGCGTAGAAATGTCAACCGTTTAGGCTGAGAAACAAAGGTGGAGCTAGTTCGCACAGCGGACTTGCCCTTCATACATTTACACAAGTCCGCCGTGAGACGAGAAATCAAATTCAAGAGCGTGTTGGTTCACAGGGTAATTCAAAATAAACTCAACTGAACTGCTTCGATTCTGCCTCCTTGCACGGCAGCTGACATCAGCTGTCACCGTTGCGATGTCCACCCAGCGCCGTAAATGGGTTTCACGGTAGTGTGTCGTGTGTCGTGTGTGGGTATCAACTCTCAACTATGTTTGTTTTTCCAGGTAAGGCCCACTGAGCTATGTAGCTCTTTTTCAGAAGCGACCTGGCCACAAATGATAGCTCAACGAAGGGGCTTATCATGTGGAAATATATAGCAGCCAATTACTCTAAATGCGTGATGTTGATTCTAAATGTGGAGGGAAAAACCGAAGGACCCGGGAGAAAATTGCACGCGACCATGGGGAGAGAGAGACGCGCAAACTCCAAATATACAGGCGTCGGGGTTGGGGTCGAACCCACGACCTCCTGTATACCAGGCGAGGTAGTTAACATCTCATAGCCGCCGTGATGACAGAGAGAGACTCAAACTCCAAATAGACACCATTGGAACCTGATTTGCCAGTACAAATATGATAATTGTTTTTTACCCTTCTATCTGGCAACAAAACTGACACCTTTTTACAATGAGTCATGTTTGCATAGACCACAATACCTGCAGTCATAATGCAAACAAAAAACACAACTCTGATAATGTGCACTGTCCTTGAAGTTGATTGGTCCACACCCGAGACAGCTTTTCTTAGAGCCTAGTCTCACATGGGTTAGACAGCAGCAGCAGCAGGCATCGTGAGGGTCGGGATCGATCCCACGACCTCCTGTAGACCAGGCGAGGTAGTTAACATCTCGCCACGACTATTAAAAACACGCAATAAATCAATTGTAAGTGGGCAAGGACACGCCATGGGAACAGCTGATGCAAGACGAAACCAGCTTGCGTGAGAGTGGAGGAGGCAGAGAGAAGGGAAGCGAAGCGGAGGGAGACAGCGGGAGGAGAGACGGGGGGGGGGCAGTAGCAGCAGCGGCAGTGGGGAGGGGGTGGAGGGGAATGGGGGAAGCCTCTGACAACCAGAGACTCACACAGAGACCCATAGACTCGCAAAGAGGCCCATACACTTGTAATGACAGTCGTCAACCTATGGTATGAGTGGACTAGTGGCCACGGGAGGTAATGACAGGGGAGTCAGCTTGCAGTACGAGTGGACTGGTGGATGTGGGAATGATCGAGAATCGGAGCGTGGCCAGGTGACGGAAGAGGATGGTCGAGTCTGGTGGTAGAGCGAGCGTCTAGAACCTGCGAGATGGTTCGAGAATGGGGGCGTGGCCTAGGATCGTATGTAAGGGCAATGTGTGGGAGACTCGGCTATTAAAGTGGGTCTCCGCCTGTTCGAGTGTGAGCCCGTGACTCCTTAATAAAGAAACCATTTGAAGACAAGTGCGTCAAGTCGTCAATACACACTCGCACAGAGACCCATAGACTCACAAGACCCATAGACTCACACAGAGACACAGACTGACATAGAAACCCATAGACTCAGACTCGCACAGAGACTCATTTACTCACAAGACCCATAGACTCACACCGAGACCCATACTCACATAGAAACCCATAGACTCAGACTCACACAAAGACCCATAGACTCACACAGACCCATAGACTCACACAGGACCCATAGACTCACACAAAGACCCATAGACTCACAAAGGACCCATAAACTCACAAAGACCCATAGACTCAAACAGGACCCATAGACTCAGACCGATGGACTCAAACAAATACCCATAGACTCAAATAAAGACCCATAGACTCACGCAAAGACCCACAGACTCATACAGAGACCGACAGACTCACACATAGACCCATAGACTAACAGAGACTCAATTGACTAACAGAAACCTATAGACTCAGAGACCCATAGACTCACAAACCCCTAAACTCAGACCCATAGACTTACACAAAGACCCACAGACTCACACATAGACCCATAGACTAACACAGAGACCCATAGACTTACACAGATACCCATAGACTCACACAGATACCCATAGACTCACACAAAGAACCATCATATCACAAAGAGACTCAGACTTATAGAGACCCACAAACTCACACAGAGACCCACAGACTCACACAGAGACCCACAGACTCACACAGAGACCCACAGACTCACACAGAGACCCATAGACTCACGGAGGCAAGCAAGGAATGGAAGAGAATGGGGATGGCTGTGCCCAGCAGCGGGGTGTTACCGGCTGGCAACAACAGCGATAGTAACAACAGCGATAGCAACAACAGCGATAACAGCGATAATAAACACACGTGCATAGTGACAATTATGTTTAGAATCTCTGGCATGTGTTTGGGTTCGCCACACGCGGCACATTCCGCCCGTCACCTGAATTGCTGCCTCGCAGCAGCAGCAGCAGCCCCAGCACGTGTGTGCCCGTGGAAAAAAATATTGGTTTTAATGGATTCTTATCTGCACGGCAGAGCCGGGTAGCGGTTTCACCTCTGTAACCACCAGACAGGGCTTACAGGAAAAGTCGAAAAAAATTAGCCCAGCAGTGGAACAATTTGGTTGAGAATTTATACATTATATACCTCTATATATATGCATACACACACGCACGCGCACATAGGTGCGTGTGCCGCCAGTTCACGCGTTTTCATCACTCCCGTTGCAGGGGCCTCTGGGCGACGCGGCCCTGGGACCCTCGCTGGACGTTTTGGCAGCGGACAAAGCGGTCCAGGGGGGGAGGCAGCGATGGGTTTGTTGCTATGGGGACCGCAGCTGCTGCTCGTCTACCTGAACATCCAAGCAGGTACCGTCCCATGACAACCGAGCGAGAGAATCCCGGTTGTTTGCGTCGACCCCCGATGGACATCCTGACTCCCGCCGCGGGAACGTGGAGTTTTCACCGCTGTGTCAAGGACCGCCGATGGAGATGAGTGCTAGCCCCCACCCCCCGTGACGCCGTTCGAGAAACGAGTGCACACCGTCTGTGTGCCTGTCCCATGCTCCAAGTGTGCCAGTTGAAAAATGGTTCCTGATTACGGAGTTCGTTCGGTGTTTTGCAACAAATGGAAGGCGCTGCTGCTGCTGCTTCTGCCTGCTGTGTTTCATGCACAGCGTGGAGTCATTTCACAGGAGCATGGCAATGTCCCTGTATCTAATTCCTCATTGAGTGATTTGCGAGTGATTTGGTTTTTAATTGAGGCAATGCGCGGGCCCGTTGCATCACGTCGTGACACGCGCACACCGTCAACATAAACTAAACCAGTTGTAAAAAGCAGGTGATTGAAAGATGGGGAACGAACCCGCTTCCTCATGCGGGTGATTTTTTTAATGTGGCAAACTCAATTGAGTTTACACTCGCGGCAAACGTAACCCCTGCCAGCAGAGTCGTGTTCAGTTGCAGTCCAGGTTCTATGGTGGCCTAGAATTCCTAAAATAATGACTCACAATGTACCTGAAAATGACTCGTGGGATTACACACAGCAGCTCCGCTGCCCTTTTACTGCAGAACCTTGTCAGGGACTTCCACTGTACTCGGTGAGGCTTTTCTGAGCAAACTAACGGAATCGTAACGATAATGAATTAAAGTGTCATGGCAACGTCACAACCCCGTTGACGCGTATCGCCGCGTTCTCCTCGGCTGTTCTCCGTGCCCTAGGAGCGACCGCCCTGGGTCCTCTGACTCTGAGCACCAGGGGGGCCGTGCGGAAGGTGGGAGAGGACCTAAACGTGATCTGCAAAGTGGCCAACGAAGATCGCAGGGTCAGCCTGGAGTGGACGCTGAATAAGGTGACAACGTCTCGGCACCGGTACTCGGGCTAACGGTTACATCGGTTAACGGGTTTTCGGGTAACGTTTCGCCTCTCATTTGACTTCACGTTAACATTTAGATTCCCGCTACGTTACGCACGCGGGCGCCAATTTCGGCCAATCCGAGCGCTTGCTAAGTGGGCTGAGCCATGCACTCAGCCAATCAGCGATGCCCATTTATGAGCGTTTAGACCTTGACGAGCTTTGTTTACATTACGTATTCTTTTGATTTAAAGCTTTCGTGACTGCAGGGATTCATATTCTTGGTTCTTTCGGTAAAGTCACGTAGAAGAGAAATAATAAAATAATACAAATATAAAACTAAAAAAATTCTCACGACGTTTCGACTGCAACACAAGCAATCATCATCAGGTGTGAAATCCACAGCAAGAAAATTCATTGGATTTCACACCTGATGATGATTGCTTGTGTTGCAGTAGAAACGTCGTGAGAATTGTATTTTATTATGTTTTATTTATATTATTTTATTATTTCCCTTCTACGTGACTTTACCGAAAGAACCAAGACTATATTACGTGTTCTGTTTTGGCAGTGGAAACCGCTCTCTTGCAGACTTAGTGATTTTTACTAATTTTTTCAACTCATAAGTGAACTTGATTAGCAGTCATTTTGGTTGACAGTAGTTTTCGTGGAACGGATTAAAAGCATTCTCTCGGAGACTACTCTACTCTTGAAGTCATTGCTGCACTTTACAGAGAGCCAGTGCACGGGGGAAAGGAAGAGGAACGATGAAGTCGCACGATTTAGACATGGGGTAAAACCCCGGGCGACTGAGTTGGGAGCAATGTGATCGAATTGTGTGAAAGTGCTGGATGGACCATTGCGTCGCAAGATCCTGTGAGGTGGCGGTGGCTTGGGGAGGCCTTTGTCCAACAGTGGATTGACCGCAGCTGATGATGACCACTTTCTGTACAGAATCATCAATCTTTATTTAGATTGGAGGAGGAATCCGATGAGCTATGAAGCTCTTTCTCACAGAAATCCAGTAGGAGTGGGTCAGCGAGTTACGATAGAATAAAAACCGATAGAAGTGTAAAATAGAGAAATGGTGAGTCAGGGTGAATAAATAAAGGTATATAAGGGCTAATTGCGTAAGTACATTAACTCCTACCGATTCTTCAACAAGCAGTGAATGCAAGCTTGCGCAAGGCAGCATCTTGCAATGTGACGCTGCGATGAATAACTTCAGTAAGCAGGGCGTCACGCTCGAGCTTAGCCAAGTACCCGCCGTGGTCTGCGAGGGGTATTGGACCTCCACACGTGGTTTATTAACACGTAGCCGGCTTTCGCGACCAATATCGCCCATAATAGATGCGTGTTTTGGTTAGATGACGTAAATATAAATGTGTCATTAAGTCCGCCAACACCCGCCACAGCCAATTAGTAAGGTTATGTCACGTGAACAAAACGTGTCAATTCGTCACTAGTTCAGCACTAACCGATGTTGTGGAGAATATAAACCCACAACATTTACAATTCGAGCACTCTGACGTGTCTGGCCTCATCAGTCGACAGGGGGCACTGTGGGGGTTTGTCTACGACCTCGGGCAGAGTAACGCATCCGATGTGGTACAGCTCTGAGTCTGCCGCTGCTGGACGAGGAAGTCCTGACGCTACGCACGTCGTGTAAATCTGCTTGACCATACTTCACCACACTGGTAATTCTGTTTACGTATCGTGTATGCAATTGTATTGTAATTGCATTTGTATTGGGCAATTGTTTATTGAGGAGAGCATCACTGGCTCTCATGAGGTCGTCGTGAAGTATATGTTGAGGTCAATACCGGCCACATTGTGCGGTGGGTTTTTAGCAATGGGAGGACAAACGAGGGCGGCAGAATGTAGAAGCTGCACGCGGCAAGGCACCCCGAGTCGGGAGTCGAACCCAGGCGCTTGTTGGTGTGTCGACACGAACGTCGCCGCTGCACCACCACCACCTTGCCGCCATTCTGTAGTTACGTTGCAGGGAATGGCCGATAATGTCCTTTCTCTCTCTCTCTGTCTCTCTCAGCTTCCTCTGAACAAAACCACGGAGTACTCGCACCGCTCCGCTGGCCAGTTCCTCCTCGAGCGGACGCTCGCCCTGGGTCCCCTGCGGGTCGAGGACTCGGGAGAGTACTCGTGCCAGGCGGTGTCCATGACGGCCTCCCTCAACGAGTCCCTTTGGCTTCGCGTGGTCGGTGAGATTTTCTTGCCAGCGCTGGCCGCGCCGAACTCGAGGGCGGCGCCCTACCCGGTGGGAAGCGCCGTACCCGGTGGGAAGCGCCGTACCCGGTGGGAAGCGCCGTACCCGGTGGGAAGCGCCGTACCCGGTGGGAAGCGCCGTACCCGGTGGGAAGCGCCCTACCCGGTGGGAAGCACCGTACCCGGTGGGAAGCGCCGTACCCGGTGGGAAGCGCCGTACCCGGTGGGAAGCGCCCTACCCGGTGGGAAGCGCCGTACCCGGTGGGAAGCGCCGTACCCGGTGGGAAGCGCCCTACCCGGTGGGAAGCGCCCTACCCGGTGGGAAGCGCCGTACCCGGTGGGAAGCGCCCTACCCGGTGGGAAGCGCCGTACCCGGTGGGAAGCGCCGTACCCGGTGGCAAGCGCCGTACCCGGTGGGAAGCGCCGTACCCGGTGGGAAGCGCCGTACCCGGTGGGAAGCGCCGTACCCGGTGGGAAGCGCCGTACCCGGTGGGAAGCGCCGTACCCGGTGGGAAGCGCCCTACCCGGTGGGAAGCGCCCTACCCGGTGGGAAGCGCCCTACCCGGTGGGAAGCGACGTTGGGGGGGGGGGGTGGACGTGGCCCTGCATTGGCGCCTTTTCCCGCTTGTTCCGGAGTTTCATCGTTCGAATCAGGCAGTCACCCTCGGTGAACATTGCCGCGCGTATTCACCATCAACGTGTTTGCGTCTGCTTTACAGCTGGCGCTAACGACCCCCCTGACGTCATTTAAACGAAACTCTAACAAACACTGTTTATTTTACCAGGTAGGGCCCGAATGAGCTGCACAGATCTGTATAGCTCAAATTTATAGCAGCCAAATGCTCTAAACACGTGACATTGATTCTAAATGTAAAGGTAAAACCGAAGGACTCGGAGAAAACTCAACACGACCACGGGGAGAGAGAACATGCAAACTCCAAATATGCAGGCGTCAGGATTGAACCCACGACCTCCTGCATAGCAGGCGAGGGAGTTAACATCTCCTAGCCACCGCAGCGCCCTTTAAAATGTGTAGGGCGTTGTGTGCCGGCGTCAGGGTCCAAATTTGCATGGGTGGAAAAAGCCCGATTTTTCCAGCGGCAGGCATCGGGTTTTTTCTTTAATACAATTAAACCCGATTTCGGGGAATTAAAACCTGGTTTAATGAATACGAAACTCTGATAGGCTTAGGCTGCTTCCTCGTCGGTGCTGCTATTGTACTCGGGGCCATCGGGCACGGGGTAGTCGTAGAATGCGGCGGGCAGGTTGGTCTTGATGAACACAAGCTTCTCCACAATCGTGGGCGCCAGTGAGTTCCTAAGCTTGGAATGGATGAAGCCCATCGTTGAGAAGTTGGCGAAGTGCGGTTCTGAAATTAGAACCAATTACACCGGATTTTTCACAATCTCAGATGATCGGGTTTAATATAAAAATTACAATTAAACTCGATTGTAAAAAACCCAACTGTGCCACCCTTGCAAATTTGTCACTCGATTAGGGATTTACAAATTAGAGAGGTGGGGCCTTCCCCTACATTTTATCATGGATTTATATATTTTTTACTGTAGTTATTAGTCATGGATAATGTATAAACGTGCAGTATTTACATCGTTTAATTGTAGTATGTAGTGTATAATGTCCTGTATATAATATTTGACATTGAAATCGAGCATTGCTACTTTTTTTGTCACGCACACAAGGCCGATCGCCGGACTGATTACAGCCAGATAATATTGAAAGCCGGATAATCTCACACCAGATAATTGATCGTCAACTGTATTACCCATGAGAAACGCTGCCCTGATGTCGATGCGACCATCCATCTCCACCTCCTCTCTCTCTTTGGGCGCGCGTGCGCTCAGAGAAAGGTTACGTGGCGCTCAGCGTGGAAGGGCCCTGGGAGCTGCAGCTGAGCGAAGGGGAGACGCTCCAGATGAAGGTCGCCATCGACTCCTACCCTCGCGAGACCCAACGCCAGTGGCTGCGCAATGGCACGGTGATGCTCGACCACGGCCCCGGGGATTTGTGCAACAATGAAACCAGGTGCTGCTGCGCCATCCCACAGACGGGTCGAGGCACGTCTGTGCCAGAGGGTTTTGGTGTTTATGGATTTGCTGAGCGCAGGGCCCCAAAGACCCAAAATGTCAAGTGTATGATTGTTGAACTTCGTTCCCCTGTACGTAGCCGACCGTGCTAATCTGGAGGATGACCGGCGACGAAGCAGCTCCGTCAAAAGTTGTAATAGGCAAGAGGGTAACACGTTTCTTGGGTTGGGCAAAGCTTGTTGTTGTTACAAGAGCTGGGAAAGAGATGTAAACCATCTATTTGTTTAACCAGGTAAGGCACCACTGAGCCATAAAGCACTGTTTTTCATAAGCAACCTGGCCACAAATGATAGCTCAACAAAGTGGCTTATCGTCATCATCATGTGGACATTTATAGCAGCAAATACTGTAAACGCACATGGATTCTAAATATGGATGGAAAAAGACCCGGAAAACGCCAAATATACAACAGGCGTCAGGATCGAACCCACGGCCTTCTGTAATCCAGGCGAGGTAGTGAACGTCTCTCAGCCACCGCGGCGTGGAGTGAGGGTCGTCTCCTCGCGGCGTGCCCACTGACATTGCGCGCATTGGCTACCACCGCCTTGGCTACCACCGCCTTGGCTACCACCGCCTTGACTACCACCGCCTTGACTACCACCGCCTTGACTACCACCGCCTTGGCTACCACCGCCTTGGCTACCACCGCCTTGGCTACCACCGCCTTGACTACCACCGCCTTGACTACCACCGCCTTGGCTACCACCGCCTTGGCTACCACCGCCTTGACTACCACCGCCTTGACTACCACCGCCTTGACTACCACCAGGCCCACCCACTGGTTCTGCTGGGCCCTGAGCCCGACTCAGAAGTCTTGGGTACATATTCTTAGGTTTTTTCGGTCAAGTCACGTAGGTAAAACATTAAAATTAATAAAAGTAAAATAAAATAAAAAATCACGACGTTTCGGAGGCAACACAAGCCTCCGTCTTCAGGTGGAACCGTCACAGCCACGACATCTGTATCAAGTAAAATGTAGAAGTCTTGGGTAGTCTGCGCATGAGGGCTCGGCTCTGGCTTGGCGCAGCAAGAAGGCGAGTGGGAAAACTCACCCGTACCATTCTGGCCCCATTCTAACTCGGCTCGGATTTGCTCATGAAAAAGTGTTATGAGTGACTAACGATTTGATTGGTTCATTCACGTGTAGTGTGTAGCTGCAGGTGTGATGATTGTTTAATTAATTCACCGATTCTCTAATTTATTGATATGTGTAGCTACCATGTGATGGTCGTGTAATTAATTGATTCATGTGTGTAGCTGCACGGCTGATGGTTACAAATGAATTGACTGATGAATGCGTGGAGCAGCAAGGGTGATGGTCATGTAATTAACTGACTGTCTAATTCGCCAATGTGTTGTAGCGACACGTGTGATGGGAGAGTCATTCACCGAGTGTCACCGGAGGATGGAGGTATCTACACGTTCGTCGCGAGGAACGAAGACAACGAGACGTCTGTGGACTTCTTTGTTCACGTTAATGGCAAGGAACAACACAACCCTCTCTGCGATGGCTCCCACCACGGTTGCCGTTCCTCAAGAACGTCGCTCGTTCATGCCTCCACCCGCGTTGAGGGCTCTTGCCATCCACATTTTTCAACGACCACCACACTACAGGTCACGACAAACACAGATTCCCCCGTATAGCCTGTAACAGACTGTTGGGGCAAGTGCTGTTAGCGAGCACCTACGAAGGCCAGAAAGGCACACGAGGGGGTGGGTGGCCAGCACCACGCCCGACCACCTTTGTCACCCAAGTGGCGATGTTTACACACCGCACCAGTACTCATTTGAGGCTGAATCGACCTAGGGGTGACCCAGAAGCAGTTCAAATAATCGTCACTGGTGTTGGCCGTGAGCGGGAATCGAACTCGGGCCATTGGGTTCGTAGCGCAGCGCGCTCACCGCTACACGACAACACACTCATTCACCCTTTCACTCGCCGCACTGCGGGTCGCAACAATCCTTCTTGCGCACGACAACACTTTGGAATTCCCTGGAGGGCTGTGCCCGCTGATGGTGAAATCATATTCGAGGCATTCAATCAAAATCTTGAAGTTTAAAGTGTCGAAGGTAGCAGGCATAGAACTGCTGTCGAGAGAGGAGAGGATGTCTTAACAAGTGCAGCCGCGGTCGAGCGAGCTGCGCAGTAGACAGACTGCAGGCGACAGAAACTGGAAGCTAAAGTGAACCACACTTTGATTCTGACAAGGGCGGAGTGCTACAAAGAGGTTGGAGATGGTTGATGAGTCAGCGATGGGGCGGGGGTGGTCGTTTGCAGGGTTTTGGGGGTCACTTTGCCCAATTTAAGCGAAGGACGGAAAGCACCGAACTGAAAAGAGGCGTTCACAACGTGGGAATTCATCAGTGCAATGATTGGAGGCGCTGGCTGGTAGGGAATCCAGATGCGACGTTTGTGACCGTGAGAGTTTAAGATTAGTTCAGCACCTATTGTAGTTTAAGGGGTGAGAGGGAGAAGTCGTAGAGTGAGTGGCATGATAAGGAATAGACGGGGTTGATTATGACCCTCTAAAAGAGATGCCCTGATGGTGAAGAGATGCTGGTAAATGTAAAAAAAATGTATACATGGGTCTTTATGTAAATATAAATCTATGGGTCTCCATGTGAATCTGCGGTTCTCTTTGTAAATCTTTGGGTCTCTATTTATATCTTTGGGTCTCTTAAAAGTCCTTTCCTCCCCTTTCCCAGGGAGCGGCTTGGAGAGACCGGTTGTGATCCAGAGCGTCTTCAAACTGTCTGGCAAGGGGAACAATTTTGTCGAGGTGACGCTCACCCTCTCGGTGTTCCTCGTCTTCCTCATCTCCCTCTTCATCGTCTTCCTCTACAAACACAACCAGGTGCGACGCCGGAGATTGGTCACCGAGAGTAAAACACCACCAGGTGCGTTAGTGGAGATCGGTACTGAAATCAGAACACGAGCTCCAATTGACATCGTGATAATCATCGCGTCGTGAAATGCAAGCAGGTTAATGACATCACCCATGACGGCAATCCCGCACTGGAAGCAGTGAGGGTTGGTGGACCACACAGATGTCCACCAGGCTCCACCCTTCCCATGGGTGTTGTTGAGGTGCCCGTACCCTGGCACTCCAGAAGAAAGCAGCACAGCAAGTGCGACTAATCTCCACATATTCCATCTGCTGGGATAGTGTCGCACCCGTGGACATTTCCCAGGTCCTCCTACACGTATGATCACTCATCATTTAAAATACCGAAGGTCAAGTACAATAATGGGAAAGCAGCCAAGGGATGGCACTGAATGCATCTTCCGAGGAGACGGAGCTATGAAGTGAGTTTGTGTGTAGGCGCAGGATTGATTGTGTTATCCCAGGATCGTGAGAGATGGTGACAGTTTGGGGTAGGCTTTCGTCCTGCAGTGGATTGACCATGGCCGAGGGCAGCAACGATGATGATGATAATCGCATTGTGAATTGACATTGCAGAAGCCTCACTACGAGATTCGGTGGAAGATCATCAGCAGTGTGAACGCTGAAACCAACGAGTACATCTACATCGACCCGTCCACCCTGCCCTACGAGCCCGTGCGCTGGGAGCTCGACCCCAGCCTCCTCACTCTGGGTGAGCCCGTCGCCAGCGGTGCAAGCGGACGAGAGAACCAGGTTACAAAGAGGCCCATAGACTTACACAGAGACTCGTAAACTTACATAGAGATCTAGAGACTTACACAGAGACATATACTTACATAGAGACCTTATACAGCCTTATATAGATTCAGACTTGCATATAGAGCCATGTAGGCTTACAGACTTAAAGACATAGGCTGACACAGACTTGTACAGATCCATAAATATATACTCACATACATATGCATCATTAGACCATGTATGTATATATAGATACAAAGACAGAGTGTATTTTATATTAGACTTAGGAGGCAACGCATTTTATTAAGTTCCAACACACGGGGCAACGTCCCCTTAACAGAATAACAACGTCGGGTGGTGACCACCTGGCTAACGACACTAGTTACTAGACTAGTTACTAGACTAGTTACTACACTAGTTACTACACTACTACACTAGTTACTACACTAGTTACCACGTAACTGTTGCTATGGACCCGGGACTACAACATCTGCCCGGGTACACGTGCTCGTAGAACAGAGATCGCAGACGAAGGGTTCTTTCCCGGGATGAACAACAACCCCGCGGTCCCTCTCGAGACCCTGCTGATATTCTCTGTGGGCGTGACCGGCTCCGCCCTTGGCCACGCCCACCTTCTAGCACCCTCGGGAAGGATCTGGGTCCCAATCACGTGACCCCCGCTAGCCCCCTCTGGGGGCCCCTCTGTCCACTTAACCGGTCACGTGCCCTCCCGGGTCAACCAGAGTGTCATGGCCTCACACGACCCGATCCATCGGTCGGCACCCACACACCCTGTCCCGTAGGGTCAGCACGGCACCAACAGCCTGGTGCCATCCAGCGCTATGGTCCAGCGCACACCGTGCCCCTCCAGGGCTGGTACTACACCCACAGCATGGCGACATCCAGCGATGTCACATTAGTCAAAGTTCATGTGTATATATGTATCGTGTTAAGTTGTGGGGAGAGCGGTAGAGTCGCGGTTAGTGCGCTGCGCTACGAACCTGGCGACCCGAGTTCGATTCCCGCTCACGGACAACACCAGTGACCATTATCTGAACCGGTCATGGGTTTCCCCTAGGTCGACTTAGCTTCAAATAGGTACCTGATGTGGCATGTAAATATCACCACTGGGAAGACAAAGGCGGTTGGGCGTGGTGCTGGCCACCCACCTTATCGTGTGCCGTGCCGGCTTTCATAAGTGATACTCGCTTACAGCACTTACCCCATTAGTCTGTTAAGGCAGCACGGGGATCTTCGTATTTAGTATGAAGCGTGCGTGTATATCCGTGAGTGTATTTGTGCGTAGCGCTACGAATCCGGTGACCAGCTGATTCCCGCTCACAGCTAACAACGGTGGTGAATAACTGAATCTGTCTTGGGCCTCCTATAGGTCGACTCAGCCTTTACACGAGTACCTGGGTGCAGTGTGTAAACATAAGAAAGAGTGAGACAAAGGCGGTCGGGGCGTCGGTTGCTAGGCACACCGCCCATCCCGGTTGTGTGCCATGCAGAGGCGCGACTCGCTCCCAGCACGTGTTGTGTACGGCTACACGACGGGCCATGTCTGTGCCTTGTGCAGGGAAGACGATCGGCTGTGGCGAGTTTGGGAAGGTGGTGGAGGCCGAGGCCCACGGGATCCCGCACCAGGGCTCCGTGACCCGCGTGGCCGTCAAGATGCTCAAGCGTGGGTTCCCCTTGACCACCACTTGCATCTCCACGTAATTTACATGGCGCCTTCGCTTTACAAACAATTAACAACGGTACTACAACATGTCCCCGTGTCGTCTTGCCTGCGCAGCCAGGGCACACCATGCGCACAAGGAGGCGCTGATGTCGGAGCTGAAGATCATGAGTCACCTGGGACGCCACCTCAACATCGTCAACCTGCTGGGAGCGTGCACGCGTGAAGGTGCTGACGGGGGGTGACGGGAGTGGATGTTTTTCCCAGGTTGTTGGTAGCCTGGCATAAGCACCTGGCGAGTAGCCACATTCAGGGTGGAATGTTTACACCTGATGTGGTGAGCCGGATGGAAAACAAATTTTCGGGTCGCCTAGCCAGAGAGAAATTTAAGCCCAGCGACGGTGATGATGATATGATATGATGGTGATAAAACTGACTGTTGTGCTCACAGTGATGATGTTGATAGTGATGATGGTTGTGGTTATGAAGATGATAATTATGGTGATGATGATGATGATGATCATAATACTCATGATCATTACTACTATCCTCACCTCCACTATGGTGATGATGACAACGACGATGCTGATTTTAAATGTCTCATTACAGATCCCATTCTGGTTATTACGGAGTACTGCAATTACGGAGATTTGCTGAATTATTTACGGAGAAAGTGGCATATTCTGAACAGTACTGGAAACAACGACGACGCCACCAATTATCAAAACCTGACCATCGCCAGAAGGTTTGCATCTAGCCTGTATGTACGTGTGTGGGTGTGTGTTGAACTTCTTTCGCACTGTACGTAGCCAACCGTGCCAATCGTAGGTGCAGGGGAAGAACTCAACGCAAAAAGCAGCAGTGTTATAAGAAGTTGATCATTGGTTCTTTACCCTTCTATCTGGCAACAAAACTGACTCCTTGTAAAAAGGTGTCAGTTTTGTTGCCAGATAGAAGGGTAAAGAACCAATTATCATATTTTTACTGGCAAATGAGGTTCCCATAGTGTTAAAAAAATTAACTTTCAATCGAGACGATTTAAAAGTGCACAGCTCCAGTGGCTTCCTATCAGAAGAGCGTTCCAGACGGCTGCAGAAGCGCATCCGCAAGCGCATCGCGATGTGGTGACCGTCTTTGTTCGATGACCAGCCAGAAGCCACTGCTGTTGCAAAAATGACCGGAGTCCGCATGATAGCCTAGCACCAACCGTGACAATACACATATTCGCATGTGTATGGAGCTTGCTTAAATGCCTCGGCAACTTTTTAAAGGACCTTGCTCCAGATCTCGTCTCAAACATTGAGAAAGGGCATCCCCAGTGGCAACTGTCCCCGTGCGGCATAGCGAATCAGCACCTGCCTGTTAGGCTAACAGCAGGGGGAGATGGTCGCTATGTGCAATGTAATTGTGTAATACCAATTGAGTATTTTATGAATTTGCGGTGTAATGTTTAGAATTTGGTACATTTGGAGCATGACACTGGTACATCATGGCCTACCCTTTTCAAATGATAACAGAGTATCATTAACATCCATCGTGAAGCAGATGGCATGCAATATCGATTAAGGTTAGGGTTATCCGTCACATGATCCCATCCCTAACTCAATGTTTATTAGGGTTAGGGTTATCTTTAGCAGCATGATCCCATCCCTAACGCAATGTCTATTAGGGTTAGGGTTATCCCTCGCAGCATGATCCCATCCCTTACCCTAACCCAATGTCTATTAGGGTTATCCCCAGCAGCATGATCTCATCCCTAACCCTAACCCAATATATATTCACTGCAAACTTCTGGAACAAGTTGGCGAATAGTCCTCATTGCTTTGGTCAATTCACCCGTGCCCGGTGATGTGAGATGAGAGGCGACAGGAGATGAAAACAATTCCCTTTTGTGGATTCAATTAAAAAAGTCGAACATTTCCATTATAATGAATTTACAAAATGAAGGTGAATGGCTGCTGCCCACAGCGATGTAATGGCTCACGCTTGCAAATCCGGAGGTCGCCAGTTCGATTCCACGTCCGGGCGTGGAAGTGGTATGAATAGGTACAATCACAGTGGTTCGGTGGGTTGCATGTGGTGGGGTAGAGTGTGGGTAACTGCCACATCTTTGTGGCGCTTTGAGATCCTTGATGAAAAGCGCTATATAAATGTAATTATTATCTTCTTACAAAACTTCTGCTGGCCTGTGTAGAATAATAAACGCGAGGTGGCACAGGTGGGGAGCGTGGGTAGCTCGCATGCTCAGCCACCGCACGCCCAAGCAGCTTCTGTTTAACCAAATAGAGAGGCCTATATTCGCGTGGCACGGCCTGGAGAAGAGATGGACTGATGCAGTACAGGAGGATACGGAGCTGAGTGGACTTGCCGAAGACTGGTACCACTGGTGTCAAGATCGGCCTCTATGGAGGAGGCTCGTGAAGGATGCTATTGGGCATCAACAAAGGAGGGCAGCGGAGCGATGCTCACAACAACGAGCAGAGCGCAGGATGGATAAAACGCAGCAAGTTAGCATAGTAGGGGGCAAAGGTGGTGCATCTGCCAGTCATCTCAATCAGTCAACCCATGGCACCCCAGGGCTCTGTCCCGTGACCTTCCGCCAGCGGCGAGCCTTCCACACACGCTACACGATGGCTACAGAGTGCACCTAGCTTGGCACAAGCGCTGCGGATGACGTCGCCACCACTTGACGGTGACGAGTGATGTACCGTTGTGGTTTGTAGAATGGAATCGACCCAGGTTGTGGTTGGAATTGAAGAATACAGTCTCAAGGCGGCGCTTATGAATCAAGCGCAGCGAGGATTTCTTCATGGGCACAAAGGTATCGGCGGTACTTTGCATGCACACACTCCCTCCCCGCACCTCCGTGGAGCACGGTTGGCTATGTACGGTGCGAAACAAGTTCAACATACATCATGAGGCCTCCTTTGCCAGTACCCAAATATACTAATAGAGTTTTTCTCCTTTTTTTCTGGAAACAAAACTGCCACCTGTTGCAAGGAATCATGTTAACATTAACCACAACACCATATGAGACTAGGCTCTAAGAAAAGCTGTCTCTGGTGTGGACCAATCAATTTCAAGGACATTGCATAAATTATCAGAGTATCGTTTTTTGTTTGCATTTGACTGCAAGTATTGTGGTTAATGTAAACATGATTCCTTGCAAAAGGTGTCAGTTTTGTTGCCAGAAAAAAAGGGGGAAAAGCGCTATTAGTATAAGTTCAACATACAGTACATACATCTTGTGTAATGCATAAGTCACCTTGAATAGCCCCACCTACACATAAGGTCTATCAATCTTTAGACCCATTGGGCCTTCCAGACTGATTTTGACCCGGCAACTTTTATTCACGAATGGCAAACTCTGGATTGGTTTCACCCCTTCTGTGGAATCATCATCTGAATGAGGTGTACTCAACACATACTGTTGGGTTTCTGCCAGATGTTATTGGTAGGTGCCCTCTCACCGCACTGTGGGGCCATGACAGTCACACAGTAATTTGTAACACTACACCAAATGTGGGCAGGTAGTGGCCTAAATAAAATGACAGTTAATATCGATTATCCGGTGCGCGATTATCCGGTGCGCGATTATCCGGCTGCTGCTTCCAAAATAATCCGGCGGTCCCGGGCTGATCCGGGGAAGCCAGTCTGGTGATCGGCACCGTGTGTGACGAAAAAAGTAGCTACGCTTGATTTCAGTGTTAAATATTACATATGGTACATTACACACACTACATACAACTTAAACGATGACAATACTGCACGTATATACATCACCCTATGCAGAGTCTTCGAGATTGGAGTGGTAAGTATTGTTCAGTAAATAATTATATTTTGCAGTAGGATATTTATTTTTGTGTAATTTGTATGTTTATTTATACCAATTTCATATAGTAAACTAATTTAAAACACAAAAAAATATTCACAACATTTAAAAACATACTATGCAAGAATGTGCAAAAATTTGCTATTTAAATGACCACATAGTGATTGTTAAAAAATTGGGCGCCCCCTTCCCCCCCCCAAAGTCGCCGGATAATCGATGATCTACTATCGATACTCTAGAGTTAGGGCATTTCTGAGTCGTCCGGGCCTCCTTGTGCGCCGCAGGCTGGGACGCGTCGTCGGAAGAGGAGAGAGAAGCGATCGCGAGCGACGACTCCACTCCGTTCGGGGTGGACAACCTCCTGAGCTTCTCGGAGCAGGTCGCGAGCGGTATGGCCTTCCTCGCTCACAAGAACGTGAGTCTTTGAGAGGGGTGACTCAGCAGTCAGCCTCTTTCCTGGGTTAAACGAGTGGTGGGGCGTAATGAAAACACGTGATCAGTTTAACCTGTCTCTGTGTCTCTCTGTATGTGTCTCCATGACTGTCTGTCTCTATCTTTACAGGGCCTTGACCATCTTTAAGAACCTCCGGAAATTCACCTGTGTTTCGATTTGACCACGTGTGACTGCGCGTGTTTAACTGTGTCTCTGTGACTGCGCGTGTTTAACTGTGTCTCTGTGACTGTGCGTGTGTAACTGTGTCTCTGTGACTGTGCGTGTGTAACTGTGTCTGTACGTGACCGTGTCTGTGGTGCACGTCTTCGTTGGCCTTTATGTCTGTGTGGGTGGCGAGTGGTCGCTCGGTGGTTAGCTCACTGCGATACGAACCCAATAGCCGGAGTTCGATTCCCGCTCACGGCCAACACCAGTGACAATTATCTGGGCCTCCCCGAGGTGGACTCAGTTTCAAATGAGTACGTGGTGCAGTGCGTAAACATCACTACAGACAAAGGCGGTCAGGCGTGGTCCTGGCCACCCACCCCCTCGTGTACCATGTCGGCCTTTATAGGTGCTCGCTAATAGCACTTGCCCCTACAGTCTGTTAAGGCTACACGGGGGGGGGATCTTTGTCTTTTTGTCACTGTGTGGGAAAGTATAGCGGGAGTTCGATTCTCGCTCACGGCCAACATTGGTGACAAATATCTGAACTGGTCCCGGCCACACCCTAGATCGACTCGGCCTTAAATTAGTACCTGGTGCGGTGTGCAAACATCTACACTGGGGAGACAAAGGCGGCCGGGCGTGTTGCTGGGCACCCACCCCGTCGTGTGCCGTGGCCGACCTTCACAGGTGCTGCTTGGGAACAGAACTTGCCCCAAGTTTGCTGAAGGCCACACAAGGAATTTTTGTCTTTTTCTAGTGCATCCATCGCGACCTGGCTGCAAGGAATGTGCTCGTAACGCATGGACGCGTCGCCAAGATTTGCGACTTTGGGCTAGCACGGGACGTCCAGACTGACCCCAACTACGTGGTGAAGGGCAATGTGAGTCCTTCACCTTACTTAGCATCATCAGCATCATCAGCAGCATCGCCAATGTCATCACCGTCATCGGTATAGGAAGGCCCATCACTTTAATTGCACTCAATGTAATTTTTTTACTGGTAGGAACCTTCTTCTTGGTTCTTTCGGTAAAGTCACGTAGAAGGGAAGTAATAAAATAATAAAAAAAATAAAACATAATAAAATAAAATAATTCTCACGACGTTTCGGCTACAACGCAAGCAGCCGTCTTCAGGTGAAGAATGAGACACTGCCAAGCTAGGAGCTTATATATAAGCTGGGTTGGAGATGGAACCTCCTGGTTACACCAGCCCACAGGGGATTATTGTGTCCGTCGTGCAGGGAGGGGCTGGGTGGGGAGGGTGGGGCTGGGTGGGGGTGGGATGGGTGGGGCTGGGTGGAGAAGGGCTGGTCACCCCGTGGTGCCCTTATAAAACTCAACGTTTAACCTACTCACGCCGGCTTGTGCCCGCCCTCACAGTCGGGCATATTTGCGGAATACACCACGCCGCCGTTGACCCTGGCCATTGACCGAGCAACCCGACGTTCCTACCAGCTCCCTCCGCAGCAGGAATGTGTTATTTTGCACAGCCCCTAAGAAAACAGAGGGGGGGTGCTGCCACACACGGTGGTGGTGCGATGGCTCCCCCACCCTGGACTTGCAATCCAGAGGGCGGCAATTGGATTAAATCTCCCTGCTCTGCCGACAGTTTAAAATATGGGGCAATTTCACAAATCTCCCCCCCCCCCGTGTGGTACATTATTTAACCCTTCAGGGTAGTGGAGGGCTACATGACGCTAATTGGCCAGATCAATACGTGGCCTCACGCAAAACCTGTATGACGAATCGTGAAGCATCGCCTTGAACGGAATTTACTGAACGTTATTGTTGTTGTGCTTGTGGCCATGCGGTCATGTCCATCAGGTGCCTCTGCCTGTGAAGTGGATGTCTCCAGAAAGCATGTTCCATGGGCTCTACACGGTGCAGAGCGACGTGTGGTCATACGGCGTGCTGCTGTGGGAAATCTTCTCTTTTGGTGAGACACTTTCACTTGCCACAAGCATGCGGGGCCCTGAGGACAGAACAGATTGTAGTCTCATCAGATCTCAGGAGCTCAGCTTGCAACGCCCAGCCCTGATGGTAACCCGGGGGTACAAATTAATGTGGAGGGACAAATGTTCACTCGTGACGACCAAGACTACGCCTGGCCTCACCGAGTCCGAAGACTTTTATTTTCAGGAGGGTCCTGCCGAGTTTTTTGCAGGAGTAGGGAGGCGATGTAGCTGCTGTGCAGTGCCGGAGAGTAAGCTCATGTGGCCGGTCCACCCTGTCCCCTCCTCCCGCCGGGACAGGCCGGTCGCAATAGCGAACAGAAACACCCTCCACGTCACAACTCCGCAGTTCAATTTCTCAATCCGGAGGTCAGCTCAAATCTAAATTGTGGGCGCTCCCTTGTACTCTACTGTGTACGTGGGGCTCTGGGTCCAATCCCCTGATCACCATTGCATTCACTTAAATCATAATACACGCTCCTGGCTACCCATAGGAAATCAGAGTGCACAATGATACGTGTGATTTATCACAGGCGAGCTCACACCGGCTACACTTACAGCTTAGGGCCTCGCATTGTGAGGGGGGGGGGCTCTAAATACGAAACAATAGATGCGAGGTTTCGAGTTTTCACATAATTGTTTGAAAAATTAATATTTGTGGGAAAAAAAGACTCTCCAAAGCAGTTATTTCATTTTGATGACAAAAATATACAGGCATCCATAGATGGGGCCTCTTCAGCTTGACAATGGCAGAGGGCCCCAGCAATGCCATCATCCGGATCTGCTGCCGAGTGTCATCCCAATGAAGTAATTTGCAGGTAACTTTTTAGCATTGGGATGCTTGGCCAATACCCAGTTACATTGCGATTGTGTGTTTTTTAGTTATGTGAGCAAACTGGATAACCCATGCAGAACAAAGGCGAGAACGTAGAAAACTCCGCAAAGAAAAGTACCAATCGGATAATGAACCAAGACCCTTCTTGTTGCGAGGGTCAAAGATCACCGCTGTGCCACCCTGCCACCTGAAGCGATAACAGTTCGCTTAGAATTATGATTTGTTTTTATTTGAGTGTGCACATTTACACGCGATGATCTCATCTCAACCATTTGAAAATGGCACCCTCAGTGGCAACTATTCTCTGTGTGGCACACGGTTATTCAGCACCTGACCTGCAAGCGGGCATGATCAGTCTGCTGCTGCGAGGGGACAATGTTTGCTACGAGCAATCCCAATGGAGTGATTCGCAGTGAAGTTTTGTTTTACTTGCTAATTTTGGCCTGTGATGCTGACACACGATGGCTATACTTAATTTTAAATAATGTCTTGGGATCGTTTTTATTTTTGTTGTTGAATTTTATCGAGTAAAGCACGAGCCAGTTGCAGTGCACCACGAGACTCGTCTGATCCGACGACAGGTCATTCGAGTGGTGCATTCACAATGCAAACCGGACCATTTATTATGTGAAGGTGGGAGGCCCGCGGCCCCTCATAAACTGGGGGGGGGAGGGGGGGCGTTGTGACAGGCGTAGAGTTGAGTTGCTGAAATGGATGGGAGGAGGGGGGGGTGTCTTGGGATATGTAACTTCCACACTGAAGCAGACGGAAATGCCTTTCGCGGTTAATGCACACACACGCCACAGTGATAAACCCGGGTGGTGGTTCATGACTGGATTCTAACCACAAATCTCTGCGGCAAGGGGTGATTACGCTGCCGGTGGGCTATGCACAAATCCACATTGTTGTTGTAATTGTATTGCTTGTCAAAATCTGAATCTTTATTTAGACTGGAGATATGTTATGAGCTATGGAAGCAGGGGCAGGTTAGCAACTTTTACAACAATACAAAAAAGGATTAGGAGTGCAAAATAGAGAAAAGGTAAACAAGTCACTAAAAATAGATAAGAATAAATAAAGTTTATAAGCACAAATTGTACAGGTACATGCATTTCTGCGGATTTTTCAACACAATGCAAGCTTGGGCAAGGCAGCAAAACAACAACAATAACAGTCCCAGACCACACCAAGACAACAACACATGGTCCCTCAATAAAATTGCACATTCAAAATTAACAATCGATAACTGGGCGGGTAGAGGTCAACATTATAAATCACACGAGCCATTGTAGTTGTGATCTGCACCACGTCTGTCTTGATAAAGGAGACCTGTGCCTCCTTCTGGGTGTGTGACGTGCCGCTGGGTGTGTGACGTGCATCCTGCTGGGTGTGTGACGTGCGTGGGTGTAGGAGAGGCCCCTTACCCTGGCATGGCAGTCGATGACAAGTTCTACCGCTTGATCTGCGATGGCTACTGCATGCAGCCACCCCCCCGCTGTCCACCGCAAGTGTAAGCCGCCCCCCATACCCCCCACACCAGGTTTTATCCACTGCTGGACTGATGCGTTTCCATTGTCGATGCAGGTGGCTGACGGAGGAGAGTGTGAAGTGTTTGTTGCGTGACATTCTTTGGTTTTAATTGTAGTGATTCAATTAATTGATTGAACAATTGCATAAGGGTGAATTATGTGATATGTGTTATTGGCAATGAGTTGTGCTGGCTGGTTCAGTGTCGATGACACCGCCATTATGAACCCTCTTGGTCTGGAATGTCCGACTTCCAGCCGTACGTGCTGTTGCGACCCACAGACTCCTCACATAGAGACCCACAGACTGCTTCTGTCTCTACGAGATAAACATGACCAGTGTTTCTGCTCTACGTATGGAGATGCGGTGCCATTTAGACGCCGCTGTGTGAATCCATACCGTAGGTATTTTATGCCTTCGTGACCCTCTCCCTACTCACCCCCCTCACCCCCCTCGCCACCTGACTCCCTTCACCCCCCCCTCTGTGACGTCATTAACATCATCGGCACTCATCCAACCATTCTGAGAACGAACGCGCACTGGAAGAGGTGAAAGCGCAGTCGGAGCTTGTGCGCGACTCGCCTTCCTCGCACCCTCACCGCAGCCCCCTCCCCCCCTCGCCCCACAGCCGCAAGGTGATGCACCGCTGCTGGAGCTACGCGCCGTTAGAGCGCCCCACGTTTGAGGCGATCCTCACAGAGCTGAGACCGGCCTCCAACGATGACAAGATCGACAAAGGCGAAGAGGTCGACTGGGAGCCGTCGTCCGTTCCGTCCGAGCGCAGCTCCCTCGCTTGCTAGGACCCCCCTCGCTACGCTGTCCACTCTGGGGGTGAATAGTTTTGTATTATTATTTCAAAGATTACCGTGCTACATTTGTTTATTCAGGGAAGTCTCAAACTTTTGCAGGAGAGTCCTGTCCAGCTTTCACAGAAGGGGGCGATATTGCCACGGTGTGTAATCCCTGTTTAAGTAATTTGCAAGTAATATCTTGTTATTGTTATTTTTTTAAAGCTGAGAACCCTGAGAAAACGTGTGCACAACAGGGCAAGAACATGCAAAGTCTACAAACTCTCACTTACGCAAAGACTAAGATCCCCCCATGTAACAGACTGTTGGGGTAAGTGCTGTTTATGAGTACTTGTGAAGGCCAGCACAGCATACGGGGTTTGTCTCTTCCAGTGCTGATGTTTTCACAATGTACCAAGTACTCATTTTGGCGTTGGCCGTGAGCAGGAATCAAACCGGGATTGCTGGGTTCATAGTGCAGCACGCTGACCGCTGCACTAATGCTCCCCATAAACATCGGCAACATAAACAAACAACAGCTCGTACAAATACAAGAACCCCGCCCCTATAAGGTACATTGTGTTGTTTCGCATTTACGTTGTCGATCAATTAGGGAACTGTTTACTTATAAATATGTTTTGCACATATGCATTTTTAAAACGATTGATCAAATGTTTCAACTAGGAGCGCACGTGCTAAAAATTAACTATTTTGTGTTGTGATACCGTACTATACGCGCATAGCGCATACCACCGAAAAACCCTCCACACGCATTCAGCGTCTGTCTGCCTGCCAGCCCGCCATTTGGTGCATTCGTTGTGCACGTGTTTTGTAGAATTCTAGCGTTAGGTGGTAGTTCAAAAAAGTACAAAGGGCTGCGAGAGATAATGATCAATTTAAAACAAAAATAATTCACCTCTTCAAGGAACTCACCAAAAGATGTTGGAATGAGTGGGCAGGTGATGAGACGTCCCTTTTGCACTGCAGGGAGACCGTGGCACTGCCGTGGATGGATGACAGCTTCTTGCTTGATGATCTCATGGCGCGTGCCGTGTGATATATTGTTTCCGTTGAAATTCTATTTCGTAAGTCGAGAAGTAGACTTAATTTGTCGATTTCGTTTGCACTAAATTTCGTAAATCAAAACACAAAGATTTCCTGCACCACCAATATAGACTGTTGGGCCAAGTGCTGTCATCAAGCACCTAATACAGAAAAGACAGAAAAACACGTGCATTCATGCACAACCACATACAAATACACGCGACCATTGTAAGCACACGCTTTCAACAGAAATCCCAAATGTTATATATTGTGCTTTAATGATTATATTTCATATTAGTGTGTCTTCTCAATGTTACACAGTAAATATAATCTTCAAGGACAACTCTTACAGTCCCATCATCACCACCATCTTTATAATCACCATCATCACCAAATGTATCATCATCCCAACCACATGTATAATCAATCACCATCTGTATCATCACCACCAAAGACAAAGACTCCCCGTATAGCCCAAATAGACTGCTGGGGCAAGTGCTGTTAGCGAGCACCTATGAAGGCCAGCATGGCACACGAGGGGTGGGTGGCCAATACCACGCCCGGCCGCCTTTGTCTCCCCAGTAGTGATGTTTACACACCACACCAGGTACTCATTTGAGGCCGAGTCGACCTAGGGGAGGTCCATGATCGGTTCAGATAGTCGTTTCCTTGCGTTAGGCATGAGCGAGAATTTAACTCGGGTCGCCGGGTTCGTAGCGCAGCGTGCTTAACGCTACACTACCGCTCCCCACCACCTGTATCACCATCATCTTCCAGAGTGAATACATTTCATGTCAATAGCTGGAAATGCTTGTATTTGTAATAAATAAAAAATGTATAAGTAGTTGTCACTGACACTCACCCGCACTAAAACGGTCAGAAAGGACTGAAAGATGAAATATCTTCAGAACCCGACATCCTGAAACTAAACTAATGATTTGTATTTTACCAGGTCAGGCCCACTGAGCTATATCGCATGCTTGTGAGTCCTGATTCCACTTTTGGGGGTCTCAATTCCAACGCCATGGGATTATATATGTCTACACGTGCGTGCATGTGTGTTTGTGTGCACGCGTGTGTGCATATATATTTACGCGATCTAACCCAAAACAAACCTCTATTATGTTGCTATTCAGTTGCATGCAACCAAGTTACGCTAATCGCTCAGGTATGGGGCCGCCTCAAGAAATGCTTGTAATCGATGTATTGATGATGACGATGCGCCATGGTCCCCAGTCTCATTGAACCCGAGACTCACGCAGTTTGTGCACTCCCAGCAGATATTGACAGCGCAACAGGGAGCGCGTCACCAGCATTCATTGAGTAACTCACTTTATTTCGTCTGTCATCTGTTCATTCTTTAATTCATAGGTTAATTAAAGGATGTATTTGTCAATTCATTAATTAGGCACTTCATCCATTTACTCATGTTCATCCATTAATTTAGCAAATAATTGATCGCTTCTCTCAGTCTCCTTCTATGTGTAATGAGTGACTTCTGCGACACGTCATGTAGAGGGTACTTTTATTATTACACGGACACAACACAGGCCAACCTTATCTTCTCACTCCGAGTACACACTTGGATGTTAGCGTCTCTACTGGCTACACACACACGGCCGATCACTCGGCCCGCAGGAGATCTTCCACGTGTTCTGGACGACGGAGAGAGATGACGGCAGCGATGCAGTCCGGTCACAAGACTCCACACACGAACCCCGAGCCCCGGTCCGGCCCTGGCTATATCCTCCCAGGCGTGGCTAAGCTCCTCCTCTGGCCACGCCCTCTCGTGGAACCTTCGAGCAGGTTCCTGGAACGTCTCGGCCAACCCTGCCCATTACCTTTTGCCCCAGGTACCTCTCCCTTTCAGGTTGGATGTTGTCTTTAGCGGTGCCCGTGCTTCCTCTTCCAGCCAGCAGGTGTCATCATGTCATTACACATGCATCAAGTCGTACGTGAAGTCACAGCTCAGTTCCCATTCGTGTTCAGCTATACAGGTTACATCACGGCAGCTCGACACAAAACGATGTAATCAATGGTGACGGAATGATTATTTGGTGCACTGCACGATAAACCCGGCGACCTGAGTTTGATTCCCAGTCAGCCATCCATAGGGGGTGTGGGGCCTGGGGTAAATCTCACTGTGGGCTTCCTGAAGCCTTCAAACTAAACCGGAATTATTACCCATAATAGAGGTGTTTGGGTTATATCGCGTAAATATATGAATGTGTTGTTAAAACCCGCCACCACCTGATACAGCCAACTATTAAGGGTTCTCATGTAAACAGAACTTGCCAATTCGTCACTAGTACAGCACTAACCGGTGTATTGGAGACCCAAGCCACAACATTTACAATCTAGAATATGAGGTTTCACCAGTAATTGCAACTAGCTTCACTGGCAAGGCCCACTGAAGTTATTTTGCAGAAGCAACCTGGCCAGAAATGATAGCTCAATGAAGTGGCTTATCATGTAGAAATGTATCGCATCCAAATACTCTAAACGCACGTTTCTAAATGTGGAGGGAAAAACCGGAGGACTCGGATAAACATCCACACGACCATAAACAGGTGTCAGGGTGGGGATCGAACCCACGACCTCCAGCATACCTGCTGAGGTCACATCTCGCCACCGTGGCGCTTTTTGCGTGGATTTCTTCATGAAACTCATCATGGACCAGTCGAACAGAAACGTTTCGACAAATCTGGATCCACATTCCACACCTGTAACTATGGATGAACCCACGAACAATTCAAGCTCACGCTTAAAAACACTGACCCTCCCACCAAACACATTGAGAAACATCATAAGGCCACCCCATGGTTCCTATTCCCCCAGCTCCCCAGAAGCATGCAGAATACTCCTTGTGGAATGTATCGTGTGCTTAAACTGCACAGGGACGCGCAGTGGCAAAGTCCTCTGGGAAGGCGATCGACAGAGTGGGGATGCGTGAGACAGGTTTCTACTCAACCTGCCGACCGTGCTACCGCTGAGCCTCCTGGCCGGCTCATTAAACGTCGGACGGGGGGAAAAACCCATCAATAATTGCAGATAATAGGAAGAATAGGGGCAGGGATAATATGACTTTTGCACTGACCCTTAAGGTCATTCGGAGTCACAGGTGATAGAGACGTGGATAAGAGGCGTTCGCATGTCGTTTAAAAACAATTGGGCTCAGGCAACTTGTCTCGTACTGGAGCATGTCTTTAATCAATTTAGTACATTTGGTTGACCGCAGAGCATACAATTAGCACGTTGTACTCGTTAACGAAGTTAAAAAGAAGATCGTATGACTTTATACCGGCACTAGATAGGCAGAGGGCAGATAATAGGCATAGGAATGATGCCGCATCTTTCACAGAGCCCCCCACCTTCTCTTTACAAACAAAGACAAAGTTCCCCTGGAAAGCCTGAACACTGTTGGGACAAATACTGCATATGCCCGTGGGCGTTGGGTGGCGGCACCACACCTAGCCAACACAATCTGCCAGATGTTGATGTTTTCACACTGCGCCAGCTACTCATTTGAGGCTGTGTAGACTGAGGAGAATCCCAGGACCGTTTCAGATATACAAACGCACAAACACGATAAACCAGCAATTAATAAAGGCAATATTGTTGTTTTGTCAATATTATTCAAATAACAAGTAAACCCGTAAAAACAAAGTTTTTCACTATAAATCCTTTATATGCGTGGCATCGGGGCGGCTAGAGTCCTCTCGTCCTCTGGCTTGAGATGGCTGCCACCTATGGGTCAGATGATTGTCTGGCAGCATTAAACAATTGGTAATTAAATATTTAAAAAAAATTCCCTAAACAGTGTAAAATTTTGGGATTTCTTTTCACGAAAATGCATTGTCACGCACAACGAGTCTGTGTGCAAAATGTCAGCTCGATTGGATCACGGGAAGTGGGTTAAAAAAACGACCAAAAGATTTGCACGGTCCTAAGCAAGCAAGCGAACTTAATATAAAGGTTTTAAAAATGAGAAGCTGCCATTCGAGTAATATTTAGCAGATTGAATTTGCAATCCAGAAGTCGCCGGTTTGATCTTCCTGCATGGCAATTGAAACATTCAGAAAGTTTATTTTTGAAAATCACGATATGAATAAACAGTTCTAACTTTTTTTTCATAAAAACAAAATTAAGTTTTTTTCTTGTGGGTCCCTCTGGAGTTTTGGGCCCCTGGATGAATTCCATTCCCCATCCACTTTAAATGCGGTGCTCGTTTTTACGCGCCTCGTGTGACAGCTTGATGATCACTCCCCAATCAGGCCTCTGCGCTTGCGTCGGGTGCAGGGGAGCTCGGGATTTCTGGAGCATCCTGCCCTTCGGGACAGACAGCCTGCCACATTCCAACGCACATTCGTCACACACACATGCACACAAAGACAAAGATCCCCCGGATAGCTTTAACAGACTGTTGGAGCAAGTGCTGTTCGTGAGCACCTTTGAAGGCCGGCACGGCACACGAGGGGTGGGAAGGCCAGCGCCACGCCCGGCCGAGTGGTGACGTTTACACACACGACTAGGTATTTATTTGAGGCCGAGTCATCCTAGGGGAGGCCCAGTACTGGTTTAGATAATTGTCACTGGTGTTGGTCGTGCGCAGGAATCAAACTCGGGTTGCCGGGTTCGTAGCACAGCACACGAACCGCTAAACTCCCGCTCCCCCCACACACACCACCCACACACACCACACACACCACAAAATACCACACACACAGCACCACGGCTGATTATGAATATTGTTATTATAAAATGTGTACATACATAAGACCTCCTGAATTAGGCCACATGCACCAGTTTATTCCCCGAATACATATCCAGGCTATGCCTGAATTTATGGTTTTTCATTACGACAAATGGTTTTTAAATTACAGCAATGGGTACACTCACCACAGCTGCCTCGGTCTCCTCCCTGGGGCCCTCCTTGCCGGCCTCATCTGGAGAGACAGAGAGAGAGAGAGAAGGGAAAGCAGAAACATTTCCATAGACCTTGATCACTTGCAAATTTCCCTGAAACCAGTGTGAAGGAAGGCCACGACAACACGTGCTTGATACGTTTCCAAGTATTACCAGGAATTAACTAAAAAACATTCTCCAATGGCGTCACTATAACCCTCGTCAGAATGAACCAAGATGAACAAAACTCTCTCCGCTGTCCGCTGTGAGGGCAGATTCTGCTCCGTGCAACAGCCGCAGCGTCAACGCCCTGGTGTAGCCGCCTCTTCCCATCGTCTATATTTGTTATGTCCCCACACATCACATCCTTGACTCTACTTCCCGTCCCATGCTGTAGTCGCAGGCTAAAAGTTTCCAATAGTTCACAAAAGGGTTGCCGCGATAAAATTGTTTACGATATGATACGATGCGAAGATGTGAAGATTATTATATCAGTTCCCCATAACTTTGTGTGGTTTACACTTATTCTAATCTTCTTGTGCTTTGCTGTATGTCCAGCGAGTGAATACTACTGAAAGGTTCTTCCACTCACTCCAGTTCCAAGCACACATGCTGTCCGAAAATGCGGTGAGTTTCCTGCCTTTTGGAGTCAGGATGCACGGGGGCAGCCTCAACTGTCTCTGCGTGGCACAGAGCCACTCAATCCAAGCGGGCATCAGACTGCCAGTAGGGGGCGATGATTCCAATTTGTAATCCCAATTTAGTAACTTACAGGTAATTGTTTGAATTTGGCAAATTTTAATCGTGAGGCTGATACACAATGGCCTACTCTTTCTGATGATGAATACACCCGGAGTATTAACCAGGGTTAACCAGGGCGGGCTGCCAGATTCGAACCCTAAACTTCTGCACCAAGCAGTGAACGCACTACCGCTCGGCCGCATGATTGCCAATTGGCGAACCGATTTATTTATTCTATTAACTCATTTGAAAACTCATTTGTTTATAACTGCTTGTTATATTTAGTTTGTTGTCCTTCCCGCACACCTCAGATTAGTAAGGTTGGCTACGTACGGTGTGAAAGAACTTCAACATACATAGATAACCAGAATGCTCCATCCACCATGGCAATCAAAGTAAAAATGATGTTATCTCTGGAATTTTGCCAATAAATAAAAATATCACATAAAATTTGGTGATTTTTTGTTGCAATAATTGGTGACCCAAGTATGAAACCACTATGGTATTTATCGCCCACGGATCACAGCCCCATGTACTGTTTGAGTGTAGCAAAGAGTTTTTAGCCTTAATGATCCCACTCTTCACATAAGTGGTGACTGTATCATTAACAATCCCATCGTGCGTGTTGTCTGTAGTGTACAGTGCCACTCAGCACCAATGGGGAGTTCCGTTGTTGCACCATCGGCACCATGGTTTGTCCTCTCTTCTCCACTTCTGGGGAAAGAAGCCAGACATTGTATGTAGAACTTCTTTCGCACCGTACGTAGTGAACCATGCTCATCGGAGGTGCGAGAAACAGCAGTAAAGTAGAACATGGCTAATCGAAGTGCTGTAACCACACACGTCCACGGCACTGTCCTCTCTTCCTTTGTGTGGATGAGAGTTCTACCGTTGGGAAGCAGAGGACAGTGCAGACAAATACGTTGTGTTGTTCTTCTGTGCTCCCATGTCTACGCTCGCCACCTTCACACACCGGCCAGCGTGGTGAAGTATGGATGAACCCCCCCCCACCCCACGACCTGTATGGCATGGGCAAGCCCTCATCCAGCAGTGGATCAACAAAAGGTCTGGCCCTATTCACGTTTTTACAGTTCCGTAAATAACAAATAACACGCAACGATACGTCACGTAACTTACTTGGCAACTTGCCTGCTTTCTTTCTTTCCTGTAAAGTAAAAAATACGTTACATTCTTGGTTTGCAAGTGATATTTCTTGTTTCGCAGAAAATGATATAATTTTTGGTAAACATGACGATGCCTGTCCTGCTCTTCACTGCGTGGCAGGTAGTAGGGTAGCCGTGACATTTGGACACCGTATTGCGATATATCGTACAATATAATAACATCACCACAATGATTAGACCATCCACTTTACTAAATAGCATCACAAAGTGACCTTCGTTACTTATTTAATTCATTTTAAATATATTACATTTCTTGGCGAAGTATGAGACAGCACATGATAATGTTTATAAATAATCACACAGTAAGCAAGCCAACGTTCGGTCAAGATTGACATGTGGATTTTAAAGGTTGGACAAACACGTTCCTTGTTCACTGGGTTATTACTAATTGAAACTAGTGCTGTTGCAAAACTTTTCCGTAGTAAATTGAAAGTTATTTTTTCAAGTGTACAGGAGATTGTGGGTTCGATCCCAACCCTGACGCCTATTGTATATTTGGAGTTTGCGTGTCTCTCTCCCTGTGGTAACGTGAATTTTTCTCCGGGTCCTCTGGTTTTCCCTCCACATTTATAATCAGGGTGCATTTAGAGTATTTGGCTGCTGTACATTTCCACATGATAAGCCACTTCATTGGGCCATCATTTGTGGCCAGGTCGCTTCTGAAAAGAGCTATATAGCTCAGTGGGCCTTACTTGGTAAAATAAAAATTGGTTTAGTTTAGTTATCGTTTTCATAGTTCACGTAGAGTACTTCTTGTGTACCTGACAGCACGCGAATTACAATATTTATGGCAGGCTTATGTTGAGTGAACCGCAGTTGATTCACTTTTAGAGAATATTTATTCACACTTAAGTACATCAAAGCACAAAAACAAGATAACATAAACACAGAATGCATTAACAAAGTCATGGGAAACATATCGCGATTATCGTCATGTCGTGAAATTTGACATTGTATCGTAGTATCACGACGTGCAAAAAAAGATATAAGGCGACCCGAGGCATTACATCGCAATGGGACAAACTCGAGGTGTGGGCGACAAACCGAGGCATTGCCAGTTTAACACGTGGGCTTACGCGACCAGTATCCATAATACAGGATGTTTTGGGTTAGATGGCGTGAATATGAATGTCGTTAAACCCGCCACGGCCTTCTCACCTCCACACGCCCCCCATCGCCACAGCAGCACCGTGACCACCACGATGGCCGCCACAATGGCCACCGCTCCGGCACCAACGCAGGCAAAGAACACAGGGCCCTGCCAGGACTCGGCGCTCTGTGGGCTCCTCTCCGCGTTCGAAAACCGGCTGTTTATCGACACCTGCGTCTCCTCCGGTTGTGGTCGCTCCGTTCGTGCGAGGGGGTGGCGTGGCGGTTCGTTTTGGGGCGCGTGTGGCGGGTGGCGACGAGGGGCCACCGCGTGGCACCTCGGCCTGGCTCGTGACGAGACTTTTGGGGTCGTGACTCGACAAACTGACCGCCGCTGAATTCCCCAAGTTGTCCAAGGCTTGTGTCACAGAGGCTGCTGTTGAAAAACTGATGGAAAAGAAACATATTTAATTTCAATATAAAAATATCAAGATGCCATCAACGCGAGAGCCACTACGATCATGACTGAACGCTCTCCACCTGCCAGAACTTGCAGCTGCTGTACAATACACATGCCACCTCGAAGATCTGGCGACGCAGTCTCTCACCATCTACCCTGAGGCTTTCCCCTTCTTCGAAGGACTCGTGAAGACAATTCCAATGCCCATCTCGGTAACTGGCCGAGAACATGTCCAAGAATGTGGAGTTAGAGCCAGTTCGAGATTCCAGTTGGGCAGAGAACAGACAGGAAGGAAGTTCTAGAAGGTTATTTTAATCAACTTATTGTGGTGCATTTATTGTGGTGTATTTATTGTGGTGTATTTATTGTGGTGTATTCATGTAATCTTGACGTAAAGCTTTCGTGACTGCAGGAATTCATATTCTTTGGGTCTTTCGATAAGTCACGTATTAATTTGAACCTATGTACGTGACTTTACCGAAAGACCCAAATAATATTTATGTAATGCCATAGCCGTAATGTTACCATGTGTACGGTTTTACCGGGAAGGTGGTGACGCAGTGGTTGGCACGCTGAGCTACGAACCCTGCAACCCAATTCCGATTGCCGACCATGGCTATCACCAGTGGCAAGGCCTATCGACATCAGTCCTGGTCACTCCCCGGCCCCTTCACAACTCTGAACTGACTAGCGTGGTGAAGTATGGCCCAGCAACCCACATGACAGACAAGGTGCGTAGGGACATCTTCATCCAGCAGCGAAAGGACAAGGGCTGTGATAATCATTACGGCTTCACCACATTGAGATGGCCGTGTTAAAAGCAACGCGTCACTGAGAAACAAAACCCTGGGATGGCAGTAGGATGTCTCCTGGAATGTTACCTGCTATCGGAGATTAAACAAGTCCCTAAGCTACCTACGATTTTAAGTCTTGCAGCGTTAATGTGAGGTGTGAGACTCTAAACCACAGTCTTGTGCGGTGCGTAGCTACGTGTGGAGCTCCGTTCACAGTGCCCGTTACCTCTCCCTGTGCTCGCTCACAGCATTTGGCGCAGTGTCTTGTCGCTGCGTTGGCTCTCTCTCCACACGATGTTCGTTGCCGCGCTTGTCTTTGTCCCCTTCACGATCATCCGGATCGTCCTCTCCTTCCTCATCATCATCATCATCGTTGTCGTCGTCGTCGTCGTCTTCAGAACCCTCCTCGGAGTCCCGGTGCGTGGGAGTCGTTCCGTATTCAACTGGGCAGGGGTGGCAGGGTCATCAGGGAGCTCGGAGTTCAACTGGGCAGGGGGTGGCAGGGTCATCGGGGAGCTCGGAGTTCAACTGGGCAGGGGGTGGCAGGGTCATCGGGCAGCTCGGAGTTCAACTGGGCAGGGGGTGGCAGGGTGGTCAGGCAGCTCGAGTTCAACTGGGCAGGGGGTGGCAGGGTCATCGGGGAGCTCGGAGTTCAACTGGGCAGGGGGTGGCAGGGTCATCGGGCAGCTCGGAGTTCAACTGGGCAGGGGGTGGCAGGGTCATCAGGCAGCTCGAGTTCAACTGGGCAGGGGGTGGCAGGGTCATCAGGCAGCTCGGAGTTCAACTGGGCAGGGGGTGGCAGGGTCATCAGGCAGCTCGGAGTTCAACTGGGCAGGGGGTGGCAGGGTGATCAGGCAGCTCGAGTTCAACTGGGCAGGGGGTGGCAGGGTCATCAGGCAGCTCGGAGTTCAACTGGGCAGGGGGTGGCAGGGTGGTCAGGCAGCTCGAGTTCAACTGGGCAGGGGGTGGCAGGGTCATCGGGGAGCTCGGAGTTCAACTGGACAGGGGGTGGCAGGGGCATCGGGGAGCTCGGAGTTCAACTGGGCAGGGGGTGGCAGGGTGATCAGGCAGCTCGGAGTTCAACTGGGCAGGGGGTGGCAGGGTGATCAGACAGCTCGAGTTCAACTGGGCAGGGGGTGACAGGGTGATCAGGGAGCTCGGAGTTCAACTGGGCAGGGGGTGGCAGGGTGGTCAGGGAGCTCGGAGTTCAACTGGGCAGGGGGTGGCAGGGTGATCAGGGAGCTCGAGTTCAACTGGGCAGGGGGTGGCAGGGTGATCAGGGAGCTCGAGTTCAACTGGGCAGGGGGTGGCAGGGTGATCAGGGAGCTCGGAGTTCAACTGGGCAGGGGGTGGCAGGGTGGTCAGGGAGCTCGGAGTTCAACTGGGCAGGGGGTGGCAGGGTGGTCAGGGAGCTCGGAGTTCAACTGGGCAGGGGGTGGCAGGGTGATCAGGGAGCTCGAGTTCAACTGGGCAGGGGGTGGCAGGGTGATCAGGGAGCTCGAGTTCAACTGGGCAGGGGGTGACAGGGTGATCAGGGAGCTCGGAGTTCAACTGGGCAGGGGGTGGCAGGGTGATCAGGGAGCTCGAGTTCAACTGGGCAGGGGGTGGCAGGGTGATCAGGGAGCTCGAGTTCAACTGGGCAGGGGGGTATGAAGGCTGAGAATTCATCTCACGTTGTTACAACATATCGCACAGTACTGTATCCTGAATGACATTCCTCGTGCCATGTACGAAGTCTGAGCCGAATGAACGACAAGAAGGGGCGGTGGTGCGGAGTGGACAAAGCAAATTCGATTTCACGAAACCTTTCAGCTAGAGTGGGTCCGAGATGAAACGTTCAAGGCAAACGCACGGGCACATCAGTAAAAGGAACACGTGTATATGCATGAATGATAGTTTATCCAATGCGAAATGAAGGTCTCCCCATGCCACATCGACCGTGCAGGTTGTTTGACCATACTTCACTACGCTGGTCAGTGTGGGTTGGTATAGGAGGGTCCACAGCTCCGGTGTGGCTATCACTCGCCCCTGTGGCCAGGAATCGAATTTAGGTCGACGGGTTCCGAGTGCAGTGAGCTAACAACGACGCCACTGCACCACCCCCATACATTGCCTCGCCATGATGCATATTTAGTGTCGAATACAGGGTGAATAAAAATGTTGAATCTTACATTTCAGTGATTAAATAACTTCGGATTTACACAAAAGGTTGGCCAAAGGTCAACTCAATTTTCTCGGCGCTATTTATCCGTTGGGAGAAACATGTGCAGGCATTAGACAGTAATTGTTGCACGGATCTGCATGACTCTCAAGTTTTGCTTCATGATCGTGAGGCAGGGTGGTGCTGGGAGCCGCGGGGGCGTCCGTGCCTCACAGCAACAAGTCCCTGGGTGCGAGTCCCGACTCAGGCTCCTCTACGTGTGGAGGACGTTGGTTTGTTCTCCTCCTCCTGCTCCCCACGGCTTTCCTACATATTCTCCGGCTTCCTCCACAGCTAATTCTTTTTACAATGTAGCTGGTATTGGCCATAACATTCCAATGCTAAAATATTAACTGCAAATTACTGAATTGGGATAACCCTGACTGCGAAAACTTAGCAGGACCCTCCTGGCAGAGGGGCCTTGAGACTCGGCGAGTCTCTCCCGGGTCAACAAGTCGAGTATTCAAAGCATTCGCGTGTTTTCACATTCGCGTGAACGGACCGCGATGACAAAACCAACGGAGGTTCTCGCCGCGGCTCACCCACGTCCAGGCAGAACTCTGCCACGGCGCTCTCCTTCTTGCCGATGATGCAGGCCCAGCGAGCGCGGTGGGCGAGCGTGGCGGCGCGGATGTTCAGCGTCTTCCCGTCCGCCGAGATGTGAATGTCCGAGCCGCTCTTGACGGGCACACCCGCGGCGAGCCAGCGCACGCGCGGCTCGACAGGCTTGGAGCCGCAGTAGGAGCAGGCGAGGGTCACCGGGTCTCCTTCAGCCACCCCCTCCCACGGGTTGGCCTCCAGTAGCAGGTTGGAGGTGCAGCCTACGCACAAAAATGCCCTCATTGCACACACAAAGTGCCCGCGACAAATGCACCGCGATAGCTTGCCAATGTCGTCAAAGAGCGTGAACCTTTCACGCGAACTATGGTCATTCTTGCAGCGGCAGCGGCGTTTGGCGGTCCGTCGAACAAAGACGGTCACTGCATCTCGTGCTTTCGAATGCACTTCTGCGGCCATCTCTGACGCTCTTCCTTACGATATGAGGAAGCCACTGGAGCTATGCGCTTCTAAATCATCATCGAGATTGAAAACTCGCTTGCTTTAAACAGCTTTTGTGTTTCATTTGTTGTCCTTTCCCCGCACCTCCAATTTGCACGGTTGTCTACGTACGGTGCGAAAGACGTTCAACACACAACACACATATATACAACATACAACATACATACACACAACATACAGGAACTAAATTTAGCAGCTGACTGACTTCATTAAAGCGTTATTCACGGGACCTTCGCTATCCTGTAATCGTAGCGACTGTGTGATGTGACGTGCGATGTGACGTGCGGAAAACATTCACCAGACCCAAGTCCACCCCACAGGGTGGGTTCCACCTCTAGACAGCAGAAAGGGAGAACTCAGCATGCGCGTGAAAAGAGTAAAAAGGAGCCCTCGTCGTTACAGAAGTGATGAGCATGCGAACTTTAGAACCATGGCGTTGTTGCCAGGTCAAGAATAGTCCCCTCTAGCACCCGATTAGTGATGGCTAAGATGATAATGGATACATATAATTTGCAGGCCATTTCAAAGTGGTAGGCCTCGTGGCTTTTTACACTTTTTTGTGTTTTGTTTGAAACGTACAGTTTTTCAACCAACACTATTTTTCTGTTATGCTGAAGTTTTTCTACACCTGGAAGCTGCTAATTAAGCCAGGAAGAGAAAACCCACAAAGAAGAAGCAGATGGTTGGGTAGCTCACGGGTCAGAGCAATGAGCCAGCAGCATTGATGCTGTCTTTACAAAACAATGATAATCTAGAGCTGTGCTTAGCAACTGGCACACGAGTGTGACACAGCAAGTTCCAGGTGTGCCGTGGTATTTTATAAATTCTAGGAGGAGAAAAAATCACCAGCCCCCATCGCCCCGCCTCCCGCCTTCCCCTCTCCATTGGTCACAGCTCAGGATGGCAGACAGCCATCAGCCACCACCTCCGTCCACCCACCTACCCACCACGCAGGCCTGCAGATGGGATTTGTTTTGGCTCTGTGTGTCGTGAAGATCAAGTGAGCTCGAGAGTGAGTGCTATGGGGTGAACAGGATTGGGAAGCGCTGCCGGTCCATTCCTATCACGATTTTTGTGTGGATTGATGGAGGGCTGTGGACAACTAGAGTCACGTACGAGAGGCATTTCACGGTGCATCTGAAAAGTTTTCACAACGACAGCTAAAGCGGAGGGGCAGACGTATGCCGAGTCCTCGCTTAACGCGTGGTGTGCATGCCACGACGCGTTTTCGCGAGAATGCAGTTCTTCCAAACGGGAACACTTTTCGCACAACAAGGAATGGACTCCGTTACAACATGGAACGCGCACTGTTACAACGAGGATCGTGCACTGTTTTAACGCGGTTTCTGAGCGGTCAACGACGAACTACTTTCTTGAGCTGCGCGGCTGAGCAGTACAGCGAAGCAGTCCGCACAATGAGACGGTAACGTGGCTGGCATACCCTCAGTATGAGTCCTGCCGTCTCGCCGGGCCCGCGCTTACTTGGCCTCTCACCAGACTTTACCATCGCCATTTACGGGGGACGCTGTCGTCCGCTTGACGCGGCACTTCTCGAGGAAGGTTTCTACTCCGCGCGCGTCTGGACGGTCACCGTCTGGCACCTGCGTTGACGAAGAGGCGGATGGCGCGATGGAGCCCGGTGGCCTGGTTCAGGCAGGTGTAGTCCCCTGCGTCGCTGGCGCGCACCTCACGCAGCCGCACGGTGTAGTCGCCCCGCTTGATGAGCTGGGGGTGCACGAGCACACGGCCGCGGAACTGGTCGGAGACGACCTTGCGCCCATCCTTGTTCGATATCTCCAGCAGGCGGCCTCCGTCTGTCCTCACGCACCTGAGAAAAAATTGCACAAATTTTACTCTTGAACTATTCGTTTATTACCACGTAAGGCCCAACTGAGCCACGTAGCTATTATTTTAGAAGACACATTAAGTGAAAAAAAGGAAAATGTTATGTGATGTGGTGATGGTTCTCTTCTTCTGCAGTTACAGGTGTCCGGGCTGAGACCATCAACTTCATTATTGTTTTAACTTGCTGACCTGCCTCTAACTGGACATCTGTGAAAAAGAGCTTCATAGCTCATCGGATTCCTCCTGCAGTCTCAATACATATTCTGATTCTGAACTCACAACACTTGAGAACCTGGTTTAAAAGTGTATTTTACCAGGTAAGGTCCAGTGATCTATACAGCTCTTTGTCAGAAGCGACCAGACCACAAATGACAGCTCAGCGAAGTGGCTCATAACGTGGAAATGTATAACAACCAAGTACTCGCAATGCATGTTGATTCTAAATGCAGAGAGGACCCAGAGAAACATCGACACCACCACAGGGAGAACACGCAAACTCCAAATATACACGCGTATGGGTTCAGATCAAACCCACGATCTCCTGAATACCAGGCGAGGTAGTTAACATCTCGCCACCCTGGTGGAAATTTGCAGCAAGTTTCATTGCGCGGCTGTAACGATGAAATAACTAAATAATTGGAAATGTGTAACGCGCGCAGTTTTCGTTCACCCTCATTGAAAGAGAGAGTGATTCAGAGGCGTGGGAAGCCACAGACAGGCAGGAAGGCAGCCAGAGGCAACACTTTCCCAAGCTCTGCGGTCCTATAATCGGGATGTTTGGCCAAATCCACCGGCTACACTGCCATATGCTGGCAAGCCATGAGATGGCGATCTCAACAACCCACAGGGAGGGAATTCCACAGAAGTGTTTGATCCACCAACCATCGCCTCCACGGTGCTGGGTTTCAGGCGTGCACTGCCACCAGTGGCCGGCTACTTTAGTTGATTGAGTTCATGATTCGGATAACCGGCCAGGAGACTCCATTGGTAGCACGAGCGGCTCGCGATAAAAAAAAACGGTGTACGAATTCTAATTCTGATTGGGGGTTGGCTCAGCCCATCATCACTTTCTTTGGCGTCGATAAAATTAGTACCACTCTGCGGGGAAGTCAAAAGCGGTTGTCCTATGGAGAGGCTCGTCCCCGTCATATGAATGTGGAATTTCCACCAATGCTGGGTCGTATACCTGAGCATACACACCTTTGCGTTATCCGCATTCAATTCTCCACTCTGGGATCATAGACGGCACGTGCAAAACATACGGTCCTGATGGTGGGTCCACATCTGAGCGATCAGTTGCACAACTTTATTTTATTTGTTTTGCTTTTAACATTTTGGTGACCCCCTACCCGGGTTATATTGGCAAAGAAGACTTTATCCTGACCCCCCTTGAGGTCTCCACCCCCGGGTTAAGCAAAATAAACCTGGCAGCTCGCAGTCAGGACAGACTCCGCTTTCAAGCGTCCATCTGCTCGACGGCCTGGAGCGACGCATTGCATTGGGTGCTCCGTGCGGCGCGCATCTTTCATGAATGTGTAATAAACGACTCTGGACCACGATGTCTGGCTCAGTGTCCTTTATTATTCGGTTCGTGCTGTACACCCACACGGCTGTCTTGACCCGGTAGCTTCTCCACGGTGCTGACTCCAATGTCAGCCCGATCCACAACAGCAGCTCCGCTGCTGTTTCTCTCACACAGCCCCCTTTGGCTGTACTCGCTGCTGCTCTTCTCCCTCCGCAGCTCTCCCAGCTTCTTGCTCTCTCTCTCTCTTCGCAGCTCCTCCTGGCAGCCACACCGCTGCCTCTAACACACAGCCTTCCTGGCTGTACTCTCCTCTCTCTTCGTCGCTCCTGCGACTCTCTGCAGCCACACCGCTGCCTCTAACACACAGCCTTCCTGGCTGTACTCTCCTCTCTCTCTTCGTCGCTCCTGCGACTCTCTGCAGCCACACCGCTGCCTCTAACACACAGCCTTCCTGGCTGTACTCTGGGGTCGGCCCCCGCTCGCCGGCGGTGCCTCCCTCCTCTCGTTCGCCCTCGTGGCCTCACCCTTTTCCATTCACCACCGGACTGCCTTCCTCTTCCGGTTTACCCGCTTAAAGCCCCGAACCTTTCACCCACGTCACCTGGCTCCGCCTCCTTGTGACGTCACATCCGGAAGGTCGCTTTCGCCCGCATTACACCACCCTCCCCCATAGAAAAATCCCAGCCGACCTCGGCTGACCAATAACAAATCGTAATGCGGCGAACCGAGCTTCCCCCCCTAAAGGACACCAAGCATATTATATAACAACAAGAACAACAACAGCACAAAGCACAACAACGCACATCCGCATGTCGTACACGACAGCCCCCCGGCCCCAGGATAGAGATGATGTAATTCCGGGCCGCTTAAGAAACCCCCAATAATTACCCAAATAACCGCGATGGACGCCCCAGTATTTACATTTGAACAGCAATATTATTTACACGTGAAAACAACAACAACAAAAAAATTTCTGCTCTTACCCACCAGCAGTCTTCCCTTGAGGACCAGCACAGACCTCAGTCGTACACAGCATGTACCCACAGTCACTCTCAACAAACCAACAACCCCTAATCGCACACCCTCGCGTGGAGAGCCACGCTCCCCAGCGGTAACGTTTAACTCGCCGTAACCCTCACCGTGGTCGTCAACCCACGGCAACATCCATTTACCATACTCTCGGCTAGTGCCATTTCGGGGATGAGCAGCACTCGGCCATGCTCCTCCCTTACTATCCCATCAGCGATGGACACACACCAGCCTCTTATAGTCTGACGCTTTATAGCCAAGGGAAGATCAATCCCTCGGCAAGGCCAGATATCAACGACCCCCCCCATGGGGTAATGTTCTCTTATAGAGACAATAACGCCCTAACCCAAATCCCGTGAGCCCCCGGCACACCAGGTTCAGTCTGCCACCGCACAACTGAACCATGACTCCCCGAGCCATATGAGCACACGGCCCATTAGTTTAAGACATACCACGGAGGTTTCGCCTCCGGGCTGTCAGGTCAGCCATCAGCCATAGGCCGACGTGACCACCACTCGTGCATCACCCAATCAACAATGGCAGGCATAACAGATGGAATATTTGCCCCACCGAGGTTTTTCCCGCGCGCTCAAAATGGCGGCCCCCTTCGCCCAGCGCGTTCGCGCAATATCTTGCGCGCACTCAAAATGGCGGCCCTTTCCGCAAAGCGCATCGACGCCACACCCCGCGTGTGCGCAAAATGGCGGCCCAACGTGCGAACACGTGGCCAGTTTTCTCCATTCGTGCACCCCAGCTTCCCTTTGCTGGGGGTCACAAATTGCATCCCCCGTCTTATTGTAACAATCCCAACAACGATAGACGCACAGCCCCAGCTTGCTGCGCGCAGCAGTCATATCGGGGAATTTTTAACCAATATTTTACCAACCACATTGGTTACACAACCCAACTCGCAAAGCAACTCGTGGCTGCATGCGACCAACCGAATACGCGACGCAACTTGGCGCCAATTACGGTCCCATTAGCATTAACCTTTGAGACACCCACAACGGCGTCATCACGCACCCTCAAAGCGCGCTCTCTCTCTCACAAGCGCCGTTACCCATAATATACACAAAATCGCGTGTACATAACATCCATACGACCAAATAATAGGGTCCCCCTCGAATTTGTTACCAATTTCCAAACAGGTACACACAATTAATAACATCCCAATCCCAATAATCAATCAATGCATCGCACCCCATATCCGTACAGAACGGTGTAACAGCACATACAGTCAACATATCGCGATCACACGCGCACATTTAAGCACAATAGCAAACCGATCTGCAGGTAACCAACACAGCATTAACCCAGTCGTAACATTGCAGCAACAACACCAATATTCTCTCTCTTGCAACAACCACATCGCACCTAGCACCTCGCAGCACAATACACCAAAAAAATATATATATTTTCCAATTAAGCCCATCGCACAAGGTAACCCACGAGATGATACAGCGCAAGATACCCGACGCTCCCGAGTTAATAATTAACTTCGACATCAATATAACAACTCCACACCGCAGCGCACACACACAACTTAACACTCAGCAAGCACAGCATACTCTCCGTCCATTCTCAACACACGTACACACTTTAATTGACACCGAGCAACAAGCAGATAGCGCGTTCACCGTTATTACACACACATACACACTTTCCGAACCGCGCTCCGCACAATCGAGTCATGAGAGAACAAAATCGCCCCCACCCGGCCCTCGAAAGATGGGTGAGGTGTGTGTAAAGGCCGGTTGCGTATCGTTACGACCCGCCCGGGGCTGCAGCAAGAAGAGGATGGCAGGGCGGCAACTTGAGTCGTCTCGCAGAACTCGTTCGGCGACTTGACTGCTCCGTTGTCACGCACCCGAGCCAGGACGGGAGAGCTCCCGCCCCAGCAGCTGTAGCGTCGTCGTCCTCTCCTCGCAGCTCCCCCTCGCAAAACAGCAGCTCACAGCAGGCTGCTCTCCCCGCGGCACCTCCAGATGGCAGCGCAAGGCTGCCTCTCCGCCGCGATGTTGAAGATGGCGGCGTCTCCCCGCCGCGGTGAAGACAAGATGGCGGCTTCCCGCCGTTTCTCCCCTGCCACGCCCAAGATGGCGTCTCCGTGCCGCGTGGCAGATGGCGCTGGCAGCGCAGGCAAGGCGTCGGCCTGCAGACCACCCTCGGCTCTCCCCACTGCCGTCGTCGGCGTGGTGAGCTCACACGGTTTCGCCAGCACGATTTTCCAGGTCTCCAGCTGCGCCATCTGTCTCAATCGTAAGTCGGATGATGTAGCAGATGATGGCACAGGAATATTCTTTCTTCCGAGCCGTCTTGACAAGCCGTTTCACTTCTGACACCAGTGTAATAACCGACTCTGGACCACGATGTCTGGCTCAGTGTCCTTTATTATTCGGTTCGTGCTGTACACCCACACGGCTGTCTTGACCCGGTAGCTTCTCCACGGTGCTGACTCCAATGTCAGCCCGATCCACAACAGCAGCTCCGCTGCTGTTTCTCTCACACAGCCCCCTTTGGCTGTACTCGCTGCTGCTCTTCTCCCTCCGCAGCTCTCCCAGCTTCTTGCTCTCTCTCTCTCTTCGCAGCTCCTCCTGGCAGCCACACCGCTGCCTCTAACACACAGCCTTCCTGGCTGTACTCTCCTCTCTCTTCGTCGCTCCTGCGACTCTCTGCAGCCACACCGCTGCCTCTAACACACAGCCTTCCTGGCTGTACTCTCCTCTCTCTCTTCGTCGCTCCTGCGACTCTCTGCAGCCACACCGCTGCCTCTAACACACAGCCTTCCTGGCTGTACTCTGGGGTCGGCCCCCGCTCGCCGGCGGTGCCTCCCTCCTCTCGTTCGCCCTCGTGGCCTCACCCTTTTCCATTCACCACCGGACTGCCTTCCTCTTCCGGTTTACCCGCTTAAAGCCCCGAACCTTTCACCCACGTCACCTGGCTCCGCCTCCTTGTGACGTCACATCCGGAAGGTCGCTTTCGCCCGCATTACAAATGGAACATTAAAGATACACCGCAGTGGTGCGTTGCTACATATTTGATTGTCCGTTAAAATACTAAAATGCATTGGGACAGGTGGAGTAAAGGGGTGGGGCACTGCTGCTTGGCCAGATCATTTAGGCGACGCCCAGACGCACGCATGTCACCGCGCCACTCGCTCGCTTGCGGACAAAGCGGTCTCAGGCCATTGTAGCGCACGGTGTCGATGGCGATTTAGTCGCGCGGCCGATTGTCACGGGCGCGCAACGGCAGACTGCGTCCGCGCGTCTGTCTCGTCGTGCCGCGGACCTCACCAGGGGGCTCGCGGCCTCCACTCCCAAGTGACGAGCGCCCCGGGAGAGAGGGCCCCGAGTCCTCTGCATGGCAGCGGCACCTCCCCGCCAGCCGTCACCGTCACCGACACCGCCTTGGCGTCGGGCTCCGCCAGCCCCCGCCGCACCACCGTGCACAGCAGCAGCAGCAGCGGCAGCAGCGGCGCTGCGGAGAAAGACACCGCGCGGAGAGACGTGGCGTTCATGACACCGTCGAGATGAAACGTGTGTTCAAAACAAAATGTACACGTGCTTTTCAATAAACATGATGATTTCGATTTAAAGCTTTCGTGACTGCAGGGATTCATCTTCTTGGTTCTTTCGGTAAAGTCACGTATTACTTCCCTTCTACGTGACTTTACCGAAAGAACCAAGAAGATAAACATGATGATGTCGTGTGATCAGCAAAGAGCAGCAGTTGGAGATTCAGTTGGAAATGGTTTAGCCATTCAATTGCTTTGAGAGATGGTGAATTGCAGATACCCACACGCCCACTGCCTTCAAATGTCTATGTGGGGCAGTGTGGTGGCCTCTAATCTGTGGAATAATAATAATGTTTGGGATCATAAACCTGACCTTGCTTGTCCTACTCTTAATCACTTTTAGACCTCTTATTTTCTATCAAGTGTGCGAGGGATTGATTTGATGTTGCTTGTTGTGACATGTGATGGCTTCTTGTATTGTTTGCGCTGCTTGCAGCAAGTCGGTGCACAACATTGTGGCATTCGGATCGTGAATGGAGGTCTCAGCATCAACATGCAGCGTGTTCACAGCGATGCCGTGGTTGCGTTTTTATATGGAATGTTTATTTGGAGGAACTGCTTTAAGATTTACGTGACTCCATTCTTCTTGAACATCAGTATTCACGATGCCTGTTAGTCATCTCTTTGTCTTGTCTGTTTATGAAGAGTGTCCCCGTTTGTCTCAATGCTTTATGTAGCGTGAGGTCGTATCGCAGAGTGCAAGCGTGATTTTAGATTTACAGCCCCTTTAAGCTAAACTAAAACTATATTTTTTTACGAGATAGAGCCCATTAAGCTATGTAGCTCTTTTTTAAGATGCGATCTGGCCACATAATATAGCTCAACGAAGTGGCTTATGATGTGGAAAATTATTACAGCCAAATAATCTAAGCACGTGTTTCTAAATGTGGAAAAACCGGAGGACCCAGAGAAAAATCCACACCACCACGGGGAGAAAGACATGCAAGCTCCAATATACAGCAGGCGTCGGGGTCGGGATCAACCCCACGAACTCCTGTGTATCAGGCGAGGGAGTTAACATCTCGCCATTATGGTGCCCCAATTCACTGCTGGGCGAAGGTATCATCTGTGCCATAACAGTCGTGGGGGTTTTTTGGCCATATTTCAGCATGCTGGTCAAATTTCGATTTAAAGCTTTCGTGACTGCAGTGATTCATCTTCTTGGTTCTTTCGGTAAAGTCACGTAGAAGGGAAGTAATAAAATAATAAGAACATGCTGGTCAATTCAAGCTGGTGAAGGCGGTACCCCGGGCCGGTTCAGTTCTCACCGCTGATGTCAGCCATGGTTGGAAATCAAACTCGGGCGGTCAGGTCCATAGCACGGTGCGCTAACCCCTGCAACCGTCACCTGGCAACTGTTCTGTTAAATACGTCGGGTTTATTTTGGCAGCCTTATAGGTGGCCGAGTGGCTCAGAGGTCATGTGGCTGAGTTCACACTGCTGAGATGCTGGGATGTGAATTTGGGTTTCAGCTGCCTGTGGTTTAACTGGATTCTAAAGTGCAGCGAGTTGGTGGTCTTGGCCACCAAAGACTGCACCCAAAACCCTGGATGTAAAATGTATTTTTTCAACTCATTTAGCTACATTCCAATTCAAATAATAAACTAAACATGTATCATATTTGTAACAGGGTTTGTCGGTAAAATTCATCCCGAGTGTTTCAAGTCCAAAGGGGATCTCCAAATGGTTGTTTTCTCCTGTGGGTTATTCTCCCACACAATAATTCAGAATGGATCGTTAATCGCACCACGTGACTCTGCAAAACAAACTTGGGGTATTCAGGCCGTCTGGTTTCCATCCACATACAGACAAATAAACTGTCTTGAGAAAGCCTGCAGTGATTTTGTTCTACTATCATTCTTGACTATAGTAGTATCTGCTGTTGACAAGTTATGTAAATAAATCGCTCTTAAAAGGTCATTGACAGAAATTCACAAGCAGAACCCTCGCAGAGAAGTCGTGGGATGTTGAGTAAATGTCACAATCTTGTCCATGCCGTCTCGTCACATGGCAACAACAACACAAGTTTAAACAACTCTCAAGAGATGAAAAATGCTGCAGCTGTATTCTCTGCATGTGCACCGTATCTCAAAGCTTCACTGTCAAACAAAGAAAATAACGTGGACATTCTTTACCAACAATGTGGCTGGGTAGCTCAGCAGTTTAGTACCCTAAGTATGCACCACACTTAGATCATGGGTTCGAATCTGCATTTCTACCACCGGTGATCAACCTTGCAGCGTGCTCTTGATTGTTTGGGGGTGCATACAAAACTCAGGGGGCACCATATAGTCAAGGTAAAGTGAACTTTATGGAAACGTTAAATGCTAAATGGAGTAACGCTGCGATCAGCTCTTGGCATTTGTGGGTTCTGCTCTAGCCCACACCCCCTGTGAAGGACTACCCCCCCCCCCCCATCAACAGATACTATTATGGATATACTGCATTTGTTAGAACATTTGAGAAGGGGGGCTGAGCCTTCAGCAGCGGGGGGTTCAGTCCCCCCAACCCGCCCCCCTCTCTCGCACGACGCGATGAGACTGCACCATGAGGCGCCACGGTGGTGAGACGTTAACTACCTCACCTGGTACACAGGAGCTCGTGGGTTTGATCCCTACCCTGACGCCTGCTGCTGTATATTTGGAGTCTGCGTGTCTGTCTCCTCGTGGTTGCGTGGATTTGTCTCCGAGTCCACCGGGTTTCCCTCCATTTTGAATCCACACGCGTTTAGAGTATTTGGCTGAAATAAGTTTCCCCGTGATGATGATCAGCCACTTCGTTGAGCCATCGTGTGTGGCCAGGTCGCGTCTGAAAAGAGCTACATAGCTCAATATGGCCTTAGCTGTTAGAATAAAAATACTTTAGTATCTCAATAGCTTTACAGTTGTTTTAATCGGGCTTCTCGAGTGTAGTGAGTTCACAATTGGAATGTTTATGCTGCAGGAGGAATATGATGGCTGTGAAGCTCTTTTTCACAGATGTCCAGTCGGGCTGGCAGCCAGCACAGCAACAAATGAAGGTGATGGACTCAGCTCGATCACCCGTGACTGCAGAAGAAGAGGACCATCAAATTCGGGTTTTTTTTTACTTAATTTATCTTATTTACAGCAAATTTTTTAAACGTTGGTTTGATCTTCATGCAATAATTATTGCAGCAGGTTGTGTGGGAAGTGCCCGCTAGCGTGGATAACAGGTCACTCGCACCTCCGATTAGCATGTTTGGCTACGTATGGCGTTAAAGAAGTTCAACATCATACATACTTGAAGGGAATTCTTTGCAGTAGTTGTGTGATATTACCTTCAAAGGGCCATTCACTATCTCAGCCTGATGCACTGCTTTGCTATCATTCCAAATAAACACTTCCTCTTGTAGGGGATCGCAAGTGAGAATTTAAATCTTGACTTAAAGCTTTCGCGACTGAATGAATTAATATTCTTTGGGTCTTTCGGTAAAGGAAAGACCCAAAGAGTATGAAAAACAGTATATGATTTTTTTTTAATGCTGACTTTCCAACACTAAAGGGATAATTTGAGGAAAGTCTCGCCTGTGCCTGCCACTGTGCTGAGGGTAAACAGGCACGTGCCAAGCGCACGCGATCTGTCTTTGCTCTGCCTGACAGAATGTTTTTAGAATACTGATTGAGTCTTAGCTGGTGAAATGCCACACACAGCTGGGGAAACCTTCCTGCCACTTATCGTGGCAGTCTCGAGCGGGCGTCTGTCTGCATCTCATTACTTGAAGAAGTGAAGTGCATGAAACAAAGTGGGAATTCACGCTGTGAAATAGATCCTTTACAGACGAGGCATGGGCCGCTACCGTGGCAGTGATGGTCAGGACGCTGGACTTGCAATTCGGAAGTTGGTGGTTCGATTCAATCTCCTGGCGTGGCAGCCAGAAGTATAAATAGGTCCACCGTAGTGGAATTGGCAGGTCAAGTTTGGTGGGGTAAAGTGTGGGTACTCCCATCTCTTCTAAGGCTACTGGCCACCATGAAAGAGTAGGCCAACAACACCCCCAGAGGGTTTCTCTTGGGCTTCTGCCTCGAGTGGAGGCACTTCTGCCACCAGTGGCGTGAGTGAGCAATTGCAGGGTTGCTCCTTTACCTATATACAAGGCTGCTTGTGATTCATCCACCTCGCGGCCCAATGAGTCAGAATCTGAATATTTATGCTGGAGGAATCCGATGAGCTATAAAGCTATTTTTCACAGATGTCCAGTAAGGGCGGGTAATAACATTGCAACAAAAAATACAAAAACATGATAGCAGTGCAAAGTACAAGAAAGGTAAACAAATCACCCAAACGCATACAGAGGAAACTAAACCATCCCCATCCTACCAGGCAATGTCCATTGAGGTATTCACTTGTTTTCCAGAAGCGACTCGGCCACATACGATAGCTCTACAAAGTAGCCTGTCATTTGGACATTTACAGTAGCAAAATAATCTCATTGGATTGTAATGAGTCGGCTTGCGTTACATACCAATTTTTTTTAATATAATAGAGTTGAAGCATAGCTCCTCCATGGGCTGCATGGGTTGCACGAACCCATTGCATGCAACATGTACGAATGCAAAATAATCGACTCTTTATCAGCACGACACTTAATCAACGATTCATCGCATCGGTGCAATGCCTCGTATGTGCAGTGTAGATTATGTAGGGAAATCTTGACACGTGACGTGCCACCCTCTTGCCAATCCACTGCTGGATGAGGGCCTCCCCATGGCCACACTCAACCACAACTGTGAGTGTGATTTGGTGAAGGCAGGGGGATCATGGAGATGTTGCATCGTCATCATCATCATCATCCAATCGAACACGTCGGCTACGCTGCGCTGTTTTCTGCCACCCAAACAAAGTGCCGCAGCTGCCTGCACTGAACTTGTTGTTTCCTGCATCACGGTCGCCCATCAGAGCGTTGTCCAGACTCAACCCTGAAACTCCCGAGGTGCGATGAGATCGAGCATCGAGCTGCGCGATTCGCTCCTGGACGATTCCTATGCCCAGCTCCCTTTTGCGTATTTCTGAATGTTGGGTGTCCTCAGAATAAAAAAAACACTCTTTATTTTACCAGATAAGACCCACTGAGCTATAGAGTTCTTTTTCATGACCGACCTGGCCAGAAATGGCAGATAAAGTAGTTAAAAACTGCTTTAATTGTTTAGTTTGTTGTCCTTCCCCTGCACCTCCGATTAGCACGGTTGGCTACGTACGGTGTGAAAGAAATGCTACATTCATACAATTAAATGACTTATGTGAAAATTTATAGCAGCCAAATACTAGAAATGCATGTCCATTTTAAATGTGGAGGGAAAAACCTGAGGACCTCGAGATTAATCCACTCGTGCGACGGAGAGAGAGAGACAAACAAACTCCAAATATACCCGGCGAGGGAGTTAACATCTCCCCACCGTGGCACCCCAAAAACAACCCCGTGCATACTGTCAATTAAATGGGATGACAGTCGTACTTTTGTGACATCACCACACAAACAATTATAATCAATTACCCGCACGGAGTGTGGCCAGAAAATGGGTCGGGAACGACACGTGATGGGATCGGATGCACGCGACGTGACTTCTGTAAAGCCATCGTCTGTCCCACCACCCAAACATCCGGGAGAACCCTTCCAACCCAAAGCTCTGCGGAAAGCCATCACAGCCTCCTCCTGCACACCAACCCCTCTCCTTCTTATCTACCCCTCTTTTTCCACTGAGTGCAAAAAGTAATAATTCCCCCACTGAGTAAAGTTGCAGTTTTTTTTATTTTACTGGGGCAAGGGGGAGGGGGGGAGGTTTATGCAGGACAAAAGATCCCTGCCCATAATGTAAGAAAAAACACTCGCGGGATGAACAGCAGCAGTAGTAAAACAAGGGGATACCAGAACACTGGGCGGTTTTTTTGCGTTTCTCCCAACATATAAAACATGTATATTTTTTTTCTCTACGGGACCCTTTTTCCAGTATTAAGATGATATATATATGAAAGAAAAGGCTTTACCACTCTTCGGCAATAATACAGGAGGTGTTAAGATGTTCAAACACCAAATCGACACCTATGACATGGCAACAAGTCTGCATTAACCGCTCGTGTTTGCAAACCAACATGTTTTTTTATTCCCCCTTTTCCTCATACTCGAATGGGCTCCTTTCCCAAGTCTTCCCAAGTTATTATGACCCTGTTCAATTCAAGAAAGTATCAACTATTATCTACTACACCTTCAGTTATTGCTGGCTGTTGGCGTTTTGGACTCCTGAGTCTATGCTCAACAACTATGCTGAAATAATTTTTTTAAAAATCTCACTGTCCTATTTCTGGAATGTTATGAGACAAAGAAAACGCCGTCCAGAACTCTCACAGTAAACAGAGGAGCACCCCGTATATCGTGTCAATCAAATCATTGCTTAATTCTCAGAGCTGAAATGAGACATTTTATATTTTGTGTGTGTTGCCATTAGCGATCGGACTAAGACCATCAGACCGGCTACACTCGAGAAGCGCGGTGTAGTCACAGGTGGCTGAGATCCCCCAGATTCAAACGCAGGATCTCGGCGGTGCTGGCTCAGCTCTCTGCCTCCTGAGCCACCCGACCACCATCACAAATTCCCATAATTAAGGTACTTTTACTGTGGCGTATTATATACCCCATTCCAAAAAAAATTCATCTTTCCAATGTCTCGCTATTTTACTGCAATGATGTCACATTTAAGCCGTATTTTGATGTCATAAGAATAACACTTTTATTTGTTCTGAGATGATGCATCAACTATATTTAGTTTCACACAACCCAATTATGATTACTCTGCAATGTTACATATTATGGGAATTATTTTGGATGCAGTGGCTTAACTGAAATCCCAGGAATAAAACAATTATTTCTTTGGCAGCTCTGCGGTCATACCCCAAAAAAATATTTTATTACCCAATAATGATTGCAGTCTCACCTAGTCTCAACAACCAGAGGCCCTGTCATCCTGGCCTTCACGACTCTGTCTCCTTGAGTCTCAAGATGGGGGGCCTCTGGACACGGCACAAAGTAATGACAGAGGAGGTGGGGAGCAGTTGTTGACCGCACTGTGCTACGAATGCCGCCGCCCAACTTCAATTCCAGGCCATGGTCTAACATCAGTGGTGAGTGATATCTGACCCAATTTTGCCCTCATCCACCTTCACCAACCCGCACTTACCAGCGTGATGAAGTTCGGTAAAAAAAAAAAACCCACGACCGACATGGCATCAGAAAACCTTCAACCAGCAGTGCACTGAAAATGGCTGGAACATTTGATTAGATATTTTTGCAAAAAAATCATTGTGGCAAGTCACAGCATGGTTTATATGATTGTGTTTAAACGCAGAGGTGCCTCCAGACGCTCCCAATGAACACACACGCTGTGAGCGCCGTTGTGTTTAGTCTGCTGAAATCTTGGCACGAGACTTTCGCGACCAGCCCTGGCCAACAGATGTGAACGACCCGAAACATTGTAGGGTTGGTAACATTCGACAGGGGGGGGGGGTGGTGACTGTACCACAACGATGAAATCGCTCGACACTTTAGCTCTCTCCGACGCGTTGCACGCACCGTAACACGTGTTGTTCGGCATTGCATCATTCAGAACATCGCGTGGTTGCAAACTGCAATAGCTCTCACACAGGAGAGATATTGCAAGTACAGCAGTGAAAACCTGCGCCGTGCGTTGACGTCATCTCTGCCGTAGAAAGTTGCAACAAGCTGCTGGCTCAGCTTATATTTTTTCAACAAGGTCAGCAGTTGAACTCTTAACAAACACCTGGTGAACATATGTGGGGGAGCAATAAGCGGCTCCACTCTGGTTTCAAACCACACGCAGAAATGTGCAAAATACACACAGCCTCAGTGCATTATGGGAAAACTGTTCGCATTTCATGAAGAACGTTGTGGTCCTCTTGTCTTAGGTCACCAAAATAACTTTGAGAAAATGTGACTGCCTGACCAGCAGCAGTGATGCAGTGATGGACAACGGTGGACTGGTGCCTGCACCGGGAAACCACACACGTGGCATCTCTACTTCCGCAATGTGGGGTTCATTTACTTGGCTCATGCCAAGTATAATCCAATCCGTAAGTGACGATGTTTTCACAGATTTGATTAGCGGCACCATCTGTTGTAAAGTGAACGAGAATGAACGAAGGGGGCTGTTGAGCGCAGGCCTCATCACGGTCCCAGCCTTTATCATTGACAAGGAAAGAAAATTGTGCGGATTAGGTTATGTATCGTTTTGCGGCACGCGGTTCTCATTGGAAGTATTCGACAAGTCTCAATTGTCGCCAGACATGCAGGAAGCAGTCTGTCCCGAACGCTACGATGGCACCTCGGGGCTCGGAGAGTGATCAGTGTGGGCTAGAGAGTAAGACCCGAATAGCAACACATTTCCTACCATTTTCGAATTAATTGTGTTTTTATTGTACCAGTTAATGCTCTGCTAAGACGAAACATTTTGAAATGAACAAACCAGATGCACTCTGAGTAAAAGCATGACCTAATTTCTCCAAATTTTTTCCAGATCGTTGCTAGACTGGCTTGGAATGGGCATTTTTAGCTAAAGCACTACCACTAGAGTACAAGGTACGGACATCCGTAATAATCCTACATTATTATACCGTCTTCCTATAATCGTATGACGAACTTTCAGGCAAATTAAGGATAGATGGATGTTGCATTCCAAAATAATGGCCAGCACAGCGTTCTGCAAAGTTACAGATGAAATTAAAACTCTAAACTAAAACTTTTTATGTTACCAGGTAGAGCCCACTGAGCTATGCAGCTCTTGTTCAGAAGCGACATGGCTACGAATTATAGCTCAACGAAGTGGCTTATCATGTGGACATTTATAGCATTTTCTGTCTCTGCTATGAACTTAGATTTTGAGACTGTGAGGCTTTCTCACTTAGACACACAGTCTCATGTTTATACTGTGTACATGATTAATAACGATAGTTCCTGTAATGCCAATTATTTAGCCAGGAAAGCCTAACCGAGTCCAGGGGTTATTTTTCAGGAAGTGCTGTGGAATGGAATGTTTGGCAAATACCATTAATGAGCGTATTGGAGGAAACCAAAGTAACCAGAAAGACACAAACGCACACGAGGATTGGTGAAGCTCTGCACCTAGAAAAAATACATGGTAAGCCATTGCAGTGACCCATTCCACCCAAGTACTAACCAGGCCCCAAACCTGCTGCTGAGCTTGTGATATCCACCAAGATCGAGTGCATTTGTGGCTGCATTTCCCCGCCTCAGCTCACCCCACGACCCCTTAAGTTCCTTCTTATAAACACTACCTCTTTTCCTGCTCCCTCTTTATAATCTCTCACCATGGTTTACCACTCGTTCAATCATCCATCCAATCAATTCATTATCATAATGTCTCATTAATTTAGTTTTTACCTAATTCACGCATCACAGATTCACCCATTACTTCCTTTTATCTATTTTACTAACTTCATCTTCACCATCACATTCATGTGTACCACCATTAATTTTCTGTAAAGCGCATAGGTCAAGGCACTATATAAATTATATTAAGATAAGATCATATGAAATATATTGACCACGGTGTAGAATCACGGTGCTTCATGTATACGCATAACTTTTCATTATTCTAAATATCAACAATAAAACAAACAAATGCTGTCTATCCATACATGTTGAGTGAAATTGTATTCGCCATTTACAGACCTGAGCCAGCTGTGGCCAGACCAAGTGTCAACGTCTCATCATCGGGTCCATGCTTCATGTACGTACTTTGTACACGAACAGTACTATGTCAATCCACTGCTGGATGAGGGCCTCACAACTCCATGCGGCTTATTAGACCATACTTCAACAAGCCGGTCAGCGTGCATTGGTGGAGATAGGGAGCAGACACAAGGGAGCACAAAAGTAAAGAACGGTGGGTTTTTCTGGACTGAACCTCTGCTGCCCACCACTTAGCCTGTGACTAATTCACCGATAATGTGCTTCTGATCTCGTCACATCTCTGAAGATAAGCAGGGTTAAACTTAACTTTTTTTTTATTTCACCATGTAAGGCCCACTGAGCAATATAACTCTTTTTCAGAAGCAACCTGGCCCATATACGGTAGCCTAACGAAGTGGCTTTTCACGTGGAAATGTATCGAAGCCAAATACAGGCATGGGAGACCATCACCATGCACAGCAGGTTGCTATAAGCTGCTGCTGCTGCTGTAGGAGCCTCGTTTTGAAACGAGGGGTGAAAATTGCCGCATTGCTCTCTCAAGCAGGGCTTGAACACGGAAGATCTCCACTGAGAGCCACGCACTTTAATAATAACAGAGACGCTCTGTCAAGGAGAAACATTTTGAAATGAACAAACCATATCCGCTCTGTCAATAAACAGAAGTATTACCTAATTGATCACTCAATATCTTCAAGAATGTTGCTAGGCTGGTTTGGAATGGGCATTATTAGCTAAGTCACAAGGTAAGCAACTCTATAATAATACTACATTATTAAACCGTATCTTCCTATAATCGTATGAAGAGCTTTCAGACAAATTAAGGCGAAATGGATGTGGCATGCCAAAATAATTATAGTTGCAGCTGAAGTTAAAACGAAAACTTTTCATTTTACCAGGTAAAGTCCACTGAGCTCTGTTCTTCAGGAACGAGCTGGCCACAAATAGTAGCTCAACGAATTGGCTTATCTTGTGGAAATTTATAGTAGCCGGACACTCTAAACGCATATTTCTAAATGTGGAGGGAAAATCGGAGGACCCGGATAAAAATCCACACAACCACGGGGAGAACCTGCAAACTCCAAATATACAGCAGCAGGCGTCAGGGTTGGGATGGACCCGACGACCCGCATATCAGGCGAGAGGGAGTTAACGTCTTGCCACCGCGGCGCCGAGTATAGAGATATCTTTATATAACGGCACAGGAACAGTACATTTTTAAATTAAGGAACAGTTTGACGCATACAATGAATACAATGTACCACACAATCATGGGACCTCCACACCACACAAAACGCAGTGAAAACTTACCCAACAGTGTGAAGCCTTTCAGAGACCGGGTTGTTTGAATTATCATGGTGAACAATGAAATAAAAATAATCAACATCTATTGATGAATAATAAGATGAAAACCTGTACTCGGAATATTTTGTTGATTGAAAATATACAAAATGTATTTTATTGGACAGCCACACCGGCGAAAACAGCAGGTGCTAAAGAAACCAGTCGATTCAAGTCCCTTGGAAAATACCACGACGGGTGATCCTACGATTGCTGCGTCCACACGCGCGCAGTGGTGTGGCTTTCTGTGCACCCAGCGGGCCCAGAGAAACGGATTTATTTGGCCAGGAAAGCTCCGTGGTGAAAAACCACAGCCCCCTTTCCCCCACAGCAGCCACCTCCTCTCAATCACCGCGAGAATTCACTACTCCTGAAAAAATAAATTATGGCTTTTGGCTTTTTCTTTTCCTCCCCATTTTCGTGGAAATATTTTTGCGTGGATTATTTCTACAGTGAGGTTTTTTGGGGGGTTGAATTCTTTCAGCGGGATCGTATCGCGGGGCTTGGTGATGTTTTGACTGAGGCTGTGCACTCAAGTTGTCCGACATTCCTTTCTTTTGCGGAAAGCTCTCGCGCGCCAGTTCTGTTCACCTCGAAAGGACATGTGGCTCCAAACGCGCTGAGCTCGGCAAGGCTTTAAAGTCTCCACTTGATTTTCCACGACACCGCTGCTGCTCCTGCTGCTAGGCTGGGTTGGGGTGCGGTTTATTGGTGTAAAGCACGACCACGGGAGTACAAGGTGACCGTGATACAATATTGTTGTAACCTTTATTCCTCTAATCGTATAAACAGGTTCACATATATATAAATGTATGCATGGACTCACTGATGTTGTGAGAATTGTTTTCGTTAATTGGGCGAGATGGATGTGAATCCCAGAACCGCATTCGCAATGTCTGGGCTGAAATTAAGCACCAATGATCGGTATGAGTTTCAGATTTCCAGATCAGGCCAATTGATGTATTAACAATGCAAGTTGTTAAGATGTAATCAGTAACATCAGAAATCGTTAAATAAAATTTGACATTGGGCTTTAAAAAATATCCAATATCCAAATGAAGTTAACCTAAACTCATCCTTAGCGCAGGGCAGATAGGCCTACGACAATAACCTCCCTTAAAAAAAATATCCAAACCAGTCTACCTCTCGGGTGAAATGATTAATCGATTCCTTAATGCTCACGATACATAACCTTGAACTGCATGTGTAAGAGTTCATGTGTATGAAATGGTTTAATTAAATCATAATAAGTGATAACCATCTGCCAACTAAAGTTGTTGTGCCGCCCACAGTTCCCACGCCTCTAGAGCCCGGGGCGTCCCGAGAATCCGTCACGACCAAGGGACCGGACTCGGGAGCCCGGGGCTCGAGTTCGTCAAGAGACGCCGGGGATGGGCCCAGCCCCCCCCCCCCAAGGCGGCTGGGTGGACATTCAAGATCCCCCCCTTGAGCCACGTGCGGCTGTTTTTTTGTTCGATGTGTTATTGTTGTTGTTGTCACTGGGTGAGTGGGGTCACAATGCTCACCCCTTAAAATCGCCTGTTGAGTTCGAGATCGTCGCACTTACGATTATAACATTCCTTACTGCAGTTTTGCCCGAACGCGCGGCTCCACTAAAAATGAGAGGAAATGTTGGCTGCGGATATAATCTCACCATCAACAAGCCCCTGGGGAGCACCGGTGGTATTGGTTAGAAAGCAGGACGGGAGCCTGATTAAGGGACGGACGCCTCCTGATATGCGGAAGATGTTTGGCCTCAGCTGCCCCCCCCCCCTTGCTGCTCACTGTGGGTTGGTGATCGGGAGCACTCGAGAAGAACGGGGTTCAGATCTCTAAATCTCTCTCAAATCGTCCACCCTCTCGACTCTGCCCATGATGAAGCCTTTTGTCTTCCACACTCGCAATCCCGGCTTATCAGCACCGCCTCGCATCAGAACACTCACATGCCCCCCCCCCCCCTGCTGCTGCTGCCGAGACTCCGCATCTCTCGCTCCCTGCACTCTCTCCATGCTCCACCAACCCTGGGATGGAGCCCGCTGCCGCTGCTGCTCGTCCGCCTGCCGTTCGCGGGAGCGTGGCCGTGTCACCGGCTCATACCCTCCTCACCGACTCGCAGTCCGTTCCATATAATTTATAAAACAGCCCCAACCTCGTTCTTTAGCATCTTCCACAACTGTGCCCTATATCTATGCCCCCCCCCCCCCATCATTGCTCCCCCACCTCCATCGATGCCTCTCACCTCTCCCCGTGCTGCACATGCTCCGGGCCACTTGGGTACTCTGACACGCGCCTGTATGCACCAAATGTTGAACTTAGTTTGCATCGTACGTAGCCAACCCGCCTGCTATGCAACCCCACAATTGAATCTAACATCCCCTTGGTTGTCACTCATTTTTCCCATTCTGCCAGCCCCCCCTCTCCACCTCGGAACTTCCTTCCCTCAGTGTCTGTAAAAGTGATCCCCCTTCCCGCAGTTCAAACCTCACCTGGGAGCGACTTCATCCACCCGCAGCCTCGGCCAGGCCCCCGGGCACCTTCGATTCCCCCCCCCCCGTCTCTACCCCCCCCTCTCCTCCCCCCTCTCCTCCCCCCTCTCCTCCCCCCCTGCTCTCTCCCCCACGCCGCTCTCTTCACCTCCCTCCCCCTGCCCCCCTCTTCTCCCTTCTCTCCCCTCCCCTCTTCCCCCGTAGTCTACACCCCCTGCCCCACCCCTCCCCCACCCCTCAATTCCCTCTCCTCCACTCCCCCAATACCCCCCCCCCCTCTACTCTCGCCCACCCCTTTTATCGTAGCAGCGTTCTATGTACAAGTATTTATTTTACCTCACACCGTTTCAGCTATTTTAGCTCATTTTAAAAAAAATACGTCTTTAATACATTACATTTTCTCGCATGGAAAAAGCTCCGAGACTCCCTTGCGTTATTAATATTGTTGTTAATTTCGTAAATCGCTCACCCAATCGGAGCACAGTGTCTCAATCGTTGCCGTTGCAGTTTGGAGAAAATAAGCGAGGGCAGAGCCGAATGGAACAATGGGAAAATTCCCGTTAGTTGCCGAATGAATAACCCTCATAAGGTCGCTCTTATTACACACAGAGTGCTCGCCACCAAATGGACCACAGTACCTTTGCTGATCTCGCCAATAAGCAAAATCCACCGCCACGTGAATTCTGGTCATCCTCGCAGCAGCGGGTTTTAGCTGGCCATTGAACAAAGAGCGTCACCGCATCCACGCGCTTTCAGATGCTCTTCCGCGGCCATTTGGAATGCGATTCCTTCCGATGTTAGGAAGTCACTGGGAGCTATGCACTTTGAATTCAAGATTGAACATCAATTTCGTTAGAACCGCATTTTGTGTTTAGTTTGTTGTCCTTCCCCCGCACCGATGACTGGCTCTGTGCGGTGTGCAATACGAAGTCCCACGTACATACATCCTACCCACTCGTAACCCCACAACTGTTAATTCCCAATTGTTTCAACAACTCTCGCACGCCAGGTTCTCTCCCCGGACTTCTGCATGGCTGATTCTGTCTTGCCATGCAATTCCCAGTTTCTGTCTAAAGACACCTGGTGATCAAAATACCAACAACTTATTTTCAAATTTGATTAGTCCAGCTCTGCCCCACCATCTCTCACCCAACCACAACTTGGGTGAATGATGAAAAAAAAAACAAATCTAGCAAATCTAAAACGAATTGCAAATTAAATGTACATTATGGGGGGTTTTCAGAAGGTTTTGCTAGCCAGACTGCTTAATTGCTGCATTTGGCTGCCTGGGTGGCTGTGTTTGAAACCAGAGATAGCAGCGTTGCTGGCTCAGCAATACCATGGAAATGAGCTGCTGTGCTTATATCCTCGCAGCCAACACATTTGTGATTCAAACATTCGTAGTTATATATATTTTCCACGCGTAGAAAGCATTTCGGAAAATAATAAATGCAGCCAAATAAAGATTGGATTTAATTCACATTCCTAAAATGCGTAAGATGGGTGGAGGTGTAGAGGTGGAGGAAATAGCGGCCTTGAGCAAACACTCGTGGTCATTGTTTTTTTCAATCACAACAGAAGCAAATTATGAACCAAATGGGAGAAGAGGTTTTCCCCTTTTTTCTGGCAACAAAACAGCTGTGTTAAGATGTTAAAACACCAAACTGAAACCTTTTACAAGGAATCATGTCTGCATTAACCACAATACTTGTGGTCAGAATGGAAAAAAAAACATACTCTGATAATATATGCATTGTCCTTGAAACTGATTGGTCCACACCAGAGACAGCTTTCTGTTGAGACTCGTCTCAAAACGGTGTGAGACCAGAGGATGTCCTGGTGTGGAGTAAACGACTGCGTTCTGACCTGGCTCTCAGGCTTGTATCCCCGCCAGGTGCCACGGCCGTAGAGCACGTGGGTCGCAACATGAGGCGCTATGGCTCCCAGATGGATACAGTTTTGCCAGCAGCAGGAGACAGATATTGCAACATGGATGTTACCCAATGAAGTCATTTGTGATACATTTTCAAATGTGGGCCCGTGACACCGGTACTCATGGCCCGACTCGAATGCCACCACGGGATTTTAAGGTGGCCACCGCAACGAGGACTGTGAGTGTCCGTGGGTAACATTCCCGCAGTATTAGCCAGGGGCAGCCGCGTCGAGCCACGCCGCCGTTCGGCCTTTCACGGTTAGCAGCGGACCCTCGCCTCTTCTGGACCCTGGCCCTATAACGCAGCCACTCTGCCTCTCTCGGGACGATTGGTGGGAGTGAGTGGCTGCCAGGGCTTGCTCATCTACATGCCCTCACTCGTGCCCCCAGTGAAGGGCACAGTGTGTGGAACCAGACAACAGGCATCGGATTCTCTTTCTCTGTACTGACATCTGGCTTGAATAGTGTCCCGAGTAATGCAGCAAAATGTTTATTTATATTGTATCGGTTTTTTGTATCTCTTTTTCTCATTTTCCCACATATATCTCTCACGTATGGAGAAAAAAATACCATAACAAGTAGCGAAGACTCTTGAATAAAAAGGCCTTGATTTATGGAGTGAAGGCAACAAGTAGCCAGGCAGAACGGTGCACTCCTGTGCAGGTTCATTTGGGGGTTCGACCGTGCGTCGTTTGGCATCGTGTCCTGACGTTTTCCCCTCCGCGTACTGGGAGTTGCTGCAGGAACGAACTCCCAGCACACGGAGCGACACGTGGCACAACCTCATAACGCCACGCCCGCTGCTGCAGCTGTCGCCGCATATTGCAAACACAATCTACGAGAAGAGAATGGTATCGACCCCCAAAAACACACACTCAATAAACCTGTACAAATAGGGCACTGACCTACTTGCTGTACTGGCATCTGCTTGCCACCTCGTCGCCCACCCAGTGGGTGGCCACGCACTCCAGGTGCCGCCTCGTAAACTTGCCAGTGGTTGGGCCAAGGTTGGCATGTTGCTGTAACCTTTGGGCCAACGTTGGACTAACATTCAATGTTTACTGGGTATTCCCATGTTGACAGAGGGTCACATACACGTGCTGGAGTGATACGAAGCGTGGTTTACATTCTCAGTCTATTTACGGCAACGATGCTAAGCTGGCTTTGAGTTGGGGTATATTGGCGTAAGGCACTACCACGAGAGTACAATGTATTCTCCTTTCAATGATCGTATATTACTGTCCACTATATTATAGTGAGGAGAAATTCAGGGGAGATGGCTGTGGATAGGGAAGGTGCGCATCTTCAAATGGTGACCTTCCTTCGTCGGCAGTGCTCTTGTGCACTTGCAACTCAACTGCATGCAAGGCCGTTATCCATCGTTGTGGTGGCATTAGGGGTATTTAGAAAATAAATACATGAACATATTTATCTCCACGTAAAAAATATACTACTATACTTACCCAAGAATGTCATTGTGTAATGCGCGTGACGTCACTCCACGTCGAACAACCCCCCTCATTAATAATCATGAACAGGTGACGTCCTCCAAATGGACCCGCCCCTCATTAATAATAATTAGCGGGTGACGTCACTCCACATGGGGGGGCGAGGCGCCTCCTCCCCCCTCCTCGGCGTCAACTCACAACCCTCACTACACAGGCAGAACCCTCACGTCACGCGATCTCCGTAACGCTGTTGAGACATCGAAGTAAAAAGGACGTCGTGATGAACAAGGGATTATCACCTTTATGTTAAATAGGCCTGTGTCACCGCGCCTTTACAAATTGCACACGAATGGATGCAATGAATATTACGTCGCGCTCTGCTTTTCGCTTCCAAGTTTCAGATTTACTGAAATGCACCCGTCCTTGGACGGGCAAAACGCTCGTATATTTTTAGTTCACCAGAACATGGGCTTTCCGTGAGCAGATGGCTCTTCATAAGCTGATGGACTAAACATGCACTTCATCACGACTGTATATGTTTCGAGTGACAACAGTGCTCTATTTCATTCACCTACAACACTTGGCCTGCTTATGCACACATTGTTTAACGGAGTCTTAATACTCTAATGGCTTAATCGGCAATGACCTGTAACATTCATAATAAAGGTTGTTTTTTGGTTATATCATGCATATATAGATGTGTCGTTAACCCCGCCACCACCCGACACAGCCAATCAGTAAGGTTTGCCACGTAAACAATTAGTGACTACTTTAGCACACTGGTGTGTTGCAGAGTAAACCCACATCATTTACAATTTGAGTGCACCGTTTCGCTGGTGATTAGTCAGCTTCAATAGAATCAGACCACTTTCTGTAAACAAGAGATGGGCGCCGCCTCGATGTTCAATTCGAGCAGGGAGAAAGCTCTAACTCCACTTTAGTTGTAACAAGGCGAATGTTCACGTGCGCATGCGGAGCAGTTCCATTGGTGTTGTATATAAGTTGAACTTCTTTCGCACCGTACGTAGCCAACCGTTCTAATTGGAGGTGCAGGGCAACAAACTAAACACAAAAAGCACTTCTAAAGCAATGAGTTTGCCAATCTAGATAATTATTTAAAAGTGCACATCTCCAGTGGCTTCCTAATATCGGAAGAGCGTTCCAGCCGAGTTGCGCTGCTACGGTGACCGTCTTTGTTCGATGGGCAGCCAAAAGCCGCCGCTGCCGCTGCTGCTGCTGCCGCTGCGTGGATGACTGGGCTCGCGTCACGGCTCACGCTCCGGGTTGTGGCTGGAGAATGGGGAAGTGGGACTCTGGCGCCGGGACGAGGACGGACGAGGCCACGTGACTCTACCGTCTTGCACCGTTGCACCAGGATGCACGTGCGCGGCTTTACATCACTGACATCATGGGCGGCTTAAGTGGATCCCACTGGAACATGTGTCACTGCCTCGACCCCTGCATTCCCTTCACAGCCAGCAGTCAGAGAGTTTCCGGCCACCCACAGACTCCAGTGGGTAGTTCGCACGACTTCGGGGATTACAATCATGCCCCCCCCTCATCACTGTAAGTTGTAACTAGAGGCGGGAGACATTTAGTTAAGTCTATTCGTTGACTAAACGTTTGATATTCGGCTACATTTTATTGAGAAATGATTTGGTGGTGATGCTGCTGCTACATTGGCAGTAGTGTACAAGCACACTTAACACCAAAATTCTCAACACATTCATCAATAACACCGTGGCCTTAAAAGAAACATACATCTTCTTGGTTTTTTCGGTAAAGTCACGTAGAAGGGAAGTAATAAAATAATAAAAATAAAACATTATACAAAATTCTCACGACGTTTCGGCCACAACGCAAGCAGCCGTCTTCAGGTAAAGAATGAGAACCTGTCACGCTGGGAGCTTATATATATTATATATACATATAACGATGAATTTATAATTTCCGTTGTGCCATCATAGTACATTCTTATACGTGTCCTAGTGAAGCGATTTTGATTGGCACGTGCTGCTCGTCTGACGTGTATCTCCGGCACCGTAAGTTGCAGGCAAACACGCTGTGCAGGAGGGCTTTAGGAAAGCAATACAGAAGTGACATTTACAACTTAATCAGGGAGTACAGGATTTTTAACTCGTGGAACAAAGTACATTTTTAATTCAAACTAGATGCTGCTGGGGGTGGTGCACTGTTGAAGTGGTTCGCGCACTTTACTGTGAACCTAGACATCCGAGTTGAATTCCCGGCCATGGCTACCACCAGATGATTACGGATAGGTCTACCTTAATACTCTTGTGGTAGTGCTTTGTGCCAATAATGCCTCCTGCATGCCTGCCTAGTAAGCGGCGTTCTGGAAAATATCGCGTGAGAAACTCAGCCCTGGTTACATGCCTAATGGGGTGTCACCGAGGAGGATTGTGGAATTCAGGGATGGAGGCTGAGTTTTAAATTGAGATGGGTGGGGGATCCCATATTTTATTCTGGATGTTTCTGTGGGTTCCGTTCATGTCTCGGGCCTTCCCATGGGTGTCATTGGGTTAATGCGAATCACAGGCTCCCTATGAACACAACACGGTACAATGTAACACACATTGCTTTGTCAATTCAATACAGTACTGCATGAAGGCCTCCCTGAGCTTTTTCGGTCGTGCGGATTGTTTGACCATACTTCACCACACCGGTCAATGCGGGTTCGTGAAAGCGGCTGCCCAGGACCGGTTTAGATATCACGAGTTTGCCGTGGCCAGGAATTGAACTCGAGTTGCTGGGTTCGTGGTGCAATGTGTCGCCCCTGCTCCAACCCATCTCTCCACTGTGTAAATACACAGCACAAGACGGTTTATTGTTTAAGGAGCAATACAATTCAGAAGGAATCTTCGTCTTGGCAAGCTGACTTTTCCATTTTCCACTTTGTGTGATTTATTTGTTTTGGCTTTTGGGGAGTCTACCAGCGAGCGCATTACATCGAGTTTCATATCAACGTTAAAGGCGCAGCCTTGCATTTGCTCGCTCGCTCCACTGCTAGCGGCAGGTCACCGACTAGAGGGAGCAGCTCTCGGGAACCACTCTAGAGGCTACTTTGGGCCAACTCTTTCACGCTGGCCACGCGTCTTGGAAGAGGTGGAAGCACCCCCATTTTACCCCACCATCTGCGGTGCCACCCATTTATTCTGCTCAGTGGACAGAGGCGGTGTGGGTGGGAGTCTAGAAACTTGCTGCATCGTTTCAACTAACCCTCACCGGATTGCAAGCCCGGTGCATTGCTGCTGCTGACCATCACACTACCACTGCAGTGGTGGCCGTGCATACAAATTCAACTGGCCGCAGAGCTGCTTGTGACATCAACGCCTCTATGATGGCTGCCCGTGCAGTCGAGTGTCGCGAGAAGCTTGCAGATGGCCCGGAAGAGTGAAGTATAACGGAGGAAGGTGATGGTCCGTGGTGCATGCTGTGCAGGACGCACACATGTGTGCAAACTGACGCAAGCGAGTGCACGAGCGAGCGGTCGCACTCGACGTAAGAATTCCACGCGGGCGTGAGTTGAACCAGAGCCGTTAGTGCAAAACCAGGTAAAGGTTAATTGCAGTACAATAGCTGTGTTTCAACAATTGCTTTTTTTGGTTTGTATCAACATTTGGGCAATCATTAGTTATGCATAACTTTCTGTAGAAATAGCGGTTCCAGGACGTTCCAATAAGTGATATTTGAAGGAAGTACACGGCATTGTGAAGATGAGGTCAATGGTCACCACAGGAAATGTCATTGATGCGGCAGCATTCCGCCATTTCCCCCTTCCTTAGGCCAGATTCCCCAAAAAATGTAGAATTCAACATCCGGCAATGAACACCTATATGATCCGAATTAGAAACAGACATCACTTCATATTCAAACACCTCTTTTCTTTAAACGTAGTTTCCGTAGTCCGTTATAAGACAATTCTGCTGACGCAATCATTCTCTTGATTTCCTTCGTAGAGCACCCATTGTACGCATTACTAACATAGTAACGTGTGCTCTTAGGTGGTACTGTAATGCAATACATCTCCTTCACATATCCGTCTCTCCACATAAACAAAGCCATTAAAACCCCATCAGCTGCGCAGCCTTCTGGCAGTGTGTAATTTCATCAGCACTGGTTAAAGACAAACTCTGGACTGGTTTTGACATGGTGTCTCATCGCCAAAGTCAGGATTGCTTACATCAATGCTGATGGGCCCTCTCATTACATTATGGGATCATAGTTTGATGCAACATTCTACTAAATATAACTCAAAATAATCATTAGCATTCTTGTGGAGGGGCGCCGTGGTGGCAGAATGTTAACTACCTCGCCTGGCATACAGGAGGTTGTGGTTTGCATCCTGACCCCCGACGCCTGTATATTTGGATTTTATTCTGGGTCCTCCGATTTTCCCTCCACATTTAGAATCATCATGTGTTTAGAGAATTTGGCTGTTATACATTGCCACGTGATTAGCCTCTGGGTTGAGATATTGTGGCCAGGTCGCTTTTGAAAACTTGTTGTATATCTCAGTGGGCCTTACCTGGTAAAAGAAAAATAATTCATAATTTAAATAGTTTCTAACAAAACATGTATATTGAAACATTCCAGAGTTTGCTTGCACTCCCAGAAGGCCAAGGTGGCTGATGGTAAGAGTAGAGGTGTTTGAAGCAGTAGTAATGCCTGTGTTTCTAATTGGAGTCACAGCAACTCCAAAGGAACTGGATCAGTGTAACCCAGGAGAAGACCTAAAGCCAGATGCCGGGCTATTATAAGAGCCCATCTTTGAAGGTCAAGGGTGGCCTTCACAACAACAACCACATTTCCTAGCAGGAGGAACACAATTATTTCACACGCACGGGTAGCGAAGCCTTAACTTTCCCCAATACGACCGCAAATGCATTGCTCCGTCGAGCGCCTCCTCTGCCACGGCTCTTCCTGGACGTTCCGAGATCATCGCTCATGACGCTGATCAGCAGGCTGAGCGCGGTAACAACGGCGAAGGAAGCGAACGTGAAATAATTCAAGGGTCCGAGGGTGTGGTCTTGCGAGCGGGAGCCTGGGTGGCCGTCGAGCATGAAAAACAGCTGCTCCAGGCAGCCGCCGAACGTGCGGTAGTTGTGCAGCGGCGCATCGAGCGGCGTGTTCGCGAGCTGCCCCAGAGGACGACTAGTGCGATGAAGGCGAATCCGTGAGCGCGGTGCCACGAAGCGGCGTGGGCACCGTCGGGGAGGGCCGCGGCCGGCCCGCAGGCCCTCCTCAGGTGGTCGAGAACGCCAGGAAGGCCAGCGAGCTCGAGAGCTGTCGATCCCACGCGACCATCTCTTGGAAGTTGACGTATTTATCGACAGACAAAAAATGCACACAACAGCGATGAGTTGAATGAACTCGCCACAATTGTGGAATGGTTTATCAGCCAGCCAGGGTTATGTTGGGGCATGATACTCTGGCTGATCTGTTGTCACGTGACCGGACGACACTGGAGGGGGGCCACCGGTGGACGGGAGCCGAGGGGCGGTCACGTGGTCCCGGAGAGCTCTTGGGAATGTTCGAGAAGGGGCCCGAAGAGCCTGGAAGGTGGGCGGGGCTAAGGGCGGAGCCAGCCCCAGCCCGGGAGCATATAACGAGAGCTCCGTGAGGAGCTCGGGGTTCTTCAAGTTTTGGTGTTCGAAGATCCACGTCAGGGAGAAGCCTCTAGCCACGCGGTCCGGGACCCAGCTTGGACCGGGATAGCGAACCGTGTCTAGTTCTGCCGTAGCGTGGCTGGATGGGCATTTGAGCCCCGAGCATAGATTTTGTTTTGTTGGCGCTGTTGTGTTAATAAATAGTGTTGCTCCAAAGTTAACGTCTGCGACTCAGTTGGACTCGCTACACATTTACAGTTTGAGCATCGTGACGTTTCGCTGGCGATTATAACCAGCTACGGGGTGTTTGGTGGGTTTAACTACACATTTATATTTACGCGATCTAACAACGGCACATGCCACCAAATGTCGAGACGTCATGCGCGAAACAACACGTGGGACGATGCCGAACACGCAGCAGAAAGCGAGTGACGACTTAGCGATAGTCACCAGGCCCTACAGAGTTGGGCACTCGAGTGAGTCCAGCAATTTGAAGAGGCAGATGAACCCGTCGTGCTCTCACTGGGTGTCGCTTTCCTCCACCCTTCTGTGAAGTTATGGTTAAGGGTTAAAGTTAAGAGTTATGGTTAGGGATTGGGTTATGGTTAGGGGTTAGAGTTAAGAGTTATGGTTAGGGATTGGGTTATGGTTAGGGGTTAGAGTTAAGAGTTATGGTTAGGGGTTAGAGTTAAGAGTTATGTTAGGGGATGCTAATCCTGCATAATGCACGGGCATAAGTAGTACTAATCACATACCTGCATTTCCCATATCCCTTCCCTTTGATGCTGCTAATCCTGCATAATGCACGGGCATAAGTAGTACTAATCACATACCTGCATTTCCCATATCCCTTCCCTTTGATGCTGCTAATCCTGCATAATGCACGGGCATAAGTAGTACTAATCACATACCTGCATTTCCCATATCCTCTCCCTTTGATGCTGCTAATCCTGCATAATGCACGGGCATAAGTAGTACTAATCACATACCTGCATTTCCCATATATATGCTAAATTCCTCTTGATATGCAAATTATTTTGTCAAGGCGCCCTTCTCCCCCTTCCAACCCAGCTTAAATATACGCTCCAAGCCTGGGGTGTGTCATTCAGACTCTGTCTTCTCGACAGACCTGTTCTTCACCTGAGGACGGCTGCTTGCGTTGTGGCCGAAACGTCGTGAGAATGATTTTATTATGTTTTATTTTTATTATTTCAATTCTACGTGACTTTACCGAAAGAACCAAGAAGATGAATCCCTACAGTCACGAAAGCTTTAAATCGAAACTTATAGACACTTCTACACTCCATCAATGTATCCTTTTAAACCCTATCTCTGTCCCATAACTTCACCAGCACTCCTTCCAAACTTCATTCTGCTCTTAAAAATAACACCATCTGCGAGCTGCTGATATTCGTCCAAGGTTCGTCGCTCTTCATCCTTTCACAGAAAATACCTGTGCAAACTATTAATTCTGCTTTTCTAATTACTGGGTGGTATTGAGCTTCATCCTGGCCCAAATGTAAAGAACTCGTATTATTCTGTAGATTTTTCTGGCAGAAAAGGTGTTGGTGTTCTACATGTCAACATCAGAGGGTAAATTAAGTCAACTAAAACTATAAGTGGCAAATCTTTACCCGGACATTGTTTGCCTAACAGAAACATTTCTCACTCCTGCCGTCAATGACTTGCAGATTACGATTGACAACTACAACCTTTTTCGGCTTGACCGAGGATCTAAAGGAGGTGGAATTGTCATCTATGTTCGTAATACTATTGCATGTTCACCAGCTCACTCCTTGTTTAAAAAATGTTGCCTTGAAGGTATGGCTCTTAGAATAACTCTCCCTAAAAATAAAAGATCTTAGTAGTGTGCTGCTATAGACCGCCAAGTGGGAAAGATGTTGAAGCTGCATCTGCAATGAGAGAGCTTCTTGGGGGCCTCCCTAATGGTGAAATAGTTTTAGTGGGTGATCTAAATTGGAATTGGCTAAACCCGCCAGCCGTGGCCACAAATTTTGCAGATGAATTTAACCTGTTTAAATTAATAAATGTCCCCACAAGACACAACCTAGAAAAACCGGGACAGTCATCTCTGCTTGACGTCCTATTGACAAATGCCCCTCAGAATTTCGCACTGACTGGTGTTCTGGGTAATAACCTTAGTGATCACTCCTTCATTTTTGGGGTGAGATCATCAGCCAGACCCAAAACCCCCCCTAAATTGGTTGAGAAGCACTCCATGAGACATTTCAGCACTCAGAAATTTACTAATGATGTGCTTCACTCGGATATTAACAAGGTCTGTGATATCCCAAACCTGACTACGGCTTGGGAGACCTTCATGTACACGTTTCTCCAAATTCTTAACAAACATGCTGCGTTGGTTAGATTTAAAACTAAAGGCAACCGTCCACCGTGGTTTGATCTTTTGATTACAAAGATCATGAAAACTAGGGACAAGGCTTGGGCATGTGCTCAGAAAAATAATTTGGTCAATGACTGGCTAGAATACAGGATTTTAAAGAATAGAAACGTAAAAAAAATACGGCATGCAAAAAATGCCTACTTTTCTTCCACTCTCCTGGAATCACATGGACATGCCAGGATCTTCTGGAAAACAATCAAATGTATCGAAAAGGCATCCAAAACAGATAATCTGCCCGTTGAGCTTAACCGAAATGGGGAATATTTTTCAGATCCTAAAAAAATTGTTGACAATTTTAACCTTCATTTTTCTGAAGCTGGTACCCTATTTGATAATGTATTGGGAGTTACCCCTGCTCATGCAAATTCCTACACCCCTATCCAAACATTAAACGAATTTAGTTTTCAGCCAATCCACGAAAGTAATGTTCTGAAACAACTGTCCTACCTCAAAGGGTCATCCTCTACTGGAGCAGATAGTTTTTCCCTTCTTTGCTCTACTGTTGGTCACCTAATATACAAACCTATAGCCCATATTTTCGACCTGTCCATCAAAGAAGCATCAGTTCCTATAGAATGGAAACATTCCTATGTTCGTCCACTTCACAAAGGGGGCCCTAAAGATGATCCAAATAACTACCGACCTATCTAAATTTTGTCCCTGTTGATGAAAATTTTAGAAAAATTATTGAACTACCAAATTAGCAGTTTCCTGTCCGCCAAAAATCTATTACATCTAAAACAATCTGGGTTCCGAAAAAAATACAGCACCACATCTGCTGCATTAGACTCTCTGATTCACATTTACAATAGCCTTGATAATAAGCAGTACTGCGCCTGTCTTTTTCTTGACTTGTCCAAAGCTTTTGATACAGTAGACCACAACATCCTGCTTAGTAAAATAAGTTGCCTCGGTTTTTCCGAAAACACATTAAAATGGTAAAAAATTACCTCTTTTCTCGCACCCAAACTGTATTCACAGATGGTTGGTCAAACAGTGTTAAGATAACAAAAGGGGTTCCACAGGGTTCCATTCTCGGCCCCCTCTTGTTCTCTCTTCATCTAAATGACTTGGGCACTGAACTGAATGATTCCAGGGGAAATCTTTTTGCAGATGACACGGTACTGATTACTGCTGGCCGCTCTCCGGATGACGTGATTGCTAAGCTCCAGAGTGATTTCAACAAATTACAACATCAGCTAGTTGCTCTTAAACTAGTCCTAAATCCTGCCAAAACCAAAGTGCTATGCTTCTCACCAGGACTAACGCGGGAAGTTATTTCCCCCCAATTACATTTCTTAAATAATGATCAAATAGAGCAAGTCAAGATCTATAAGTATCTTGTGGTCATCCTGGATTCAAAACTGAATTTTGAAGATCACATTGATTATATTGGGAAAAAGACAAAAATTAAAATTGGTTTTCTATATCGACACAAGCACTGCTTCCCCCCTATGTTCCGTTTGGAATTGATAAAAGCTACCATACTGCCTCTACTTGATTACTGATATCGTGTATAAATCAGCCCCAAGTACTGTACTGAAGAAGCTTGACTCAATGTATCACTCGGCCTTAAGATTTGCATTGAACTGCCCATATAGGACTCACCACTGTATTCTCTAAATTGGGTCAAACTTAACATCTCTGAATGTTCGACGGCTTGTGCACCAGATCTTATTTATTCATGATGTACTTACAAAAAAATCCGCAGATTACCTGCTGGATCTCCTCTCTGTTTCAAAGAACAAATTTGACCTAAGGTCTACACTCATTCACCAGCTTCATATTCCCTATTGCCATACATATACTGGAGGAAGGGCCTTTGCTATTGATGCCCCCAGGGTCTGGAATGCTGTTGCCAATAAATTGAAACTTGAGTCACTACCTATGAGATTTCGATTTAAAGCTTTCGTGCCTGCAGGGATTCATCTTCTTGGTTCTTTCGGTAAAGTCACGTAGAAGGGAAGTAATAAAATAATCAAAATAAAACATAATAAAATAATTCTCACGACGTTTCGACCACAACGCAAGCAGCCATCCTCAGACCAGGTCTGTCGGGGAGACAGCTGTCTCCCCGACAGACATGGTCTTCACCTGAGGACGGCTGCTTGCGTTGTGGCCGAAACGTCGTTTGATTTTATTGTTTTATTTTTATTATTTTATTACTTCCCTTCTACGTGACTTTACCAAAAGAACCAAGAAGATGAGTACCTATGAGATCTTCACTCAAAACTTCTCTAGAGGAGTTGTACACCCCTAGCTGCCAGTGCTATTCAGTGGCCTAAAATAAAATGTTTCGCTCCGGATGATCGTTACAAAGTATGACCTGTGTTTTGATCTAGTGTGCTGATCTTAAAGGTGCTTTGAAAAATTATGATACTCCGACTGATGCTCCTGCTGTTGTAGAGCGACTCATGCAGCCAGCTATGGCTGCAGGGTTTTGGTACTACATGTTGTTTATGTCGTTAATTGTGAAAATTCCATCACAGTTCCTATGATCACTGTTTCATTGCTTTATTTTGGTGATTTCGAAAAGTTTTTTGGTTTGGCCATGTTTGTTTGTTGTAGTACGGAGTAAGACTGATGGCCTTAATCTAAGTTGTCTTGTGGTTGTTGGTTGTTTGACTTGCATCCCACTGGGATTTTTGCACACAGCGTTGGTGTACGGTGTTTTTTCTGCAATATTTTGCTGTCTTTTCTTGGATTTTCTGTTTGCACTTAGTCACATATTCACTTTAAGATGTTTTCTTGTTCATGTTTTGTTTTAAGTTTGTTGCGGTTGCACCCGATTCAAGAGCCGAATGGCTCACAGGGCTACACCTAATAAATTAACTTGACTCGGCCTCAAACGAGTACCCGGTGCGGTGTGTAGTGAACATCGCCACTAGGGAGACAAAGGCGGCCGGGTGTGGGGCTGGCCACCCACCCCCTCGTGTGGCGTCCCAACCATAATAGGTGCTCGCTAACAGCACTTGCCCCTACAGTCTGTTAAGGCTATACGGGGGATCTTTGTCTTTGTGTTAGGTTCAAACTTAATTTGTGTTAGATGCTCGCCAACAGCACTTGCCCCAACATTCTGTCCAGGCTATACGGGTGATCTTTGTCTTTGTGTGTTGGGAGCAAGTTTGAGTGGCATGTAACCGTGGGAGTTGAACGGGCGCGTGCTGCTACTGACAATCGTTGACAACGGTTGGATAGACGCTGATAGACACACACAGACAGACAAGACAGGCGAACAGACACAGACAAGAGGAACAGAGACGGAGAAAGATACACAGAGACAGAGAGACACAGGCAGAGACACACACAGAGGCGAACAGAGAGATGTTCAATCGAACACACTTAACTCGCTCCATTGAAAGAGATTCCTCGATCTTTGCCCATCCCTAGAAGTCGTTCTAGTTTCTATTCATTTCATTGTGTGTAGTGTGTACGTGCAAGCAATGTGGGATATCGATGTACACGGATATGAACAAGATCAGCAGACAAGACGTCTTTCATACTCTTTGGTTCTTTCGGTAAAGTGACGTAGGTAGAAAAACGAAAGTAAAAAAATAAATCACGACGTTTCGATCGCAACACGAGCAGTCGTCCTCAGGCGAAAACATCCAGACATTGTCGTGGCAGAATTCACATGAGCTACAGCTGAGCATTGTTTTAATACGGTGGGCTCACGCGAAATTGATTCTGGAAGACGAAGGTACTTTTAAAACCCACTGGCGATACTTTCATATAAGCGCACTTCATATATCTGTGATGAACCCTGCACTTTCCGTTGTTTTCATGCAGGGGGCGCTGCAAACCTACTCGCCCGCCCCCTGCATGAACGACGGAGGCGCAGGGACAGACGTTCGATCGCGTTGGAATCGATCTACAGACGGCGGTCTTCTGGCACGGCCAGCTCTGTCGCCTTATCTCCACCCCACTATCTCAACTAGGTGAAAGTCCGCATCGAACCGAATCCCCGGCAAGGCCATCTACTTAACGACTAAATGTCGTTTTCAATGAAGTCTTCCAGATGTAAAATTATATAAGCTTTTAATGAATATATAAAATTATCAAAAGGTAATACAATTCAAAGTTGTTTCATTTTAAAACTTCAAAACAAAGCATCGGGAGTTTGCGTGGATGCGTCGTTCGTGCGCAATTTTTTTAGTGACTTTCCTGGCCCAAGGCCGTAAATGGTTGTGAGGGGGCTGTAGGCGGTCCGGTTTGCTTCAATCCATGGTTGTGAACATCCAGATGTTAATCAGCCAGAACCATTTCTAGTCCTAGTTAGACAAAATCTACGTCAACACGTAATACAAAATTATAATTCGTGTTGTAGAGAATGTATCTCCTCTACGTGTAACTTTTGAGTGGTATGTCTTGCAACTGATGAATGATCCGATTGTACTCCCTATTTCAAAGACAATGAGTTGCTCCAGAGGGAGATGCTTCCTGAAAAAACAAACATACCCTTTGACCTGTATCACAAGAACGAGTCTCATCTGAGTGATCTGTACAGGTTACTTCCAAAACACACTTTGTCCTAACATGACGTATTCAATGTTTGATCCTTATAGACAAAATGTTGCATGTACGCACACAATCAGACAAGTATTCATTCTAAATTGAGTAATTTTAACAAAATTGAATTACTGCACTGAAATATGCTGCATCAGGTGACATCGCATTAACAAGCTTTCAAAAAGAAATACCACCATCTGCTTTACAGTGTATGTACAACATACTATTGTGCCATTCAATACGAGTAGGTCATTGCATGTTGGCGTCTCGGTAAAAATTTAGCAAATTACAAACTCCACAACTGAGATGCCACATCAACCATCGCCCCCTACTGACAGGCTCTTGCCCACATGCAGGCCGGTGCAGGGCCACCACCTTGTGCCACACAGGGGCAGCTGCTACTTGGGGATGCTCTTCGAGTGTTTGAGACGAGATAAAATACAAAACTCCGAATTGCCGAGGCGATTAAGCAGGCACCATTTTAATGCAATTATTAGAACGTAGTGAATGCTTGGGAGCTTATTGGGGTCCACAAAGACTGGCCGCTCTTACCCTGCAGGTTGAACCTAGCAATTGAGTGTTCAACTTCATTCTTGTCATTAAAGGCCTGCGGACAAAGGTGCATCTATTAGAGTGATATCGTCTCAGGCTTACACATCTACCGGGTCTCCATTTGACTTTGTATTGTCTCGGAGGAAGTCCACCCACACCTCCACTTCCACAAACTGCTGGGAGTTGCCTCGCTCTGCCTCACAGTCAGAATTCTCCTCCTGCTTCACGTTGCCTCCATCGATGTGAAGGTCCGATTTTGGAGTTGAATCTTCACATTTTACCTTCACTTCTTCGCTCTTCACCATCACTTTTTCACATTTCACCTTCACATCATCATGTTTCACCTCAATACCTTTCAAAGTATACGAGCTGGAATTTTCTTCCGGTTCTTCTTTGATGAGGGATGGGCTCATTGCGGCACCTTGACTTTCACAAGCTGATTTCAAACTCCACTCCTTGTGGATCTTCTGATGCTTGTGAGTTCTCTGGTGTCTTTGAACATTTGATGAACGTGCAAACGCCTTCCCGCACACACTGCACCTGAAGGGTTTCTCTCCCGTGTGTGTTCTCTGGTGTACATGAAGAGTAGATGAATCTGAAAACGCCTTCCCACACACACTGCACTTGAAGGGTTTCTCTCCTGTGTGAGTTCTCTGGTGTATTACAAGAGTAGATGACTGTGAAAACGCCTTCCCACAAACACTGCACTTGAAGGGTTTCTCTCCCGTGTGTGTTCTCTGGTGTATTACCAGAGTAGATGAATCTGAAAACGCCTTACCACACACACTGCACTTGAAGGGTTTCTCTCCTGTGTGTGTTATCTGGTGTTTTTTAAGAGCAAATGGATGTGAAAATGCTTTCCCACACACAGTGCACTTGAAGGGTTTCTCTCCCGTGTGTGTTCTCTGGTGTTTTTTAAGATGAAATGGATGTAGAAATGCCTTCCCACACACAGTGCACTTGAAGGGTTTCTCTCCCGTGTGTGTTCTCTGGTGTACTACAAGAGTAGATGAACGTGTAAATGCCTTCCCACACACACTGCACTTGAAGGGTTTCTCTCCCGTGTGTGTTCTCTGGTGTACATGAAGAGAAGATGAATCTGAAAACGCCTTCCCGCACGGAGTGCACTTGAAGGGTTTCTCTCCCGTGTGTGTTCTCTTGTGTGTTACAAGAGTAGATGAACGTGCAAACGCCTTCTCACACACACTGCACTTGAAGGGTTTCTCTCCTGTGTGTGTTCTCTGGTGTTTTTTAAAAGCAGATGACCATGCAAATTCCTTCCCACACACACTACACTTGAAGGGTTTCTCTCCTGTGTGAATTCTCTGGTGCCGTGCTAAATGTGCAGGACGATCCGTGCTGAATGCACACCGGTCACATTGTTGCCTTGTCGCACCAAGCTGCGCTGAGTGCCTTTGCTCCATCAGACTAATTATGCAGAGACAGCGACAGCTGCAGACAGAAAAAAATATCCACACCATCTACACATCAGTATCAATGCATATATACAGTCACACGTGACTTACACGTCTATACTTATTAATATATTCATGATATAGTGAAAAAGTGTCACAAATTCATCACACGGGCTGTTATGGCACACAATGAGAGGGCGAATGGTCGTAAGCATGCCTGGAAGCCATCGTATCTTCAAAATGAATGTTAACCCAAAACTCCGAGCACACAATTTTGGCTGTCTAGCAACAAAAGGAATATTTATGAAAGCTAAATTTAGCTGACATAGCAAAAGGTGTTGAAAATAATACTATTTGTGTTGTGCAAAAATGCATAAATTAATGTTCAATCGCAACTTAGAGGTGTGAAGCCAGCCAGGCTCACGATGTCCTTGAATGCTTAACAGATCTGACTTCAGCTGCATGTGTGTGCTGTGTTAACTTCTTGACTGTTTCCATTCTTACAAAGTTCCAGAGGAAAACAAAAACAAACTATTGTTGTGATAACCTCCGTGTTCAATAGAGTTAATAGACTTCACTGCAAACACAAACTTTACACTGTCACACACTGGCATGGTTAACAGGTGGTGGTGTGTCCAGACCCACGCCTGGCCACCTTCATCCGCTCACTATTAATGCTTCCTCACTCCACCAAGTAATTCAATGAGGATCAATCAACATCGCCAAGGCTGCGTGTCTCTCTCTCTCCGTGGTTTGACGCCTGCTGTATATTTGGAGTTTACGTGTCTCTCTTTCCCCGTGGCCGCGTGGATTTCCCTCCGGATCCCCCGGTTGTCCCCACTCCTCATGCAGAGAGTGAACACCACCACGCGTCTAGAGTGAACACCACCACATATAGAGAGTGAACACCGCCACGCGTCTAGAGTGAACACCACCACGCGTCTAGAGTGAACACCGCCACGCGTTTAGAGTGAACACCACCACGCGTCTAGAGTGAACACCGCCTTGCGTCCAGAGTGAACACCGCCACGCGTCCAGAATGAACACCGTCACGCGTCTAGAGTGAACACCGCCACGCGTCTAGAGTGAACACCGCCACGCGTCTAGAGTGAACACCGCCACGCGTCCAGAGTGAACACCGCCACGCGTCCAGAGTGAACACCGCCACGCGTCCAGAGTGAACACCGCCACGCGTCCAGAGTGAACACCGCCACGCGTCCAGAGTGAACACCGCCACGCGTCCAGAGTGAACACCGCCACGCGTCCAGGGTGAACACCGCCACGCGTCTAGAGTGAACACCGCCATGCTGTTGACGAGCCTCACCTTGTTGTTGTTGTTGTGGGTAGGTAGCTTGTGAAAACAAGAGCGGTATAGCAGCTCAAGCGGGCGTGGCCTGGTAAAAATAAAAACGGTGTTAATATTGAATATTTAAACAAAGTTTCAAAGTGGCGATCCGGGTCAAGACAAATTCAACTTAAGCGAGAGAATTAAAGCAAACGCGATCAGGCGAGGGCAGGAGGCAAGGCCCCGCGTTGTAAGTTCCAACCTGGACATCGCTTCCATGCTCGCTGCTACTCAAATGACATCCCTACGAGAGAGAGAGCGAGGCTCTACCTCGGTAAACAACAACCACCACAACAACCACCACAACCACCACAACCGCGATGAGAATTCCTCACCTCGGATTTCAGTTCACGGGCGGAGCGGCAACTTCCTGGTCCCTCGTGACGTCACGCGGCAGCAGGTGACATGACGTCACTTGCGGGGTACGATGACACTCCCCTCCCACAATGAGCGGCTCCTCAACTCGCTACGGCTTTCACGAATAAATTATGTTAATGAGCCGCCAGTCACCGGGCGTGGCTTTGCCCAAATAAAGATTGGCACTGGGACAGGTATTGGCAGCGGCCGAGTGGATGTGACGTCACGCTCAAGAGCACGGTGGTCGGGGGGTGAGTGACATGACGTCACTATCGAGGCACACCTCCCCTGGCGTTTGACGCCGATGAGGTCACGCTGAGCGGTGACGTCAGAGAGCGGGGTCGGAGTTCAAGCTTGTTGACAGAAAGGAAGCAGCAGTGTCGACACGGCCTCAAACGAGTCCCCGGTGCGGTGTGTCAACATCGCCAGCACTGGGGAGACAAAGGCGGCCGGGCGTGGTGCTGGCCACCCACCCCCCCCCTCGTGTGCCGTGACGTGGCTTGGCTCTCCAGCATACCGCTGGCGACATTTCACGATGACATTTTCACGTCCATGAAAAGAAAATCGCCATACGAACCTAGGCCGTTTTTTTGGCAAAATTGACCCAATTTTCCGAGCTTTGTTTTTCTACTAAAAGTGCATTCCTTGGTTGTGTTTAGCCTGAGTAGCCTATATATTACGTTAAAAAGTGGGGAATTTCATGCATGAAATTTTCGAATATAAAAAGTTAATCGGCATACTGTGCCGATTTTAGGCTCAATAAGCTCAACTTTCACAGCTTTGTTTTTGGACGAAAGTTAATTCCTCTATTGTATTTACCCTTAGTATGCCATGCATTAGATTAAAAGTGGAACATTTTATGATGAAATATATATTACATTAAAAGTGGAAAATTTGACCATGAAATTTGAAGTAAAAAGATCAAATTGGCATACTTTACCGATGCCGTTCTTGGCCAAAATTGGCTCAATTTTCATAGCTAGATTTTTCAAGAAAAAGTGAATTCTTCCATTTTGTTAAGCATTCGTATGCTCTATATTACTTTAAAAGTGGGAAATTTCACGATTAAATTTTCACGCCCCAAAAATAAAATCGGGGATACTTATGCCGGTTTTAACCAAAATAAGCCAAATTTTCATAGCTTTCTTTTTCAACAAAAAGTTAATTAATCAATTGTATTTACCCTTAGTATGCTATGTATTAGATTAAAAGTGTAACATTTTATGATGAAATGTGCACGTCCCAATATAGAAAATCGGCATACTAACCTATGCCGTTTTTGGCCAATAAGTTTTTCTACTAAAAGTGCATTCCTTGGTTGTGTTTAGCCTGAGTAGCCTATATATTACGTTAAAACGTGGGGAATTTCATGCATGAAATTTTCGAATATAAAAAGTTAATCGGCATACTGTGCCGATTTTAGGCTCAATAAGCTCAACTTTCACAGCTTTGTTTTTGGACGAAAGTTAATTCCTCTATTGTATTTACCCTTAGTATGCCATGCATTAGATTAAAAGTGGAACATTTTATGATGAAATGTTCACGTCCCAATATAGAAAATCGGCATACAAACCTAGGCCGTTTTTGGCCAATAATGGCCAAATTTTTACAGCTTTATTTTTCAACAAAAGTGCAGTCTTCGGGTGCGCTTAGCCTTAGTATCCATTATATTACGTAAAAAAGTGGGAAATTTCACCATGACATTTTTAAGTAAAAATAAAGGAAATCACCCAAAATTGGTCAAACTTTCACAGCCTTATTTGTCGACAAAAGTTCATTGCTCCATTGTATTTAGACTTAGTATGCTACGTATCAGATTAAAAGTGGAAAATTTCACGATGAAATGTTCACGTCCCAAACAGAAAATCGACATACTATAAACCTCTGCCGTTTTTGGCTAAAATTGAACGAATTTTTACAGCTGTATTTAAAAAAAAAAGTGCATTCCTCGGTTGTGTTGAGCATGATTAACCTATATATTACATTAAAAGTGGGAAATTTGACCATGAAATTTGAAGTAAAAAGAAATTTGAAGTAAAAAGATCAAATCGGCATACTTTACCAATGCCGTTCTTGGCCAAAATTTGCTACATTTTCATAGCTAGATTTTCCAAGAAAAAGTGAATTCCTCCATTTTGTTAAGCATTAGTATGCTCTATATTACTTTAAAAGTGGGAAATTTCACGATGACATTTTCACGTCCATAAAAGGAAAATCGCCATACGAACCTAGGCCGTTTTTTTGGCAAAATCGATCAAATTTTTTTTTAGCTTTTTTTGCAACGAAAAGTGCATTCCTTGGTTGTGTTTAGCCTGAGTAGCCCATATATTACGTTAAAAAGTGGGGAATTTCATGAATTAAATTTTCGAATATAGAAAAGTTAATCGGCAAACTGTGCCGTTTTTAGGCTCAATAAGCCCAACTTTCACAGATTTATTTTCGGACGAAAATTAATTGGCTCCATTGTATTTAGCCTTAGTATGCTATGTATTAAATTAAAAGTGGAAAATTTCACGATGAAATGTTCACGTCCCAAACAGGAAATCGGCATGCTAACCTCTGCCGTTTTTGGCTAAAATTGAACGAATTTTTACAGCTGTATTTTGAAACAAAAAGTGCATTCCTCGGTTGTGTTGAGCATGATTAGCCTATATATTACATTAAAAGTGGAAAATTTGACCATGAAATTTGAAGTAAAAAGATCAAATTGGCATACTTTACCGATGCCGTTCTTGGCCAAAATTGGCTCAATTTTCATAGCTAGATTTTTCAAGAAAAAGTGAATTCTTCCATTTTGTTAAGCATTCGTATGCTCTATATTACTTTAAAAGTGGGAAATTTCACGATTAAATTTTCACGCCCCAAAAATAAAATCGGGGATACTTACTTATGCCGGTTTTAACCAAAATAAGCCAAATTTTCATAGCTTTCTTTTTCAACAAAAAGTTAATTAATCAATTGTATTTACCCTTAGTATGCTATGTATTAGATTAAAAGTGTAACATTTTATGATGAAATGTGCACGTCCCAATATAGAAAATCGGCATACTAACCTATGCCGTTTTTGGCCAATAATGGACAAATATTTGCAACTTCATTTTTCAACGAAAGTGCAATCCTCGGGTGTGCTTAGCCTTAGTATCCTATATATGACGATAAAAGGTGGGAAATTTCACACCGGGTACTTCCCGCGAGTACTCTTATATAAGCACACAACTTCATCTGTGATGAACGCTGCACTTTACGTCGTTTTCATGCAGGGGGCGCTGCAAACCTACGCGCCCCCTGCATGAACGACGGAGGAGCAGGGACAGACGCTCGATCGCGTTGGAATCAATCTGCAGACGGCGGTCTTCTGGCACGGCCAGCTCAGCTGTGTCGCCTCATCTCCACCCCGCGATCCCAACCAGGTGAAAGTCCGCATCGAACCGAACCGAACCCCGGCAAGGCCATCTACTTAACGACTAGAGAAAATTCACACGAAATGTCGTTTTCAATGAAGTCTTCCAGATGGAAAATGATATCAGCTTTTAATGAAGAAATACAATTATCAAATGCAAAACAATATACAATTCAAAGTTGTTTCATTTTCAAACTTCAAAACGGAGCATCGGGAGTTTGCGTGGATGCGTCGTAAGTGTGAATTTTTTTCGTGACTTTCCTGACCCAAGGCCGTAAATGGTTGTGAGGGGCACCGCAGGCGGTCAGGCTTGCTTCAACCCCATGGTTGTGAACATCCAGACGTTAATCGGCAAGGACCATTTCTCGTCCTAATTCGACAAAATCTACGTCAACACGTAATACAAAATTATAATTCGTGTTGTTGAGAATGTATCTCCTCTACGTGTAACTTTTAAGTGGTATGCCTTGTAACAGATGAATGATCCGAGTGTGCTCCCTATTTTAAAGACAATGAGTTGCTCCAGAGGGAGATGCTTCCTGAAAACACAAAAATACCCTTTGACCTGTATCACAAGAACAATGAGTCTCACCTGAGTGATCTGTACAGGTTACTTGCAAAACACACAGTGTCCTAACATGACTTATTCAATGTTTGACCCTTATAGACAAAATGGTACATGTACGCACACAATCAGACAAGTATTCATTCAAAATTAGTGACAGGCATATTAACAAAATTGAATTACTGCACTGAAATATACTGCATTAGGTTACATTGCATTAACAAGAAGCTAATTTAAAAAAATACGCACCGTCTGCTTAACAGTGTATGTACAACATACTAATGCACCATTCAAAACGAGTCGGCCATTGCATGCTGGTGTCTGGATAAAAATTTATAAAAATTCTAAACATTACCTACAAACTCCACAACTGAGATGCCACATCAACCATTGCCCCCTACTGACAGGCTCTTGTCCACATGCAGGCCGGTGCAGGGCCACCACCTTGTGCCACACAGGGGCAGCTGCTACTTGGGGATGCTCTTCGAGTGTTTGAGACGAGAAACGATACAAAACTACGAATTGCCGAGGCAATTAAGCAATCACAATATAAATGCAATTGATAACATTGAATGCTTGGGAGCTTATTGGCATTCGCTCCTGGTTAGAGGTCTACCCATCACACAGGTCCACAAAGACTGGCCGCTCTTACCCTGCAGGTTGAACCTAGGAAATGAGTGTTCAACTTCACATTCTTGTCATTAGAGGCCTGTGACAAAGGTGCATCTATTGGAGCGGCATCGTCTAAGGCAGTGGTTCTTAACCTTGTTGGAGGTACTGAACCCCACCAGTTTCATATGCGCATTCACAGAACCATTCTTAATCGGAAAAATAAAATATTTTTTCAAATTCAAAACATAGGTACATGTTTTACTGGTGCACAATCATGAGTCAGGTGTGTGTCTTAACCTCCACCGAACCCCTGAGACTGACTCACCGAACCCCTGGGGTTCGATCGAACCCAGGTTAAGAACCACTGGTCAAAGGCTTACGCATCTCCCGGGTCTCCATTTGACTTTGTATTGTCTCGGAGGAAGTCCACCCACACCTCCACTTCCACAAACTGCTGGGAGTCGCCTCGCTCTGCCTCACAGTCAGAATTCTCCTCCTGCTTCACGTTGCCTCCATCGATGCGAAGGTCCCATTTGGGAGTTGAATCTTCATCTTAACATTTTACCTTCACTTCTTTGCTCTTCACCATCACGTCTTCACATTTCACCTTCACCTCTTCATATTTCACCTCGTTACCTTTAAAAGTGTCCAAGCTGGGATTTTCTTCCGGTTCTTGTTTGATGAGCGATGGGCTCATTGCAGCACTTTGACTTTCACAAGCTGATTTCACACTCCACTCCTGGTGGATCTTCTGATGCTTGTGTGTTCTCTGGTGTCGTTGAAGATTTGGTGAAAGTGTAAACGCCTTCTCACACACACCGCACTTGAAGGGTTCTCTCCCGTGTGTGTTCTCTGGTGTGCTACAAGATGAGCTGAACATGCAAACACCCTCCCACACACACTGCACTTGAAGGGTTTCTCTCCCGTGTGTGTTCTCTTGTGTGTTACAAGAGCAGATGAATGTGCAAACGCCTTCCCACACACACTGCACTTGAAGGGTTTCTCTCCCGTGTGTGTTCTCTGGTGTACATGAAGATTTGATGACTCTGCAAACGCCCTCCCACACACACTGCACTTGAAGGGTTTCTCTCCCGTGTGTGTTCTCTGGTGCTGTGTCAAATGTGCAGGACAATCCGTGCTGTATGCACACCGGTCGCATTGTTGCCTTTTTGCACCGAGCCACGCCGAGTGCCTTTGCTCCATGAAACCAATTCTGCAGAGGCAGCGACAGCTGCAGACAGAAAAAAAGATATCCACACCATCTACACATCAGTATCGAGGCACAGAGGAATGCATATACACAGTCACACGTGACTTACACGTCTATAGTTTATCATATATTTATGATATAGTTAAAAAAAAGTGTCCCAAATTCATCACACGGGCTCTTATGGCACACAATGAGAGGGCAAATGGTCATAAACCTGCCTGGAAGCCCTCGTATCTTCAAAATGAACGTTAACCCAAAACTCAGCACACAATTTCAGCTGTTTGGCTTCAAAATGAATGTTTATGAAAGCTAAATTCAGTTGACATAGCAAAGGGTGTTGAAAATAAAACTATTTGTGTCATGCACAAATGCATAAATTAATGTTCAATCGCAACTTAGAGGTGTGAAGCCAGGCACAGATGTCCTTGATTGCTGGGATGAGCAGTTCCGACTTCAGCTGCTGCACGTGTGAGCTGTGATCACTTCCTGACTCCATTCTTACAAAGAGTTCCAGAGGAAAACTAAAATAAACTACTGTTTTGATATAACCTCTGTGCTCAATAGAGTTAATAAACTTTACTGCAAATACAAACTTGACACTGTCACACACTCAGAGGTGGAGCCAGGATTTTCAGGTAGGGGGGGGAAACCCCTCCAGCAATGAAAAATTACAGGAGTTGTTAGTAAGTAAGGAGTTGTTAGTAAGAAAGGACTTGTCCCTTGCTTTTCATTCGACGCGTGTGATCGTCATCGCGCTCGCTGAACGTGTTGATGCCTTCAGGAAAGAAAAATAGACTTTTGTATTTTGGGGGGGGGGGGGGGGGAATGACCATGACGTATGTGGCATCAACCCGCATCACACCTGAGCTAAGCGCTCTGCAATGCTTACCCCCCTACCACATGGCTCTTCGCGCGCCGTACTTCTACAGCTGTTCACAGCGTGCCGGGAGATTTTAGGTGGCGCTTCGCTCCTGGCCGATTAAGTCATTGGCTTCTCGGAGTTTCAATCCTAATCCGTGTGAAGAACGGGTACAACTGCCATCTTAAATATAAAGCAGAACTTACACCTGTTTGTTTGTGTGCAGCAGCAAAAACTCTCCAACGCTGAGCTCTGGCGTCATGAAATTTTCACAGCTTATGCTGTCTGGAATGTCTAAGCGAGCGCCGCGTCATTCCCTTCCCGAGTGGCAAAAATCGACCTGACGTAGCAGTGGGTTCAGGTTGAATTTCCTTGAGTGAAAACATCCGATTTAGGTAAATTGAAGTGTTTCGGCTTCCTTCTTGCAAGCATCAATTTTTTCAGGGTTTTTCATTGAATTATGAGGGAATATTAAATTAATCCAAGACAAAAATCCAAGTCCCGGGCAAAGCCAGGTAGTGAAGCTAGTTACTAATAAACCCCAATGATCCTATCGAAATTACGGATTTCTATCGGATCGTTGGGGGGGCACGTGCCACCCCACCCCCACTGGCTCCACCACTCTCACACACTGGCAGCATGGTTCACAGGTGGTGGTGTATCCAGACCCACGCCTGGCCACCTTCACCTGCTCAGTATTAATGCTTCCTCACTCCACCAAGTAATTCATTGAGGATCAACCAACACAGCCGAGGCTGCGTGTCTCTCTGTGGTGAGATGTTAACTACCTGTCCTGGCATACAGGAAGTCGTGGGTTCGATCCCGACCCTGACGCCTGCTGTATATTTGTAGTTTACGTGTCTCTCTCTCTCTCCCCGTGGTCGCGTGGATTTCCTTCCCGATCCCCGGGTTTCCCCTCCACACGTCTATAGTGAACACCGCCACGTGTCTATAGTGAACACCTCCACGTGTCTATAGCGAACACCTCCACGTGTCTATAGTGAACACCTCCACGTGTCTATAGTGAACACCGCCACGTGTCTATAGCGAACACCGCCACGCGTCTATAGTGAACACCTCCACGTGTCTATAGCGAACACCTCCACGTGTCTATAGTGAACACCTCCACGTGTCTATAGTGAACACCTCCACGTGTCTATAGTGAACACCTCCACGCGTCTATAGTGAACACCTCCACGTGTCCAGAGTGAACACCGCCACGCGTCTATAGTGAACACCTCCACGCGTCTATAGTGAACACCGCCACGTGTCTATAGTGAACACCTCCACGTGTCTATAGTGAACACCTCCACGTGTCTATAGTGAACACCGCCACGCGTCTAGAGTGAACACCTCCACGTGTCTATAGTGAACACCTCCACGCGTCTATAGTGAACACCTCCACGTGTCTATAGTGAACACCGCCACGCGTCTATAGTGAACACCTCCACGCGTCTATAGTGAACACCGCCACGTGTCTATAGTGAACACCTCCACGCGTCTATAGTGAACACCGCCACGTGTCTATAGTGAACACCTCCACGCGTCTATAGTGAACACCGCCACGTGTCTATAGTGAACACCGCCACGCGTCTATAGTGAACACCTCCACGCGTCTATAGTGAACACCGCCACGTGTCTATAGTGAACACCTCCACGCGTCTATAGTGAACACCGCCACGTGTCTATAGTGAACACCTCCACGCGTCTATAGTGAACACCGCCACGTGTCTATAGTGAACACCGCCACGCGTCTATAGTGAACACCGCCACGTGTCCAGAGTGAACACCGCCACGCGTCTATAGTGAACACCTCCACGTGTCCAGAGTGAACACCGCCACGCGTCTATAGTGAACACCTCCACGCGTCTATAGTGAACACCGCCACGCGTCTATAGTGAACACCTCCACGTGTCTATAGTGAACACCTCCACGTGTCCAGAGTGAACACCTCCACGCATCTATAGTGAACACCTCCACGTGTCCAGAGTGAACACCGCCACGCGTCTATAGTGAACACCTCCACGCGTCTATAGTGAACACCGCCACGTGTCCAGAGTGAACACCTCCACGCATCTATAGTGAACACCTCCACGTGTCCAGAGTGAACACCTCCACGCGTCTAGAGTGAACACTGCCACGTGTCTATAGTGAACACCGCCACGCGTCTAGAGTGAACACTGCCACGTGTCTATAGTGAACACCTCCACGTGTCCAGAGTGAACACCTCCACGCGTCCAGAGTGAACACCTCCACGTGTCCAGAGTGAACACCTCCACGTGTCTATAGTGAACACCACCACGCGTCCAGAGCGAACACCGCCACGTATCTAGAGTGAACACCGCCACGCGTCTAGAGTGAACACCGCCACGCGTCCAGAGTGAACACCACCACGTGTCTAGAGTGAACACCACCACGTGTCTAGAGTGAACACCGCCACGCGTCTAGAGTGAACACTGCCACACGTCTAGAGCGAACACCGCCACGCGTCCAGAGTGAACACCACCACGCATCTAGAGTGAACACCACCACGCGTCTAGAGCGAACACCGCCGTGTCTAGAGCGAACACCGCCACGCGTCTAGAGTGAACACCACCACGCGTCTAGAGCGAACACCGCCACGTGTCTAGAGTGAACACCACCACGCGTCTAGAGTGAACACCGCCACGCGTCTAGAGTGAACACCACCACGCGTCTAGAGCGAACACCGCCACGTGTCTAGAGTGAACACCACCACGCGTCTAGAGTGAACACCGCCACGCGTCTAGAGCGAACACCGCCACGTATCTAGAGTGAACACCACCTCGCGTCTAGAGCGAACACCGCCACGTGTCTAGAGTGAACACCACCACGCGTCTAGAGTGAACACCGCCACGCGTCTAGAGCGAACACCGCCACGCGTCTAGAGCGAACACCGCCACGTGTCTAGAGTGAACACCACCACGCATCTAGAGTGAACACCACCACGCGTCTAGAGCGAACACCGCCGTGTCTAGAGCGAACACCGCCACGCGTCTAGAGTGAACACCGCCACGTATCTAGAGTGAACACCACCACGCGTCTAGAGCGAACACCGCCACGTGTCTAGAGTGAACACCACCACGCGTCTAGAGTGAACACCACCACGTGTCTAGAGTGAACACCGCCATGTGTCTAGAGCGAACACCGCCACGCGTCTAGAGCGAACACCGCCACGCGTCTAGAGTGAACACCGCCACGCTGTTGACGAGCCTCACCTTGTTGTTATTGTTGTTGTGGGCAGGTCGTTTCTGAACACAAGAGCGGTACAGCAGCTCAAGCGGGCGTGGCCTGGTAAGAAATGAAAAAAAACTGTGAATATTTAAAACAAAACAAGTTACAAAGTAGCGAGCCAGGTGAAGGGAAATTAAAACTTAAGCAAGATACTCTTTCGGTAAAGTCACGTAGGTAAAACATTAAAATTAATGAAAGTAAAATAAAATAAAATATTTTATTTTATTTTATATTATTTTACTTTCATTAATTTTAATGTTTTACCTACGTGACTTTACCGAAACAACCTAAGAATATGAATCATTGCAGTCACGAAAGCTTCAAATCTAGAAGAAACTCTTTGGTTCTTTCGGTAAAGTCACGTAGAATAAATAAATAAAATAATAGCATACGACATTTCGATTGCAACACAAGCAATCATCATCAGGTACAAATGAAAGAGAAAAAAAACCTAGTAAACTTAGAAATGTAGTGCAATACAACACAGAGAGTCGGCTAACATAACAGTCAACAGCCCACCTGGTTGATAACGTTCTTCCAAAGATTGCTCAATTTGAGAGAGAGACACGGAGACACATAGACAGACACATAAGCAGAGAGAGAGAGAGAGAGAGATGACACATAGACACACAGAGAGAGATGACAGAGAGACACACAGAGACACACAGAGACACACAGAGACACACACAGAAACAACGCCTCTGTGTCGAGGCCTTAAATAGAGAGAGAGGGGGGCAGAGAGAGAGAGGGGGGTAGAGAAAGGGGCAGAGAGATGGGTGGTGGTGGGAATCCGGTTTCAAGTACCACCATCCCTCTCAAAAGAATTCTCTCATCAAAACGCTATACCGCAGAGCCAATGGCATTTCTGACCAACACCACTTGGCCGGTGAATTAAGTCATGTACATCGGGCCCTCAGGATGAACGGATACTCTGACCGCACTATCCGCCAAGCTGTTTCTCCCACCATACAGAAACAGCCACATGAAACTCCAACCAAAACTATCACGTTGCCATACATAGCAGGCGTGACCAAAAAGATCTCCAAAATTCTAAACAAACATAAGATCCAAGTCCGATTCAGTACAGTGCATAATATCCGTTATTTGATTCCATCTGTGAAGGATGTCGTTCCTGACTTACAGTATCCTGGAGTCTACAAATTGAGTTGCATTTGTGGTGATTGCTACATTGGAGAAACGAAACGTCATGTTGCTGATCGTGTCCGCGAGCACAAGTCAGATCTGAAACACGGCAGAACTGATTCTTCGGCCGTTGCCGATCATTGCTACAACTCGGTGGGCTCTCATGAAATTGTCTTTTCCGAGACCAAGGTTCTCTGCAAGCCTCCTGGCTACCATCAAAGGTTTGTGCACGAAGCCATACAAATATACAAACACAGACATAATTTCAACCGTGATGATGGGTACAAACTTAGTAATCATTGGAAAGATGTTATCAACCACGCAAAAAAGATTTAACTACACTTATTTGCCAATCTTATTTGACAGACAACTATTACAGTTTTACCATGTTTAGTGGTGGTATCCCTGCCACAGGTTGAGTCACAAACCGCACCTCTCCACAACAAAGGCTCAGCCTTTGTTATGCAGTCTATTCTTAGTCTTAAGCCTCACCTTACCATATTAATAATGCGCCCCTTGCACCACGATCTTCTCCAACCATTATATAAACGGAGTGGTAGCTACTGCAATCTCTCATTTACTTGATACAGCTGTCGTGGCTGTGACGGTACCACCTGAAGACGGAAGCTTGTGTTGCCTCCGAAACGTCGTGATTTTTTATTTTACTTTTTTACGTGACTTTACCGAAAAAACCTAAGAATAAGCGAGAGAATTGAAGCAAACGCGACCAGGCGAGGGCAGGAGGCAAGGCCCCGCGTTGTAAAGTTCCAAAGTGGACATCGCTTCCATGCTCGCTGCTACTCAATTGACATCCCTACGAGAGAGAGAGCGAGGCGCTACCTCGGTAAACAACAACCACCACAACCACCACAACAACAACCACCACAACAACCACAATCACCACAACCGCGATGAGAATCTCACCTCGGATTTCAGTGCACGGGCCGAGCGGAAACTTCCCGGTCCCTCGTGACGTCACGCGGCAGCAGGTGACATGACGTCACTTGCGGTGTACGATGACACTCCCCTCCCCACAATGAGCGGCTCGAAACTCGCGACTTCACGAATAAATTATGTTAATGAGCCGCCAGTCACCGGGCGTGGCTTTGCCCAAATAAGGATTGGCACTGGGACAGGTATCGGCAGCGGCTGAGTGGATGTGACGTCACGCTCAAGAGCGCGGTGGTCGGGGGTGAGTGACATGACGTCACTAACGAGGCACCTCCCCCTGGCGTTTGACGCCGATGAGGTCACGCTGAGCGGTGACGTCAGAAGCCATACAAATATACAAACACAGACATACATTCAACCGTGATGATGGGTACAAACTTAGTAATCATTGGAAAGATGTTATCAACCACGCAAAAAAGACTTAATCACAAATTTTTTGGACCATCTTATCTGACAGGCACTATTTTACTGTACTTTACCGAGTGTTAACATCCCCAGTTATTTTAACAGTACTCTCTTCATTGTTCAGCCAGCATTGGTATAAACATGGGCATTTTCGTTCTTTTGTCTATCATGTGTATCAGACCCCCCCTCCCCCTCTCTCTCCATTGTGTTGGCGTGTGCAGTAATTGGCCGCTTGCGCACAAGCGCTTCCACGTCCGTCCCCCACCCTTTTGGCCTCGCCCCCCCTCGCCCCCCCTCCCTCCCGCTACGTTCCATTCATTGGCTACCATAGTCTGATGAGCTCCCCCTAAGTTTGTACCCATCATCATTTTCGTTCTTTTGTCTATCATGTGTATTAGACCTCCCCTCCTCCTCTCTGCCCATTGTGTTGGCGGGTGCAGTGGCTGGCCGCTAGCGCACAATCGCTCCATTGTGTTGGCGTGTGCAGTAATTGGCCGCTTGCGCACAAGCGCTTCCACGTCCATCGCCCACCCTTTTGGCCTCGCCCCCCCTCCCTCCCGATACGTTCCTTTCATTGGCT
>NC_136166.1:785462-1039580 GCF_965212315.1 Lampetra planeri
GATTTGGGGGCAAAAACGTGATTTTTGGGCAAAAACGTGATTTTTGGGCAAAAACGTGATTTGGGGGCAAAAACGTGATTTTTGGGCAAAAACGTGATTTGGGGGCAAAAACGTGATTTTTGGGCAAAAACGTGATTTTTGGGCAAAAACGTGATTTGGGGCCAAAAACGTGATTTGGGGGCAAAAACGTGATTTGGGGGCAAAAACGTGATTTGGGGGCAAAAACATGATTTGGGGGCAAAAACGTGATTGGGGTCAAAAACGTGATTTTTGTGCAAGAACGTGATTTGGGGGCGAAAAACGTGATTTTTGGGCAAAAACGTGATTTGGGGCCAAAAACGTGATTTTTGGGCAAAAACGTGATTTGGGGGCAAAAACGTGATTTTTGGGCAAAAACGTGATTTGGGGCCAAAAACGTGATTTGGGGGCAAAAACGTGATTTGGGGGCAAAAACGTGATTTGGAAGCAAAAACGTGATTTGGGGGCAAAAACGTGATTTGGGGGCAAAAACGTGATTTGGAAGCAAAAACGTGATTTGGGGGCAAAAACGTGATTTGGGGGTAAAAACGTGATTTGGGGGCAAAAACGTGATTTGGGGGCAAAAACGTGATTTGGGGGCAAAAACGTGATTTTTGGGCAAAAAAGTGATTTGGGGCCAAAAACTGGATTTTTGGGCAAAAACGTGATTTTTGGGCAAAAACGTGATTTGGGGGCAAAAACGTGATTTGGGGGCAAAAACGTGATTTTTGGGCAAAAACGTGATTTGGGGGCAAAAACGTGATTTGGGGGCAAAAACGTGATTCGGGGGCAAAAACGTGATTTGGGGGCAAAAACGTGATTTGGAGGCAAAAACGTGATTTGGGGGCAAAAACGTGATTTGGGGGCAAAAACGTGATTTTTGTGCAAAAACGTGATTTGGGGGCAAAAACGTGATTTTTGGGCAAAAACGTGATTTTTGGGCAAAAACGTGATTTGGGGCCAAAAACGTGATTTGGGGGCAAAAACGTGATTTGGGGGCAAAAACGTGATTTGGGGGCAAAAACGTGATTTGGAAGCAAAAACGTGATTTGGGGGCAAAAACGTGATTTGGGGGCAAAAACGTGATTTGGAAGCAAAAACGTGATTTGGGGGCAAAAACGTGATTTGGGGGTAAAAACGTGATTTGGGGGCAAAAACGTGATTTGGGGGCAAAAACGTGATTTGGGGGCAAAAACGTGATTTTTGGGCAAAAACGTGATTTGGGGCCAAAAACTAGATTTTTGGGCAAAAACGTGATTTTTGGGCAAAAACGTGATTTGGGGGCAAAAACGTGATTTGGGGGCAAAAACGTGATTTTTGGGCAAAAACGTGATTTGGGGGCAAAAACGTGATTTGGGGGCAAAAACGTGATTCGGGGGCAAAAAACGTGATTTGGAGGCAAAAACGTGATTTGGGGGCAAAAACGTGATTTGGGGGGCAAAAACGTGATTTGGGGGCAAATACGTGATTTGGGGGCAAAAAACGTGATTTGGGGCCAAAAAACGTGAGTTTTGGGCAAAAACGTGATTTGGGCCAAAAACGTGAGTTTTGGGCAAAAACGTGATTTTTGGGCAAAAACGTGATTTGGGGGCAAAAACGTGATTTGGGGGCAAAAACGTGATTTTTGGGCAAAAACGTGATTTTTGGGCAAAAACGTGATTTGGGGGCAAAAACGTGATTTTTGGGCAAAAACGTGATTTGGGGGCAAAAACGTGATTTTTGGGCAAAAACGTGATTTTTGGGCAAAAACGTGATTTGGGGCCAAAAACGTGATTTGGGGGCAAAAACGTGATTTGGGGGCAAAAACGTGATTTGGGGGCAAAAACATGATTTGGGGGCAAAAACGTGATTGGGGTCAAAAACGTGATTCGGGGGCAAAAACGTGATTTGGGGGCAAAAACGTGATTTGGAGGCAAAAACGTGATTTGGGGGCAAAAACGTGATTTGGGGGCAAAAACGTGATTTGGGGGCAAATACGTGATTTGGGGGCAAAAACGTGATTTTTGGGCAAAAACGTGATTTTTGGGCAAAAACGTGATTTGGGGCCAAAAACGTGATTTGGGGGCAAAAACGTGATTTTTGGGCAAAAACGTGATTTTTGGGCAAAAACGTGATTTGGGGCCAAAAACGTGATTTGGAGGCAAAAACGTGATTTGGGGGCAAAAACGTGATTTGGGGGCAAAAACGTGATTTGGGGGCAAATACGTGATTTGGGGGCAAAAACGTGATTTTTGGGCAAAAACGTGATTTTTGGGCAAAAACGTGATTTGGGGCCAAAAACGTGATTTGGGGGCAAAAACGTGATTTGGGGGCAAAAACGTGATTTGGAAGCAAAAACGTGATTTGGGGGCAAAAACGTGATTTGGAAGCAAAAACGTGATTTGGGGGCAAAAACGTGATTTGGGGGCAAAAACGTGATTTGGAAGCAAAAACGTGATTTGGGGGCAAAAACGTGATTTGGGGGTAAAAACGTGATTTGGGGGCAAAAACGTGATTTGGGGGCAAAAACGTGATTTGGGGGCAAAAACGTGATTTTTGGGCAAAAACGTGATTTGGGGCCAAAAACTAGATTTTTGGGCAAAAACGTGATTTTTGGGCAAAAACGTGATTTGGGGGCAAAAACGTGATTTGGGGGCAAAAACGTGATTCGGGGGCAAAAACGTGATTTGGGGGCAAAAACGTGATTTGGAGGCAAAAACGTGATTTGGGGGCAAAAACGTGATTTGGGGGCAAAAAACGTGATTTGGGGGCAAATACATACGTGATTTGGGGGCAAAAACGTGATTTGGGGCCTAAAACGTGAGTTTTGGGCAAAAACGTGATTTGGGGGCCAAAAACGTGAGTTTTGGGCAAAAACGTTGGACGTTTTGGGCAAAAACGTGATTTGGGGGCAAAAACGTGATTTGGGGGCAAAACGTGATTTTTGGGCAAAAACGTGATTTTGGGCAAAAACGTGATTTGGGGGCAAAACGTGATTTTTGGGCAAAAACGTGATTTTTGGGCAAAAACGTGATTTGGGGCCAAAAACGTGATTTGGGGGCAAAAACGTGATTTGGGGGCAAAAACGTGATTTGGGGGCAAAAACGTGATTTGGGGGCAAAAACGTGATTGGGGTCAAAAACGTGATTTTTGTGCAAGAACGTGATTTGGGGCAAAAACGTGATTTGGGGGCAAAAACGTGATTTGGAAGCAAAAACGTGATTTGGAGGCAAAAACGTGATTTGGAAGCAAAAACGTGATTTGGGGGCAAAAACGTGATTTGGGGGCAAAAACGTGATTTGGAAGCAAAAACGTGATTTGGGGGCAAAAACGTGATTTGGGGGTAAAAACGTGATTTGGGGGCAAAAACGTGATTTGGGGGCAAAAACGTGATTTGGGGGCAAAAACGTGATTTGGGGGCAAAAACGTGATTTGGGGGCAAAAACGTGATTTGGGGGCAAAAACGTGATTTGTGGGCAAAAACGTGATTTGGGGGCAAACACGTGATTTTTGGGCAAAACGTGATTTGGGGGCAAAAACGTGATTTGGGGGCAAAAACGTGATTTGGGGGCCACTTCCGGGCCACTTCCGGGCTACTTCCGGGCAACTTCGGGCTACTTCCGGGCTACCACCGGGCTACCTCCGGGCCACTTCCGGGCCACTTCCGGGCCACTTCCGGGCCACTTCCGGCCCACTTCCGGGCCACTTTTGGGCCACTTCCAGGGCCACTTCCGGGCCACTTCCGGGCCACTTCCGGGCCACTTCCGGGCCATTTCCGGGCCACTTCCGGGCCACTTCCGGGCCACTTCCGGGCTACTTCCGGGCTACTTCCGGGCTACTTCTGGGCTACTTCCGGGCCACTTCCGGGCCACTTCCGGGCCACTTCCGGGCCAGTTCCAGGCCACTTCCGGGCCACTTCCGGGCCACTTCCGGGCCACTTCCGGGCCACTTTCGGGCTACTTCCGGGCTACTTCCGGGCTACTTCCGGGCTACATCCGGGCTACCTCCGGGATACAACCGGGCTACTTCCGGGCTACTTCCGGGCTACTTCCGGGCTACTTCCGGGCTACTTCCGGGCCTCTTCCGGGCCGCTTCCGGGCAACTTCCGGGCCACTTCCGGGCCACTTCCGGGCCACTTCCGGGCCACTTCCGGGCTACTTCCGGGCAACATCCGGGCAACTTCCGGGCTACCACCGGGCTACCCCTCCGGGCCACTTCCGGGCCACTTCCGGGCCACTTCCGGGCCACTTCCGGGCCACTTTTGGGCCACTTCCAGGGCCACTTCCGGGCCACTTCCGGGCCACTTCCGGGCCGCTTCCGGGCCACTTCCGGGCCACTTCCGGGCTACTTCCGGGCTACTTCCGGGCTACTTCTGGGCTACTTCCGGGCCACTTCCGGGCCACTTCCGGGCCACTTCCAGCCCACTTCCGGGCCACTTCCGGGCCACTTCCGGGCCACTTCCAGGCCACTTCCGGGCCACTTCCGGGCCACTTCCGGGCCACTTCCGGGCCACTTCAGGGCCACTTCCGGGCTACTTCCGGGCTACTTCCGGGCTACTTCCGGGCTACCACCGGGCTACCTCCGGGCTACAACCGGGCTACTTCCGGGCTACTTCCGGGCCACTTCCGGGGCCACTTCCGGGCCACTTCCGGGCCACTTCCGGGCCACTTCCGGGCAACTTCCGGGCCACTTCCGGGCAACTTCCGGGCCACTTCCGGGCCACTTCCGGGCCAATTCCAGCCCACTTCCGGGCCACTTCCGGGCCACTTCCGGGCCACTTCCGGGCCACTTCCGGGCTACTTCCGGGCTACTTCCGGGCTACTTCCGGGCTACCACCGGGCTACCTCCGGGCTACATCCGGGCTACCTCCGGGTTACAACCGGGCTACTTCCGGGCTACTTCCGGGCTACTTCCGGGCTACTTCCGGGCTACTTCCGGGCTTGTTCCGGGCTACTTCCGGGCCACTTCCGGGCCACTTCCGGGCCACTTCCGGGGCCACTTCCGGGCCACTTCCGGGCCACTTCCGGGCCACTTCCGGGCAACTTCCGGGCCACTTCCGGGCCACTTCCGGGCCACTTCCGGGCAACTTCCGGGCCACTTCCGGGCCACTTCCGGGCCACCTCCGGGCCACTTCCGGGCCACTTCCAGGCCACTTCAGGGCCACTTCCGGGCCACTTCTGGTCCATTTAACACAACCCTTAAACGCCCACCATTTAAACACACCTTTAAACGCCAACCGTTTAAACACCACCAACCCTTAAACGCCCACCATTTAAACACACATTTAAACGCCAACCTTTTAAACACCACCAACCCTTAAACGCCAACCCTTGAAACACAAACTTTAAACGCCAACCGTTTAAACACCACCAACCCTTAAACGCCAACCCTTTAAACACAACCTATAAACGCCAAACGTTCAAAAGCCACCAACCCTTAAACGCCAACCCTTTAAACACGACCTTTAAACGACAACCGTTTAAACACCGCCAACCCTTAAACGACAACCCTTTAAACACAACCTTTAAACTCCAACCGTTTAAAGACCACCAACCCTTAAACGCCAACCCTTTAAACACAACCTTTAAACGCCAACCCTTTAAAAACCTCCAATCCTTAAACGCCAACCCTTTAAACACAACCTTTAAACGCCAACCGTTAAAACACCACCAACCCTTAAATGCCAACCCTTTAAGCACAACCTTTGAACGCCAACCGTTTAAAACACCATCAACCCTTAAACGACAACCCTTTAAACACAACCTTTGAACGCCAACCGTTTAAACACCGCCAACCCTTAAACGCCAACCCTTTAAACACAACCTTTAAACTCCAACCGTTTAAACACCACCAACCCTCAAACGCCAACCCTTTAAACACAACCTTTAAACGCCAACCGTTTAAAGACCACCAACCCTTAAACGCCAACCCTGTAAACACAACCTTTAAACGCCAACCGTTTAAAACACCACCAACCCTTAAACGCCAACCCTTTAAACACAACCTTTGAACGCCAACCGTTAAAACACCATCAACCCTTAAACGCCAACCCTTTAAACACAACCTTTGAACGCCAACCGTTTAAACACCACCAACCCTTAAACGCCAACCCTTTAAACACAACCTTTAAACGCCAAACGTTTAAACGCCAACAACCCTTAAACGCAAACCCTTTAAACACAACCTTTGAACGCCAACCGTTTAAACACCACCAACCCTTAAACGCCAACCCTTTAAACACAACCTATAAACGCCAACCGTTAAAACACCACCAACCCTTAAATGCCAACCCTTTAAGCACAACCTTTGAACGCCAACCGTTAAAACACCATCAACCCTTAAACGACAACCCTTTAAACACAACCTTTGAACGCCAACCGTTTAAACACCGCCAACCCTTAAACGCCAACCCTTTAAACACAACCTTTAAACTCCAACCGTTTAAACACCACCAACCCTCAAACGCCAACCCTTTAAACACAACCTTTAAACGCCAACCGTTTAAAGACCACCAACCCTTAAACGCCAACCCTGTAAACACAACCTTTAAACGCCAACCGTTAAAACACCACCAACCCTTAAACGCCAACCCTTTAAACACAACCTTTGAACGCCAACCGTTAAAACACCATCAACCCTTAAACGCCAACCCTTTAAACACAACCTTTGAACGCCAACCGTTTAAACACCACCAACCCTTAAACGCCAACCCTTTAAACACAACCTTTAAACGCCAAACGTTTAAACGCCAACAACCCTTAAACGCAAACCCTTTAAACACAACCTTTGAACGCCAACCGTTTAAACACCACCAACCCTTAAACGCCAACCCTTTAAACACAACCTTTAAACGCCAAACGTTTAAACGCCAACAACCCTTAAACGCAAACCCTTTAAACACAACCTTTAAACGCCAACCGTTTAAACACCACCAACCCTTAAACGCCCACCATTTAAACACACATTTAAACGCCAACCTTTTAAACACCACCAACCCTTAAACGCCAACCCTTGAAACACAAACTTTAAACGTCAACCGTTTAAACACCACCAACCCTTAAACGCCAACCCTTTAAACACAACCTATAAACGCCAAACGTTCAAACGCCACCAACCCTTAAACGCCAACCCTTTAAACACGACCTTTAAACGACAACCGTTTAAACACCGCCAACCCTTAAACGCCAACCCTTTAAAAACAACCTTTAAACTCCAACCGTTTAAAGACCACCAACCCTTAAACGCCAACCCTTTTAACACAACCTTTAAACGCCAACCCTTTAAACACCTCCAACCCCTAAACGCCAACCCTTTAAACACAACCTTTAAACGCCAACCGTTAAAACACCATCATCCCTTAAACGCCAACCCTTTAAACACAACCTTTGAACGCCAACCGTTTAAACACCGCCAACCCTTAAACGCCAACCCTTTAAATACAACCTTTGAACGCCAACCGTTTAAACACCACCAACCCTTAAACGCCAACCCTTTAAACACAACCTTTGAACGCCAACCGTTAAAACACCATCAACCCTTAAACGCCAACCCTTTAAACACAACCTTTGAACGCCAACCGTTTAAACACCACCAACCCTTAAACGCCAACCCTTTAAACACAACCTTTAAACGCCAAACGTTTAAACGCCAACAACCCTTAAACGCAAACCCTTTAAACACAACCTTTAAACGCCAAACGTTTAAACGCCAACAACCCTTAAACGCAAACCCTTTAAACACAACCTTTGAACGCCAACCGTTTAAACACCACCAACCCTTAAACGCCAACCCTTTAAACACAACCTTTAAACGCCAAACGTTTAAACGCCAACAACCCTTAAACGCAAACCCTTTAAACACAACCTTTAAACGCCAACCGTTTAAACACCACCAACCCTTAAACGCCCACCATTTAAACACACATTTAAACGCCAACCTTTTAAACACCACCAACCCTTAAACGCCAACCCTTGAAACACAAACTTTAAACGTCAACCGTTTAAACACCACCAACCCTTAAACGCCAACCCTTTAAACACAACCTATAAACGCCAAACGTTCAAACGCCACCAACCCTTAAACGCCAACCCTTTAAACACGACCTTTAAACGACAACCGTTTAAACACCGCCAACCCTTAAACGCCAACCCTTTAAAAACAACCTTTAAACTCCAACCGTTTAAAGACCACCAACCCTTAAACGCCAACCCTTTTAACACAACCTTTAAACGCCAACCCTTTAAACACCTCCAACCCCTAAACGCCAACCCTTTAAACACAACCTTTAAACGCCAACCGTTAAAACACCATCATCCCTTAAACGCCAACCCTTTAAACACAACCTTTGAACGCCAACCGTTTAAACACCGCCAACCCTTAAACGCCAACCCTTTAAATACAACCTTTGAACGCCAACCGTTTAAACACCACCAACCCTTAAACGCCAACCCTTTAAACACAACCTTTGAACGCCAACCGTTAAAACACCATCAACCCTTAAACGCCAACCCTTTAAACACAACCTTTGAACGCCAACCGTTTAAACACCACCAACCCTTAAACGCCAACCCTTTAAACACAACCTTTAAACGCCAAACGTTTAAACGCCAACAACCCTTAAACGCAAACCCTTTAAACACAACCTTTAAACGCCAACCGTTTAAACACCACCAACCCTTAAACGCCCACCATTTAAACACACATTTAAACGCCAACCTTTTAAACACCACCAACCCTTAAACGCCAACCCTTGAAACACAAACTTTAAACGTCAACCGTTTAAACACCACCAACCCTTAAACGCCAACCCTTTAAACACAACCTATAAACGCCGAACGTTCAAACGCCACCAACCCTTAAACGCCAACCCTTTAAACACGACCTTTAAACGACAACCGTTTAAACACCGCCAACCCTTAAACGCCAACCCTTTAAACACAACCTTTAAACTCCAACCGTTTAAAGACCACCAACCCTTAAACGCCAACCCTTTTAACACAACCTTTAAACGCCAACCCTTTAAACACCTCCAACCCCTAAACGCCAACCCTTTAAACACAACCTTTAAACGCCAACCGTTAAAACACCACCAACCCTTAAATGCCAACCCTTTAAACACAACCTTTGAACGCCAACCGTTAAAACACCACCAACCCTTAAACGCCAACCCTGTAAACACAACCTTTAAACGCCAACCGTTAAAACACCACCAACCCTTAAACGCCAACCCTTTAAACACAACCTTTGAACGCCAACCGTTAAAACACCATCAACCCTTAAACGCCAACCCTTTAAACACAAACTTTAAACGTCAACCGTTTAAACACCACCAACCTTAAACGCCAACCCTTTAAACACAGCCTATAAACGCCGAACGTTCAAACGCCAACAACCTTTAAACGCAAACCCTTTAAACACGACCTTTAAACGACAACCGTTTAAACACCGCCAACCCTTAAACGCCAACCCTTTAAACACAACCTTTAAACTCCAACCGTTTAAAGACCACCAACCCTTAAACGCCAACCCTTTTAACACAACCTTTAAACGCCAACCCTTTAAACACCTCCAACCCCTAAACGCCAACCCTTTAAACACAACCTTTAAACGCCAACCGTTAAAACACCACCAACCCTTAAATGCCAACCCTTTAAACACAACCTTTGAACGCCAACCGTTAAAACACCATCAACCCTTAAACGCCAACCCTTTAAACACAACCTTTGAACGCCAACCGTTTAAACACCGCCAACCCTTAAACGCCAACCCGTTAAACACAACCTTTGAACGCCAACCGTTAAAACACCATCAACCCTTAAACGCCAACCCTTTAAACACAACCTTTAAACGCCAACCATTTAAACACAAGCCTTAAACGGCAACCATTTAAACGCAACCATTAAGAGTTGGCATTTAAGGGTTGTGTTTAAAGGGTTGTCATTTAAGGGTTGGTGGAGTTTAAACGGTTGGCGTTTAAAGGTTGTGTTTAAAGGGTTGGCGATTAAGGGTTGGTGGTGTTTAAACGGTTGGCGTTTAAAGGTTGTATTTAAAGGTTAGCGTTTAAGGGTTGTGTTTAAACGGAACCCTGTAAGTGGCCCGGATGTGGCCCGGAAGTGGCTCTGAAGTGGCCCGGAAGAATGTGTTTAAATGGTGCGCGTTTAAGGGTTGTTGGTGTTTGAACTTTTGGCGTTTAAGGGTTTTGTTTCAAGGGTTGGCGCTTAAGGGTTGGTGGTATTAAACTGTTGGCGTTTAAAAGGTTGTTTTTAAATGGTGGGCGTTTAAAGGGTTGGTGGTGTTTAAAGGATTGGCGTTTAAAGGTTGTGTTTAAAGGATTAGCGTTTAAGGGTTGGTGGTGTTTAAAGGTGTTTAAAGGGTTGGCGTTTAAAGGTTGTGTTTCAATGGTGGGCGTTTAAGGGTTGTGTTTAAACGGAACCCCGGAAGTGGCCCGGATGTGGCCAGGAAGTGGCCCGGAAGTGGCCCGGAAGTGGCCCGGAAGTGTCCCGAAGTGGCCCGGAAGAGGCCCGGAAAAGGCCCGGAAAAGGCCCGGAAGTGGCCCATCAGTGGCCCGGAAGAGGCCCGGAAGTGGCCCGGAAGTGGCCCGGAAGTGGCCCGGAAGTGGCCCGGAAGTGGCCCGGAAGTGGCCCGAAAGTGGCCCGGAAGTGGCCCGGAAAAAGCCCGGAAGTGGCCCATCAGTGGCCCGGAAGAGGCCGGGAAGTAGCCCGGAAGTGGCCCGGAAGTGGCCCGGAAGTGGCCCGGAAGTGGCCCGGAAGTGGCCCGGAAGTGGCCCGGAAGTGGCCCGGAAGTGGCCCGGAAGAGGCCCGGAAAAGGCCCAGAAGTGGCCCATCAGTGGCCCGGAAGAGGCCCGGAAGTGGCCCGGAAGTGGCCAGGAAGTGGCCCGGAAGTGGCCCGGAAGTGGCTCGGAAGTGGCCCGGAAGTGGCCCGGAAGTGGCCCGGAAGTGGCCCAGAAGTGGCCCGGAAGTGGCCCGGAAGTGGCCCGGAAGTGGCCCGGAAGTGGCCCGGAAGTGGCCCGAAAGAGGCCCGGAAAAGGCGCGGAAGTGGCCCATCAGTGGCCCGGAAGAGGCCCGGAAGTGGCCCGGAAGTGGCCCGGAAGTGGCCCGGAAGTGGCCCGGAAGTGGCTCGGAAGTGGCCCGGAAGTGGCCCGGAAGTGGCCCGGAAGTGGCCCAGAAGTGGCCCGGAAGTGGCCCGGAAGTGGCCCGGAAGTGGCCCGGAAGAGGCCCGGAAAAGGCCCGGAAGTGGCCCATCAGTGGCCCGGAAGAGGCCCGGAAGTGGCCCGGAAGTGGCCCGGAAGTGGCCCGGAAGTGGCCCGGAAGTGGCCCGGAAGTGGCCCGGAAGTGGCCCGGAAGTGGCCCGAAAGAGGCCCGGAAAAGGCGCGGAAGTGGCCCATCAGTGGCCCGGAAGAGGCCCGGAAGTGGCCCGGAAGTGGCCCGGAAGTGGCCCGGAAGTGGCCCGGAAGTGGCCAGGAAGAGGCCCGGAAGAGGCCCGGAAGTGGCCCATCAGTGGCCCATCAGTGGCCCATCAGTGGCCCGGAAGTGGCCCGGAAGTGGCCAGGAAGTGGCCAGGAAGAGGCCCGGAAGTGGCCCGGAAGTTGCCCAGAAGAGGCCCGGAAGTGGCCCGGAAGTGGCCCGGAAGTGGCCCGGAAGTGGCCCGGAAGTGTCCCGAAGTGGCCCGGAAGTGGCCCATCAGTGGCCCGGAAGTGGCCCGGAAGTGGCCCGGAAGAGGCCCGGAAAAGGCCCGGAAGTGGCCCATCAGTGGCCCGGAAGAGGCCCGGAAGTGGCCCGAAAACCTCTGACCTGACACGAGAGATAGAGGTAAAACCTCTGACCTGACACGAGAGATTTAGAGGTAAAACCTCTGACCTGAAACGCGAGATTTAGAGGTAAAACCTCTGACCTGACATGAGAAATCTAGAGGTAAAACTTCTGACCTGACACGAAAGATTGAGAGGTAAAACCTCTGACCTGACACGAGAGATTTAGGGGTAAAACCTCTGACCTGACACGCAAAATTGAGAGGTAAAACCTCTGACCTGACACGAGAGATCTAGAGGTAAATCCTCTGCCCTGACCTGAGCGATTGAGAGGTAAAACCTCTGACCTGACACGGAGGATTGAGAGGTAAAACCTCTGACCTGACACGGGATATTTAGAGGTAAAACCTCTGACCTGACACGGGAGATTTAGAGGTAAAACCTCTGACCTGACATGAAAGATCTAAAAGGTAAAACCTCTGACCTAACACTACCACTAAAATTTAGAGGTAAAACCTCTGACCTGACACGAGAGATTTAGAGGTTAAACCTCTGATCTGACATGGGAAATTGAGAGTTAAAACATCTGACCTGACACGAGAGATTTAGAAGTAAATTCTCTGACCTGACATGGGATATTTAGAGGTTAAACCTCTCACCTGACACGAGCGATTTAGAGGTAAAACCTCTGACCTGACACGAGAGATTGAGAGGTAAAACCTCTGACCTGACACTGGAGATTGAGAGGTAAAATCTCTGACCTGACACGAGAGATCTAGAGGTAAAACCTCTGACCTGACACGGGAGATTTAGAGGTAAAACCTCTGACCTGACACGAGAGATTTAGAGGTAAAACCTCTGACCTGACACGCGAAAATGAGAGGTAAAACCTCTGACCTGACACGAGAGATCTAGAGGTAAATCCTCTGCCCTGACACGAGAGATTGAGAGGTAAAACCTCTGACCTGACACGGAGGATTGAGAGGTAAAACCTCTGACCTGACACGGGATATTTAGAGGTAAAACCTCTGTCCTGACACGGGAGATTTAGAGGTAAAACCTCTGACCTGACACGAGAGATTTAGAGGTTAAATCTCTGACCTGACATGGGAAATTGAGAGGTAAAACATCTGACCTGACACGAGCGATTTAGAGGTAAAACCTCTGACCTGACACGAGAGATTGAGAGGTAAAACCTCTGACCTGACACGGGAGATTGAGAGGTAAAATCTCTGACCTGACACGAGAGATCTAGAGGTAAAACCTCTGACCTGACACGGGAGATTTAGAGGTAAAACCTCTGACCTGACACGAGAGATTTAGAGGTAAAACCTCTGACCTGACACGCGAGATTGAGAGGTAAAACCTCTGACCTGACACAAAAGATCTAAAGGTAAAACCTCTGAGCTGACATGAGAAATCTAGGGGTAAAACCTCTGACCTGACACGAAAGATCTAAAGGTAAAACCTCTGAGCTGACATGAGAAATCTAGAGGTAAAACCTCTGACCTGACACGAGAGATCTAGAGGTAAATCCTCTGCCCTGACACGAGCGATTGAGAGGTAAAACCTCTGACCTGACACGGAGGATTGAGAGGTAAAACCTCTGACCTGACACGGGATATTTAGAGGTAAAACCTCTGACCTGACACGGGAGATTTAGAGGTAAAACCTCTGACCTGACATGAGAAATCTAGAGGTAAAACTTCTGACCTGACACGAAAGATTGAGAGGTAAAACCTCTGACCTGACACGAGAGATTTAGGGGTAAAACCTCTGACCTGACACGCAAAATTGAGAGGTAAAACCTCTGACCTGACACGAGAGATCTAGAGGTAAATCCTCTGCCCTGACCTGAGCGATTGAGAGGTAAAACCTCTGACCTGACACGGAGGATTGAGAGGTAAAACCTCTGACCTGACACGGGATATTTAGAGGTAAAACCTCTGACCTGACACGGGAGATTTAGAGGTAAAACCTCTGACCTGACATGAAAGATCTAAAAGGTAAAACCTCTGACCTAACACTACCACTAAAATTTAGAGGTAAAACCTCTGACCTGACACGAGAGATTTAGAGGTTAAACCTCTGATCTGACATGGGAAATTGAGAGTTAAAACATCTGACCTGACACGAGAGATTTAGAAGTAAATTCTCTGACCTGACATGGGATATTTAGAGGTTAAACCTCTCACCTGACACGAGCGATTTAGAGGTAAAACCTCTGACCTGACACGAGAGATTGAGAGGTAAAACCTCTGACCTGACACTGGAGATTGAGAGGTAAAATCTCTGACCTGACACGAGAGATCTAGAGGTAAAACCTCTGACCTGACACGGGAGATTTAGAGGTAAAACCTCTGACCTGACACGAGAGATTTAGAGGTAAAACCTCTGACCTGACACGCGAAAATGAGAGGTAAAACCTCTGACCTGACACGAGAGATCTAGAGGTAAATCCTCTGCCCTGACACGAGAGATTGAGAGGTAAAACCTCTGACCTGACACGGAGGATTGAGAGGTAAAACCTCTGACCTGACACGGGATATTTAGAGGTAAAACCTCTGTCCTGACACGGGAGATTTAGAGGTAAAACCTCTGACCTGACACGAGAGATTTAGAGGTTAAATCTCTGACCTGACATGGGAAATTGAGAGGTAAAACATCTGACCTGACACGAGCGATTTAGAGGTAAAACCTCTGACCTGACACGAGAGATTGAGAGGTAAAACCTCTGACCTGACACGGGAGATTGAGAGGTAAAATCTCTGACCTGACACGAGAGATCTAGAGGTAAAACCTCTGACCTGACACGGGAGATTTAGAGGTAAAACCTCTGACCTGACACGAGAGATTTAGAGGTAAAACCTCTGACCTGACACGCGAGATTGAGAGGTAAAACCTCTGACCTGACACAAAAGATCTAAAGGTAAAACCTCTGAGCTGACATGAGAAATCTAGGGGTAAAACTTCTGACCTGACACGAGAGATCTAGAGGTAAATCCTCTGCCTTGACACGAGAGATTGAGAGGTAAAACCTCTGACCTGACACGGAGGATTGAGAGGTAAAACCTCTGACCTGACACGGGATGTTTAGAGGTAAAACCTCCGACCTGACACGGGAGATTTAGAGGTAAAACCTCTGACCTGACATGAAAGATCTAAAAGGTAAAACCTCTGACCTAACACTACCACTAAAATTTAGAGGTAAAACCTCTGACCTGACACGAGAGATTTAGAGGTTAAACCTCTGACCTGACACGAGAGATTTAGGGGTAAAACCTCTGACCTGACACGCGAGATTGAGAGGTAAAACCTCTGACCTGACACGAGAGATCTAGAGGTAAATCCTGTGCCCTGACACGAGCGATTGAGAGGTAAAACCTCTGACCTGACACGGAGGATTGAGAGGTAAAACCTCTGACCTGACACGGGATATTTAGAGGTAAAACCTCTGACCTGACACGGGAGATTTAGAGGTAAAACCTCTGACCTGACATGAAAGATCTAAAAGGTAAAACCTCTGACCTAACACTACCACTAAAATTTAGAGGTAAAACCTCTGACCTGACACGAGAGATTTAGAGGTTAAACCTCTGATCTGACATGGGAAATTGAGAGTTAAAACATCTGACCTGACACGAGAGATTTAGAAGTAAATCCTGGGACCTGACATGGGATATTTAGAGGTTAAACCTCTCACCTGACACGAGCGATTTAGAGGTAAAACCTCTGACCTGACACGAGAGATTGAGAGGTAAAACCTCTGACCTGACACGGGAGATTGAGAGGTAAAATCTCTGACCTGACACGAGAGATCTAGAGGTAAAACCTCTGACCTGACACGGGAGATTTAGAGGTAAAACCTCTGACCTGACACGAGAGATTTAGAGGTAAAACCTCTGACCTGACACGCGAAATTGAGAGGTAAAACTTCTGACCTGACACGAGAGATCTAGAGGTAAATCCTCTGCCCTGACACGAGAGATTGAGAGGTAAAACCTCTGACCTGACACGGAGGATTGAGAGGTAAAACCTCTGACCTGACACGGGATATTTAGAGGTAAAACCTCTGACCTGACACGGGAGATTTAGAGGTAAAACCTCTGACCTGACATGAAAGATCTAAAAGGTAAAACCTCTGACCTGACACGAGAGATTTAGAGGTTAAACCTCTGATCTGACATGGGAAATTGAGAGTTAAAACATCTGACCTGACACGAGAGATTTAGAAGTAAATCCTCTGACCTGACATGGGATATTTAGAGGTTAAACCTCTCACCTGACACGAGCGATTTAGAGGTAAAACCTCTGACCTGACACGAGAGATTGAGAGGTAAAACCTCTGACCTGACACGCGAGATTGAGAGGTAAAACCTCTGACCTGACACAAAAGATCTAAAGGTAAAACCTCTGAGCTGACATGAGAAATCTAGGGGTAAAACCTCTGACCTGACACGAAAGATCTAAAGGTAAAACCTCTCACCTGACACGAGCGATTTAGAGGTAAAACCTCTGACCTGACACGAGAGATTTAGAGGTAAAACCTCTGACCTGACACGGGAGATTGAGAGGTAAAATCTCTGACCTGACACGAGAGAGATCTAGAGGTAAAACCTCTGACCTGACACGAGAGATTTAGAGGTAAAACCAATGACCTGACACGAGAGATATAGAGGTAAAACCTCTGACCTGACAAGAGAGATTTAGAGGTAAAACCTCTGACCTGACACGAGAGATTTAGAGGTAAAACCTCTGACCTGACACGAGAGATTTTGAGGTAACAACCTCTGACCTAACAAGAGAGATTTAGAGGTAAAACCTCTGACCTGACACAAGAAATTTAGGGGTAAATCCTCTGACCTGACACGGGAGATTTAGAGGTAAAACCTCTGACTTGACACGAAAGATATGAAGGTAAAACCTCTGACCTGACAAGAGAGATTTAGAGGTAAAACCTCTGACCTGACACGAGAGATTTAGAGGTAAAACCTCTGACCTGACACGAGAGATTTAGAGGTAACAACCTCTGACCTAACAAGAGAGATCTAGAGGTAAAACCTCTGACCTGACACGAGAGATTTAGAGGTAAAACCTCTGACCTGACACGAGAGATTTAGAGGTAAAACCTCTGACCTGACACGCGAAAATGAGAGGTAAAACCTCTGACCTGACACGAGAGATCTAGAGGTAAATCCTCTGCCCTGACACGAGAGATTGAGAGGTAAAACCTCTGACCTGACACGGAGGATTGAGAGGTAAAACCTCTGACCTGACACGGGATATTTAGAGGTAAAACCTCTGTCCTGACACGGGAGATTTAGAGGTAAAACCTCTGACCTGACACGAGAGATTTAGAGGTTAAACCTCTGACCTGACATGGGAAATTGAGAGGTAAAACATCTGACCTGACACGAGCGATTTAGAGGTAAAACCTCTGACCTGACACGAGAGATTGAGAGGTAAAACTTCTGACCTGACACGAGAGATCTAGAGGTAAATCCTCTGCCTTGACACGAGAGATTGAGAGGTAAAACCTCTGACCTGACACGGAGGATTGAGAGGTAAAACCTCTGACCTGACACGGGATATTTAGAGGTAAAACCTCTGACATGACACGGGAGATTTAGAGGTAAAACCTCTGACCTGACATGAAAGATCTAAAAGGTAATACCTCTGACCTAACACTACCACTAAAATTTAGAGGTAAAACCTCTGACCTGACACGAGAGATTTAGAGGTTAAACCTCTGACCTGACACGAGAGATTTAGGGGTAAAACCTCTGACCTGACACGCGAGATTGAGAGGTAAAACCTCTGACCTGACACGAGAGATCTAGAGGTAAATCCTGTGCCCTGACACGAGCGATTAAGAGGTAAAACCTCTGACCTGACACGGAGGATTGAGAGGTAAAACCTCTGACCTGACACGGGATATTTAGAGGTAAAACCTCTGACCTGACACGGGAGATTTAGAGGTAAAACCTCTGACCTGACATGAAAGATCTAAAAGGTAAAACCTCTGACCTGACACGAGAGATTTAGAGGTTAAACCTCTGATCTGACATGGGAAATTGAGAGTTAAAACATCTGACCTGACACGAGAGATTTAGAAGTAAATCCTCTGACCTGACATGGGATATTTAGAGGTTAAACCTCTCACCTGACACGAGCGATTTAGAGGTAAAACCTCTGACCTGACACGAGAGATTGAGAGGTAAAACCTCTGAACTGACACGGGAGATTGAGAGGTAAAATCTCTGACCTGACACGAGAGATCTAGAGGTAAAACCTCTGACCTGACACGGGAGATTTAGAGGTAAAACCTCTGACCTGACACGAGAGATTTAGAGGTAAAACCTCTGACCTGACACGCGAAATTGAGAGGTAAAACTTCTGACCTGACACGAGAGATCTAGAGGTAAATCCTCTGCCCTGACACGAGAGATTGAGAGGTAAAACCTCTGACCTGACACGGAGGATTGAGAGGTAAAACCTCTGACCTGACACGGGATATTTAGAGGTAAAACCTCTGACCTGACATGAAAGATCTAAAAGGTAAAACCTCTGACCTAACACTACCACTAAAATTTAGAGGTAAAACCTCTGACCTGACACGAGAGATTTAGAGGTTAAACCTCTGATCTGACATGGGAAATTGAGAGTTAAAACATCTGACCTGACACGAGAGATTTAGAAGTAAATCCTCTGACCTGACATGGGATATTTAGAGGTTAAACCTCTCACCTGACACGAGCGATTTAGAAGTAAAACCTCTGACCTGACACGAGAGATTGAGAGGTAAAACCTCTGACCTGACACGAGAGATCTAGAGGTAAAACCTCTGACCTGACACGGGAGATTTAGAGGTAAAACCTCTGACCTGACACGGGAGATTTAGAGGTTAAACCTCTGACCTGACATGGGAAATTGAGAGGTAAAACATCTGACCTGACACGAGCGATTTAGAGGTAAAACCTCTGACCTGACACGAGAGATTGAGAGGTAAAACCTCTGACCTGACACGGGAGATTGAGAGGTAAAATCTCTGACCTGACACGAGAGATCTAGAGGTAAAACCTCTGACCTGACATGGGATATTTAGAGGTTAAACCTCTCACCTGACACGAGCGATTTAGAGGTAAAACCTCTGACCTGACACGAGAGATTGAGAGGTAAAATCTCTGACCTGACACGAGAGATCTAGAGGTAAAACCTCTGACCTGACACGGGAGATTTAGAGGTAAAACCTCTGACCTGACACGGGAGATTTAGAGGTTAAACCTCTGACCTGACATGGGAAATTGAGAGGTAAAACATCTGACCTGACACGAGCGATTTAGAGGTAAAACCTCTGACCTGACACGAGAGATTGAGAGGTAAAACCTCTGACCTGACACGGGAGATTGAGAGGTAAAATCTCTGACCTGACACGAGAGATCTAGAGGTAAAACCTCTGACCTGACACGGGATATTTAGAGGTAAAACCTCTGACATGACACGGGAGATTTAGAGGTAAAACCTCTGACCTGACATGAAAGATCTAAAAGGTAATACCTCTGACCTAACACTACCACTAAAATTTAGAGGTAAAACCTCTGACCTGACACGAGAGATTTAGAGGTTAAACCTCTGACCTGACACGAGAGATTTAGGGGTAAAACATCTGACCTGACACGCGAGATTGAGAGGTAAAACCTCTGACCTGACACGAGAGATCTAGAGGTAAATCCTGTGCCCTGACACGAGCGATTGAGAGGTAAAACCTCTGACCTGACACGGAGGATTGAGAGGTAAAACCTCTGACCTGACACGGAGGATTGAGAGGTAAAACCTCTGACCTGACACGGGAGATTTAGAGGTAAAACCTCTGACCTGACATGAAAGATCTAAAAGGTAAAACCTCTGACCTGACACGAGAGATTTAGAGGTTAAACCTCTGATCTGACATGGGAAATTGAGAGTTAAAACATCTGACCTGACACGAGAGATTTAGAAGTAAATCCTCTGACCTGACATGGGATATTTAGAGGTTAAACCTCTCACCTGACACGAGCGATTTAGAGGTAAAACCTCTGACCTGACACGAGAGATTGAGAGGTAAAACCTCTGAACTGACACGGGAGATTGAGAGGTAAAATCTCTGACCTGACACGAGAGATCTAGAGGTAAAACCTCTGACCTGACACGGGAGATTTAGAGGTAAAACCTCTGACCTGACACGAGAGATTTAGAGGTAAAACCTCTGACCTGACACGCGAAATTGAGAGGTAAAACTTCTGACCTGACACGAGAGATCTAGAGGTAAATCCTCTGCCCTGACACGAGAGATTGAGAGGTAAAACCTCTGACCTGACACGGAGGATTGAGAGGTAAAACCTCTGACCTGACACGGGATATTTAGAGGTAAAACCTCTGACCTGACACGGGAGATTTAGAGGTAAAACCTCTGACCTGACATGAAAGATCTAAAAGGTAAAACCTCTGACCTAACACTACCACTAAAATTTAGAGGTAAAACCTCTGACCTGACACGAGAGATTTAGAGGTTAAACCTCTGATCTGACATGGGAAATTGAGAGTTAAAACATCTGACCTGACACGAGAGATTTAGAAGTAAATCCTCTGACCTGACATGGGATATTTAGAGGTTAAACCTCTCACCTGACACGAGCGATTTAGAGGTAAAACCTCTGACCTGACACGAGAGATTGAGAGGTAAAACCTCTGACCTGACACGCGAGATTGAGAGGTAAAACCTCTGACCTGACACAAAAGATCTAAAGGTAAAACCTCTGAGCTGACATGAGAAATCTAGGGGTAAAACCTCTGACCTGACACGAAAGATCTAAAGGTAAAACCTCTGAGCTGACATGAGAAATCTAGAGGTAAAACTTCTGACCTGACACGAGAGATTTAGAGGTTAAATCTCTGACCTGACATGGGAAATTGAGAGGTAAAACATCTGACCTGACACGAGCGATTTAGAGGTAAAACCTCTGACCTGACACGAGAGATTGAGAGGTAAAACCTCTGACCTGACACGGGAGATTGAGAGGTAAAATCTCTGACCTGACACGAGAGATCTAGAGGTTAAACCTCTCACCTGACACGAGCGATTTAGAAGTAAAACCTCTGACCTGACACGAGAGATTGAGAGGTAAAACCTCTGACCTGACACGAGAGATCTAGAGGTAAAACCTCTGACCTGACACGGGAGATTTAGAGGTAAAACCTCTGACCTGACACGGGAGATTTAGAGGTTAAACCTCTGACCTGACATGGGAAATTGAGAGGTAAAACATCTGACCTGACACGAGCGATTTAGAGGTAAAACCTCTGACCTGACACGAGAGATTGAGAGGTAAAACCTCTGACCTGACACGGGAGATTGAGAGGTAAAATCTCTGACCTGACACGAGAGATCTAGAGGTAAAACCTCTGACCTGACATGGGATATTTAGAGGTTAAACCTCTCACCTGACACGAGCGATTTAGAGGTAAAACCTCTGACCTGACACGAGAGATTGAGAGGTAAAATCTCTGACCTGACACGAGAGATCTAGAGGTAAAACCTCTGACCTGACACGGGAGATTTAGAGGTAAAACCTCTGACCTGACACGGGAGATTTAGAGGTTAAACCTCTGACCTGACATGGGAAATTGAGAGGTAAAACATCTGACCTGACACGAGCGATTTAGAGGTAAAACCTCTGACCTGACACGAGAGATTGAGAGGTAAAACCTCTGACCTGACACGGGAGATTGAGAGGTAAAATCTCTGACCTGACACGAGAGATCTAGAGGTAAAACCTCTGACCTGACACGGGATATTTAGAGGTAAAACCTCTGACATGACACGGGAGATTTAGAGGTAAAACCTCTGACCTGACATGAAAGATCTAAAAGGTAATACCTCTGACCTAACACTACCACTAAAATTTAGAGGTAAAACCTCTGACCTGACACGAGAGATTTAGAGGTTAAACCTCTGACCTGACACGAGAGATTTAGGGGTAAAACATCTGACCTGACACGCGAGATTGAGAGGTAAAACCTCTGACCTGACACGAGAGATCTAGAGGTAAATCCTGTGCCCTGACACGAGCGATTGAGAGGTAAAACCTCTGACCTGACACGGAGGATTGAGAGGTAAAACCTCTGACCTGACACGGAGGATTGAGAGGTAAAACCTCTGACCTGACACGGGAGATTTAGAGGTAAAACCTCTGACCTGACATGAAAGATCTAAAAGGTAAAACCTCTGACCTGACACGAGAGATTTAGAGGTTAAACCTCTGATCTGACATGGGAAATTGAGAGTTAAAACATCTGACCTGACACGAGAGATTTAGAAGTAAATCCTCTGACCTGACATGGGATATTTAGAGGTTAAACCTCTCACCTGACACGAGCGATTTAGAGGTAAAACCTCTGACCTGACACGAGAGATTGAGAGGTAAAACCTCTGAACTGACACGGGAGATTGAGAGGTAAAATCTCTGACCTGACACGAGAGATCTAGAGGTAAAACCTCTGACCTGACACGGGAGATTTAGAGGTAAAACCTCTGACCTGACACGAGAGATTTAGAGGTAAAACCTCTGACCTGACACGCGAAATTGAGAGGTAAAACTTCTGACCTGACACGAGAGATCTAGAGGTAAATCCTCTGCCCTGACACGAGAGATTGAGAGGTAAAACCTCTGACCTGACACGGGAGATTGAGAGGTAAAATCTCTGACCTGACACGAGAGATCTAGAGGTAAAACCTCTGACCTGACACGGGATATTTAGAGGTAAAACCTCTGACATGACACGGGAGATTTAGAGGTAAAACCTCTGACCTGACATGAAAGATCTAAAAGGTAATACCTCTGACCTAACACTACCACTAAAATTTAGAGGTAAAACCTCTGACCTGACACGAGAGATTTAGAGGTTAAACCTCTGACCTGACACGAGAGATTTAGGGGTAAAACATCTGACCTGACACGCGAGATTGAGAGGTAAAACCTCTGACCTGACACGAGAGATCTAGAGGTAAATCCTGTGCCCTGACACGAGCGATTGAGAGGTAAAACCTCTGACCTGACACGGAGGATTGAGAGGTAAAACCTCTGACCTGACACGGAGGATTGAGAGGTAAAACCTCTGACCTGACACGGGAGATTTAGAGGTAAAACCTCTGACCTGACATGAAAGATCTAAAAGGTAAAACCTCTGACCTGACACGAGAGATTTAGAGGTTAAACCTCTGATCTGACATGGGAAATTGAGAGTTAAAACATCTGACCTGACACGAGAGATTTAGAAGTAAATCCTCTGACCTGACATGGGATATTTAGAGGTTAAACCTCTCACCTGACACGAGCGATTTAGAGGTAAAACCTCTGACCTGACACGAGAGATTGAGAGGTAAAACCTCTGAACTGACACGGGAGATTGAGAGGTAAAATCTCTGACCTGACACGAGAGATCTAGAGGTAAAACCTCTGACCTGACACGGGAGATTTAGAGGTAAAACCTCTGACCTGACACGAGAGATTTAGAGGTAAAACCTCTGACCTGACACGCGAAATTGAGAGGTAAAACTTCTGACCTGACACGAGAGATCTAGAGGTAAATCCTCTGCCCTGACACGAGAGATTGAGAGGTAAAACCTCTGACCTGACACGGAGGATTGAGAGGTAAAACCTCTGACCTGACACGGGATATTTAGAGGTAAAACCTCTGACCTGACACGGGAGATTTAGAGGTAAAACCTCTGACCTGACATGAAAGATCTAAAAGGTAAAACCTCTGACCTAACACTACCACTAAAATTTAGAGGTAAAACCTCTGACCTGACACGAGAGATTTAGAGGTTAAACCTCTGATCTGACATGGGAAATTGAGAGTTAAAACATCTGACCTGACACGAGAGATTTAGAAGTAAATCCTCTGACCTGACATGGGATATTTAGAGGTTAAACCTCTCACCTGACACGAGCGATTTAGAGGTAAAACCTCTGACCTGACACGAGAGATTGAGAGGTAAAACCTCTGACCTGACACGCGAGATTGAGAGGTAAAACCTCTGACCTGACACAAAAGATCTAAAGGTAAAACCTCTGAGCTGACATGAGAAATCTAGGGGTAAAACCTCTGACCTGACACGAAAGATCTAAAGGTAAAACCTCTGAGCTGACATGAGAAATCTAGAGGTAAAACTTCTGACCTGACACGAGAGATTTAGAGGTTAAATCTCTGACCTGACATGGGAAATTGAGAGGTAAAACATCTGACCTGACACGAGCGATTTAGAGGTAAAACCTCTGACCTGACACGAGAGATTGAGAGGTAAAACCTCTGACCTGACACGGGAGATTGAGAGGTAAAATCTCTGACCTGACACGAGAGATCTAGAGGTAAAACCTCTGACCTGACACGGGAGATTTAGAGGTAAAACCTCTGACCTGACACGAGAGATTTAGAGGTAAAACCTCTGACCTGACACGCGAGATTGAGAGGTAAAACCTCTGACCTGACACAAAAGATCTAAAGGTAAAACCTCTGAGCTGACATGAGAAATCTAGGGGTAAAACCTCTGACCTGACACGAAAGATCTAAAGGTAAAACCTCTGAGCTGACATGAGAAATCTAGAGGTAAAACTTCTGACCTGACACGAGAGATCTAGAGGTAAATCCTCTGCCTTGACACGAGAGATTGAGAGGTAAAACCTCTGACCTGACACGGAGGATTGAGAGGTAAAACCTCTGACCTGACACGGGATGTTTAGAGGTAAAACCTCCGACCTGACACGGGAGATTTAGAGGTAAAACCTCTGACCTGACATGAAAGATCTAAAAGGTAAAACCTCTGACCTAACACTACCACTAAAATTTAGAGGTAAAACCTCTGACCTGACACGAGAGATTTAGAGGTTAAACCTCTGACCTGACACGAGAGATTTAGGGGTAAAACCTCTGACCTGACACGCGAGATTGAGAGGTAAAACCTCTGACCTGACACGAGAGATCTAGAGGTAAATCCTGTGCCCTGACACGAGCGATTGAGAGGTAAAACCTCTGACCTGACACGGAGGATTGAGAGGTAAAACCTCTGACCTGACACGGGATATTTAGAGGTAAAACCTCTGACCTGACACGGGAGAATTAGAGGTAAAACCTCTGACCTGACATGAAAGATCTAAAAGGTAAAACCTCTGACCTAACACTACCACTAAAATTTAGAGGTAAAACCTCTGACCTGACACGAGAGATTTAGAGGTTAAACCTCTGATCTGACATGGGAAATTGAGAGTTAAAACATCTGACCTGACACGAGAGATTTAGAAGTAAATCCTGGGACCTGACATGGGATATTTAGAGGTTAAACCTCTCACCTGACACGAGCGATTTAGAGGTAAAACCTCTGACCTGACACGAGAGATTGAGAGGTAAAACCTCTGACCTGACACGGGAGATTGAGAGGTAAAATCTCTGACCTGACACGAGAGATCTAGAGGTAAAACCTCTGACCTGACACGGGAGATTTAGAGGTAAAACCTCTGACCTGACACGAGAGATTTAGAGGTAAAACCTCTGACCTGACACGCGAAATTGAGAGGTAAAACTTCTGACCTGACACGAGAGATCTAGAGGTAAATCCTCTGCCCTGACACGAGAGATTGAGAGGTAAAACCTCTGACCTGACACGGAGGATTGAGAGGTAAAACCTCTGACCTGACACGGGATATTTAGAGGTAAAACCTCTGACCTGACACGGGAGATTTAGAGGTAAAACCTCTGACCTGACATGAAAGATCTAAAAGGTAAAACCTCTGACCTAACACTACCACTAAAATTTAGAGGTAAAACCTCTGACCTGACACGAGAGATTTAGAGGTTAAACCTCTGATCTGACATGGGAAATTGAGAGTTAAAACATCTGACCTGACACGAGAGATTTAGAAGTAAATCCTCTGACCTGACATGGGATATTTAGAGGTTAAACCTCTCACCTGACACGAGCGATTTAGAGGTAAAACCTCTGACCTGACACGAGAGATTGAGAGGTAAAACCTCTGACCTGACACGCGAGATTGAGAGGTAAAACCTCTGACCTGACACAAAAGATCTAAAGGTAAAACCTCTGAGCTGACATGAGAAATCTAGGGGTAAAACCTCTGACCTGACACGAAAGATCTAAAGGTAAAACCTCTCACCTGACACGAGCGATTTAGAGGTAAAACCTCTGACCTGACACGAGAGATTTAGAGGTAAAACCTCTGACCTGACACGGGAGATTGAGAGGTAAAATCTCTGACCTGACACGAGAGAGATCTAGAGGTAAAACCTCTGACCTGACACGAGAGATTTAGAGGTAAAACCAATGACCTGACACGAGAGATATAGAGGTAAAACCTCTGACCTGACAAGAGAGATTTAGAGGTAAAACCTCTGACCTGACACGAGAGATTTAGAGGTAAAACCTCTGACCTGACACGAGAGATTTTGAGGTAACAACCTCTGACCTAACAAGAGAGATTTAGAGGTAAAACCTCTGACCTGACACAAGAAATTTAGGGGTAAATCCTCTGACCTGACACGGGAGATTTAGAGGTAAAACCTCTGACTTGACACGAAAGATATGAAGGTAAAACCTCTGACCTGACAAGAGAGATTTAGAGGTAAAACCTCTGACCTGACACGAGAGATTTAGAGGTAAAACCTCTGACCTGACACGAGAGATTTAGAGGTAACAACCTCTGACCTAACAAGAGAGATCTAGAGGTAAAACCTCTGACCTGACACGAGAGATTTAGAGGTAAAACCTCTGACCTGACACGAGAGATTTAGAGGTAAAACCTCTGACCTGACACGCGAAAATGAGAGGTAAAACCTCTGACCTGACACGAGAGATCTAGAGGTAAATCCTCTGCCCTGACACGAGAGATTGAGAGGTAAAACCTCTGACCTGACACGGAGGATTGAGAGGTAAAACCTCTGACCTGACACGGGATATTTAGAGGTAAAACCTCTGTCCTGACACGGGAGATTTAGAGGTAAAACCTCTGACCTGACACGAGAGATTTAGAGGTTAAACCTCTGACCTGACATGGGAAATTGAGAGGTAAAACATCTGACCTGACACGAGCGATTTAGAGGTAAAACCTCTGACCTGACACGAGAGATTGAGAGGTAAAACTTCTGACCTGACACGAGAGATCTAGAGGTAAATCCTCTGCCTTGACACGAGAGATTGAGAGGTAAAACCTCTGACCTGACACGGAGGATTGAGAGGTAAAACCTCTGACCTGACACGGGATATTTAGAGGTAAAACCTCTGACATGACACGGGAGATTTAGAGGTAAAACCTCTGACCTGACATGAAAGATCTAAAAGGTAATACCTCTGACCTAACACTACCACTAAAATTTAGAGGTAAAACCTCTGACCTGACACGAGAGATTTAGAGGTTAAACCTCTGACCTGACACGAGAGATTTAGGGGTAAAACCTCTGACCTGACACGCGAGATTGAGAGGTAAAACCTCTGACCTGACACGAGAGATCTAGAGGTAAATCCTGTGCCCTGACACGAGCGATTAAGAGGTAAAACCTCTGACCTGACACGGAGGATTGAGAGGTAAAACCTCTGACCTGACACGGGATATTTAGAGGTAAAACCTCTGACCTGACACGGGAGATTTAGAGGTAAAACCTCTGACCTGACATGAAAGATCTAAAAGGTAAAACCTCTGACCTGACACGAGAGATTTAGAGGTTAAACCTCTGATCTGACATGGGAAATTGAGAGTTAAAACATCTGACCTGACACGAGAGATTTAGAAGTAAATCCTCTGACCTGACATGGGATATTTAGAGGTTAAACCTCTCACCTGACACGAGCGATTTAGAGGTAAAACCTCTGACCTGACACGAGAGATTGAGAGGTAAAACCTCTGAACTGACACGGGAGATTGAGAGGTAAAATCTCTGACCTGACACGAGAGATCTAGAGGTAAAACCTCTGACCTGACACGGGAGATTTAGAGGTAAAACCTCTGACCTGACACGAGAGATTTAGAGGTAAAACCTCTGACCTGACACGCGAAATTGAGAGGTAAAACTTCTGACCTGACACGAGAGATCTAGAGGTAAATCCTCTGCCCTGACACGAGAGATTGAGAGGTAAAACCTCTGACCTGACACGGAGGATTGAGAGGTAAAACCTCTGACCTGACACGGGATATTTAGAGGTAAAACCTCTGACCTGACACGGGAGATTTAGAGGTAAAACCTCTGACCTGACATGAAAGATCTAAAAGGTAAAACCTCTGACCTAACACTACCACTAAAATTTAGAGGTAAAACCTCTGACCTGACACGAGAGATTTAGAGGTTAAACCTCTGATCTGACATGGGAAATTGAGAGTTAAAACATCTGACCTGACACGAGAGATTTAGAAGTAAATCCTCTGACCTGACATGGGATATTTAGAGGTTAAACCTCTCACCTGACACGAGCGATTTAGAAGTAAAACCTCTGACCTGACACGAGAGATTGAGAGGTAAAACCTCTGACCTGACACGAGAGATCTAGAGGTAAAACCTCTGACCTGACACGGGAGATTTAGAGGTAAAACCTCTGACCTGACACGGGAGATTTAGAGGTTAAACCTCTGACCTGACATGGGAAATTGAGAGGTAAAACATCTGACCTGACACGAGCGATTTAGAGGTAAAACCTCTGACCTGACACGAGAGATTGAGAGGTAAAACCTCTGACCTGACACGGGAGATTGAGAGGTAAAATCTCTGACCTGACACGAGAGATCTAGAGGTAAAACCTCTGACCTGACATGGGATATTTAGAGGTTAAACCTCTCACCTGACACGAGCGATTTAGAGGTAAAACCTCTGACCTGACACGAGAGATTGAGAGGTAAAATCTCTGACCTGACACGAGAGATCTAGAGGTAAAACCTCTGACCTGACACGGGAGATTTAGAGGTAAAACCTCTGACCTGACACGGGAGATTTAGAGGTTAAACCTCTGACCTGACATGGGAAATTGAGAGGTAAAACATCTGACCTGACACGAGCGATTTAGAGGTAAAACCTCTGACCTGACACGAGAGATTGAGAGGTAAAACCTCTGACCTGACACGGGAGATTGAGAGGTAAAATCTCTGACCTGACACGAGAGATCTAGAGGTAAAACCTCTGACCTGACACGGGATATTTAGAGGTAAAACCTCTGACATGACACGGGAGATTTAGAGGTAAAACCTCTGACCTGACATGAAAGATCTAAAAGGTAATACCTCTGACCTAACACTACCACTAAAATTTAGAGGTAAAACCTCTGACCTGACACGAGAGATTTAGAGGTTAAACCTCTGACCTGACACGAGAGATTTAGGGGTAAAACATCTGACCTGACACGCGAGATTGAGAGGTAAAACCTCTGACCTGACACGAGAGATCTAGAGGTAAATCCTGTGCCCTGACACGAGCGATTGAGAGGTAAAACCTCTGACCTGACACGGAGGATTGAGAGGTAAAACCTCTGACCTGACACGGGATATTTAGAGGTAAAACCTCTGACCTGACACGGGAGATTTAGAGGTAAAACCTCTGACCTGACATGAAAGATCTAAAAGGTAAAACCTCTGACCTGACACGAGAGATTTAGAGGTTAAACCTCTGATCTGACATGGGAAATTGAGAGTTAAAACATCTGACCTGACACGAGAGATTTAGAAGTAAATCCTCTGACCTGACATGGGATATTTAGAGGTTAAACCTCTCACCTGACACGAGCGATTTAGAGGTAAAACCTCTGACCTGACACGAGAGATTGAGAGGTAAAACCTCTGAACTGACACGGGAGATTGAGAGGTAAAATCTCTGACCTGACACGAGAGATCTAGAGGTAAAACCTCTGACCTGACACGGGAGATTTAGAGGTAAAACCTCTGACCTGACACGAGAGATTTAGAGGTAAAACCTCTGACCTGACACGCGAAATTGAGAGGTAAAACTTCTGACCTGACACGAGAGATCTAGAGGTAAATCCTCTGCCCTGACACGAGAGATTGAGAGGTAAAACCTCTGACCTGACACGGAGGATTGAGAGGTAAAACCTCTGACCTGACACGGGATATTTAGAGGTAAAACCTCTGACCTGACACGGGAGATTTAGAGGTAAAACCTCTGACCTGACATGAAAGATCTAAAAGGTAAAACCTCTGACCTAACACTACCACTAAAATTTAGAGGTAAAACCTCTGACCTGACACGAGAGATTTAGAGGTTAAACCTCTGATCTGACATGGGAAATTGAGAGTTAAAACATCTGACCTGACACGAGAGATTTAGAAGTAAATCCTCTGACCTGACATGGGATATTTAGAGGTTAAACCTCTCACCTGACACGAGCGATTTAGAGGTAAAACCTCTGACCTGACACGAGAGATTGAGAGGTAAAACCTCTGACCTGACACGCGAGATTGAGAGGTAAAACCTCTGACCTGACACAAAAGATCTAAAGGTAAAACCTCTGAGCTGACATGAGAAATCTAGGGGTAAAACCTCTGACCTGACACGAAAGATCTAAAGGTAAAACCTCTGAGCTGACATGAGAAATCTAGAGGTAAAACTTCTGACCTGACACGAGAGATTTAGAAGTAAATCTTCTGACATGACATGGGATATTTAGAGGTTAAACCTCTCACCTGACACGAGCGATTTAGAGGTAAAACCTCTGACCTGACACGAGAGATTTAGAGGTAAAACCTCTGACCTGACACGGGAGATTGAGAGGTAAAATCTCTGACCTGACACGAGAGAGATCTAGAGGTAAAACCTCTGACCTGACACGAGAGATTTAGAGGTAAAACCAATGACCTGACACGAGAGATATAGAGGTTAAACCTCTCACCTGACACGAGCGATTTAGAGGTAAAACCTCTGACCTGACACGAGAGATTGAGAGGTAAAACCTCTGAACTGACACGGGAGATTGAGAGGTAAAATCTCTGACCTGACACGAGAGATCTAGAGGTAAAAACTCTGACCTGACACGGGAGATTTAGAGGTAAAACCTCTGACCTGACACGAGAGATTTAGAGGTAAAACCTCTGACCTGACACGCGAAATTGAGAGGTAAAACTTCTGACCTGACACGAGAGATCTAGAGGTAAATCCTCTGCCCTGACACGAGAGATTGAGAGGTAAAACCTCTGACCTGACACGGAGGATTGAGAGGTAAAACCTCTGACCTGACACGGGATATTTAGAGGTAAAACCTCTGACCTGACACGGGAGATTTAGAGGTAAAACCTCTGACCTGACATGAAAGATCTAAAAGGTAAAACCTCTGACCTGACATGAAAGATCTAAAAGGTAAAACCTCTGACCTAACACTACCACTAAAATTTAGAGGTAAAACCTCTGACCTGACACGAGAGATTTAGAGGTTAAACCTCTGATCTGACATGGGAAATTGAGAGTTAAAACATCTGACCTGACACGAGAGATTTAGAAGTAAATCCTCTGACCTGACATGGGATATTTAGAGGTTAAACCTCTCACCTGACACGAGCGATTTAGAGGTAAAACCTCTGACCTGACACGAGAGATTGAGAGGTAAAACCTCTGACCTGACACGCGAGATTGAGAGGTAAAACCTCTGACCTGACACAAAAGATCTAAAGGTAAAACCTCTGAGCTGACATGAGAAATCTAGGGGTAAAACCTCTGACCTGACACGAAAGATCTAAAGGTAAAACCTCTGAGCTGACATGAGAAATCTAGAGGTAAAACTTCTGACCTGACACGAGAGATTTAGAAGTAAATCTTCTGACATGACATGGGATATTTAGAGGTTAAACCTCTCACCTGACACGAGCGATTTAGAGGTAAAACCTCTGACCTGACACGAGAGATTTAGAGGTAAAACCTCTGACCTGACACGGGAGATTGAGAGGTAAAATCTCTGACCTGACACGAGAGAGATCTAGAGGTAAAACCTCTGACCTGACACGAGAGATTTAGAGGTAAAACCAATGACCTGACACGAGAGATATAGAGGTAAAACCTCTGACCTGACAAGAGAGATTTAGAGGTAAAACCTCTGACCTGACACGAGAGATTTAGAGGTAAAACCTCTGACCTGACACGAGAGATTTAGAGGTAACAACCTCTGACCTAACAAGAGAGATTTAGAGGTAAAACCTCTGACCTGACACAAGCAATTTAGGGGTAAATCCTCTGACCTGACACGGGAGATTTAGAGGTAAAACCTCTGACTTGACACGAAAGATATGAAGGTAAAACCTCTGACCTGACAAGAGAGATTTAGAGGTAAAACCTCTGACCTGACACGAGAGATTTAGAGGTAAAACCTCTGACCTGACACGAGAGATTTAGAGGTAACAACCTCTGACCTAACAAGAGAGATCTAGAGGTAAAACCTCTGACCTGACACGAGAGATTTAGAGGTAAAACCTCTGACCTGACACGAGAGATTTAGAGGTAAAACCTCTGACCTGACACGCGAAAATGAGAGGTAAAACCTCTGACCTGACACGAAAGATCTAGAGGTAAATCCTCTGCCCTGACACGAGAGATTGAGAGGTAAAACCTCTGACCTGACACGGAGGATTGAGAGGTAAAACCTCTGACCTGACACGGGATATTTAGAGGTAAAACCTCTGTCCTGACACGGGAGATTTAGAGGTAAAACCTCTGACCTGACACGAGAGATTTAGAGGTAAAACCTCTGACCTGACACGGGAGATTGAGAGGTAAAATCTCTGACCTGACACGAGAGAGATCTAGAGGTAAAACTTCTGACCTGACACGAGAGATTTAGAAGTAAATCTTCTGACATGACATGGGATATTTAGAGGTTAAACCTCTCACCTGACACGAGCGATTTAGAGGTAAAACCTCTGACCTGACACGAGAGATTTAGAGGTAAAACCTCTGACCTGACACGGGAGATTGAGAGGTAAAATCTCTGACCTGACACGAGAGAGATCTAGAGGTAAAACCTCTGACCTGACACGAGAGATTTAGAGGTAAAACCAATGACCTGACACGAGAGATATAGAGGTTAAACCTCTCACCTGACACGAGCGATTTAGAGGTAAAACCTCTGACCTGACACGAGAGATTGAGAGGTAAAACCTCTGAACTGACACGGGAGATTGAGAGGTAAAATCTCTGACCTGACACGAGAGATCTAGAGGTAAAACCTCTGACCTGACACGGGAGATTTAGAGGTAAAACCTCTGACCTGACACGAGAGATTTAGAGGTAAAACCTCTGACCTGACACGCGAAATTGAGAGGTAAAACTTCTGACCTGACACGAGAGATCTAGAGGTAAATCCTCTGCCCTGACACGAGAGATTGAGAGGTAAAACCTCTGACCTGACACGGAGGATTGAGAGGTAAAACCTCTGACCTGACACGGGATATTTAGAGGTAAAACCTCTGACCTGACACGGGAGATTTAGAGGTAAAACCTCTGACCTGACATGACAGATCTAAAAGGTAAAACCTCTGACCTAACACTACCACTAAAATTTAGAGGTAAAACCTCTGACCTGACACGAGAGATTTAGAGGTTAAACCTCTGATCTGACATGGGAAATTGAGAGTTAAAACATCTGACCTGACACGAGAGATTTAGAAGTAAATCCTCTGACCTGACATGGGATATTTAGAGGTTAAACCTCTCACCTGACACGAGCGATTTAGAGGTAAAACCTCTGACCTGACACGAGAGATTGAGAGGTAAAACCTCTGACCTGACACGCGAGATTGAGAGGTAAAACCTCTGACCTGACACAAAAGATCTAAAGGTAAAACCTCTGAGCTGACATGAGAAATCTAGGGGTAAAACCTCTGACCTGACACGAAAGATCTAAAGGTAAAACCTCTGAGCTGACATGAGAAATCTAGAGGTAAAACTTCTGACCTGACACGAGAGATTTAGAAGTAAATCTTCTGACATGACATGGGATATTTAGAGGTTAAACCTCTCACCTGACACGAGCGATTTAGAGGTAAAACCTCTGACCTGACACGAGAGATTTAGAGGTAAAACCTCTGACCTGACACGGGAGATTGAGAGGTAAAATCTCTGACCTGACACGAGAGAGATCTAGAGGTAAAACCTCTGACCTGACACGAGAGATTTAGAGGTAAAACCAATGACCTGACACGAGAGATATAGAGGTAAAACCTCTGACCTGACAAGAGAGATTTAGAGGTAAAACCTCTGACCTGACACGAGAGATTTAGAGGTAAAACCTCTGACCTGACACGAGAGATTTAGAGGTAACAACCTCTGACCTAACAAGAGAGATTTAGAGGTAAAACCTCTGACCTGACACAAGCAATTTAGGGGTAAATCCTCTGACCTGACACGGGAGATTTAGAGGTAAAACCTCTGACTTGACACGAAAGATATGAAGGTAAAACCTCTGACCTGACAAGAGAGATTTAGAGGTAAAACCTCTGACCTGACACGAGAGATTTAGAGGTAAAACCTCTGACCTGACACGAGAGATTTAGAGGTAACAACCTCTGACCTAACAAGAGAGATCTAGAGGTAAAACCTCTGACCTGACACGAGAGATTTAGAGGTAAAACCTCTGACCTGACACGAGAGATTTAGAGGTAAAACCTCTGACCTGACACGCGAAAATGAGAGGTAAAACCTCTGACCTGACACGAAAGATCTAGAGGTAAATCCTCTGCCCTGACACGAGAGATTGAGAGGTAAAACCTCTGACCTGACACGGAGGATTGAGAGGTAAAACCTCTGACCTGACACGGGATATTTAGAGGTAAAACCTCTGTCCTGACACGGGAGATTTAGAGGTAAAACCTCTGACCTGACACGAGAGATTTAGAGGTTAAACCTCTGACCTGACATGGGAAATTGAGAGGTAAAACATCTGACCTGACACGAGCGATTTAGAGGTAAAACCTCTGACCTGACACGAGAGATTGAGAGGTAAAACTTCTGACCTGACACGAGAGATCTAGAGGTAAATCCTCTGCCTTGACACGAGAGATTGAGAGGTAAAACCTCTGACCTGACACGGAGGATTGAGAGGTAAAACCTCTGACCTGACACGGGATATTTAGAGGTAAAACCTCTGACATGACACGGGAGATTTAGAGGTAAAACCTCTGACCTGACATGAAATATCTAAAAGGTAATACCTCTGACCTAACACTACCACTAAAATTTAGAGGTAAAACCTCTGACCTGACACGAGAGATTTAGAGGTTAAACCTCTGACCTGACACGAGAGATTTAGGGGTAAAACATCTGACCTGACACGCGAGATTGAGAGGTAAAACCTCTGACCTGACACGAGAGATCTAGAGGTAAATCCTGTGCCCTGACACGAGCGATTGAGAGGTAAAACCTCTGACCTGACACGGAGGATTGAGAGGTAAAACCTCTGACCTGACACGGGATATTTAGAGGTAAAACCTCTGACCTGACACGGGAGATTTAGAGGTAAAACCTCTGACCTGACATGAAAGATCTAAAAGGTAAAACCTCTGACCTGACACGAGAGATTTAGAGGTTAAACCTCTGATCTGACATGGGAAATTGAGAGTTAAAACATCTGACCTGACACGAGAGATTTAGAAGTAAATCCTCTGACCTGACATGGGATATTTAGAGGTTAAACCTCTCACCTGACACGAGCGATTTAGAGGTAAAACCTCTGACCTGACACGAGAGATTGAGAGGTAAAACCTCTGAACTGACACGGGAGATTGAGAGGTAAAATCTCTGACCTGACACGAGAGATCTAGAGGTAAAACCTCTGACCTGACACGGGAGATTTAGAGGTAAAACCTCTGACCTGACACGAGAGATTTAGAGGTAAAACCTCTGACCTGACACGCGAAATTGAGAGGTAAAACTTCTGACCTGACACGAGAGATCTAGAGGTAAATCCTCTGCCCTGACACGAGAGATTGAGAGGTAAAACCTCTGACCTGACACGGAGGATTGAGAGGTAAAACCTCTGACCTGACACGGGATATTTAGAGGTAAAACCTCTGACCTGACACGGGAGATTTAGAGGTAAAACCTCTGACCTGACATGAAAGATCTAAAAGGTAAAACCTCTGACCTAACACTACCACAAAAATTTAGAGGTAAAACCTCTGACCTGACACGAGAGATTTAGAGGTTAAACCTCTGATCTGACATGGGAAATTGAGAGTTAAAACATCTGACCTGACACGAGAGATTTAGAAGTAAATCCTCTGACCTGACATGGGATATTTAGAGGTTAAACCTCTCACCTGACACGAGCGATTTAGAGGTAAAACCTCTGACCTGACACGAGAGATTGAGAGGTAAAACCTCTGACCTGACACGGGAGATTTAGAGGTTAAACCTCTGACCTGACATGGGAAATTGAGAGGTAAAACATCTGACCTGACACGAGCGATTTAGAGGTAAAACCTCTGACCTGACACGAAAGATTGAGAAGTAAAACCTCTGACCTGACACGGGAGATTGAGAGGTAAAATCTCTGACCTGACACGAGAGATCTAGAGGTAAAACCTCTGACCTGACATGGGATATTTAGAGGTTAAACCTCTCACCTGACACGAGCGATTTAGAGGTAAAACCTCTGACCTGACACGAGAGATTGAGAGGTAAAATCTCTGACCTGACACGAGAGATCTAGAGGTAAAACCTCTGACCTGACACGGGAGATTTAGAGGTAAAACATCTGACCTGACACGGGAGATTTAGAGGTTAAACCTCTGACCTGACATGGGAAATTGAGAGGTAAAACATCTGACCTGACACGAGCGATTTAGAGGTAAAACCTCTGACCTGACACGAGAGATTGAGAGGTAAAACCTCTGACCTGACACGGGAGATTGAGAGGTAAAATCTCTGACCTGACACGAGAGATCTAGAGGTAAAACCTCTGACCTGACACGGGAGATTTAGAGGTAAAACCTCTGACCTGACACGAGAGATTTAGAGGTAAAACCTCTGACCTGACACGCGAGATTGAGAGGTAAAACCTCTGACCTGACACAAAAGATCTAAAGGTAAAACCTCTGAGCTGACATGAGAAATCTAGGGGTAAAACCTCTGACCTGACACGAAAGATCTAAAGGTAAAACCTCTGACCTGACACGAGAGATTTAGAGGTAAAACCTCTGACCTGACACGGGAGATTGAGAGGTAAAATCTGACCTGACACGAGAGAGATCTAGAGGTAAAACCTCTGACCTGACACGAGAGATTTAGAGGTAAAACCAATGACCTGACACGAGAGATATAGAGGTAAAACCTCTGACCTGACAAGAGAGATTTAGAGGTAAAACCTCTGACCTGACACGAGAGATTTAGAGGTAAAACCTCTGACCTGACACGAGAGATTTAGAGGTAACAACCTCTGACGTAACAAGAGAGATTTAGAGGTAAAACCTCTGACCTGACACAAGAAATTTAGGGGTAAATCCTCTGACCTGACACGGGAGATTTAGAGGTAAAACCTCTGACTTGACACGAAAGATATGAAGGTAAAACCTCTGACCTGACAAGAGAGATTTAGAGGTAAAACCTCTGACCTGACACGAGAGATTTAGAGGTAAAACCTCTGACCTGACACGAGAGATTTAGAGGTAACAACCTCTGACCTAACAAGAGAGATCTAGAGGTAAAACCTCTGACCTGACACGAGAGATTTAGAGGTAAAACCAATGACCTGAGACGAGAGATATAGAGGTAAAACCTCTGACCTGACAAGAGAGATTTAGAGGTAAAACCTCTGACCTGACACGAGAGATTTAGAGGTAAAACCTCTGACCTGACACGAGAGATTTAGAGGTAACAACCTCTGACCTAACAAGAGAGATTTAGAGGTAAAACCTCTGACCTGACACAAGAAATTTAGGGGTAAATCCTCTGACCTGACACGGGAGATTTAGAGGTAAAACCTCTGACTTGACACGAAAGATATGAAGGTAAAAACTCTGACCTGACATGGGAGATTTAGAGGTAAAACCTCTGACCTGACACGAGAGATTTAGAGGTAAAACCTCTGACCTGACACGGGAAATTGAGGTAAAACCTCTGACCTGACACGAGAGATCTAGAGGTAAAACCTCTGACCTGACACGAAAGATTTAGAGGTAAAACCTATGACCTGACACGAGAGATTTAGAGATAAAACCTCTGACCTGACATGGGAAAGTGAGAGGTAAAACCTCTGACCTGACACGAGAGATCTAAAGGTAAAACCTCTGACCTGACACGGGAAATTGAGAGTTAAAACCTCTGACCTGACACGAGAGATCGAGAGGTAAAACCTCTGACCTGACACGAGAGATTAAGAGGTAAAACCAATGACCTGACACGAGAGAAATAGAGGTAAATCCTCTGACCTGACACGAAAGATCTAAAGGTAAAACCTCTGAGCTGACATGAGAAATCTAGAGGTAAAACCTCTGACCTGACACGAGAGATTGAAGTAAAACCTCTGACCTGACACGAGAGATTTAGAGGTAAAACCTCTGACATGACACGGAAAATTGAGAGGTAAAACCTCTGACCTGACACGAGAGATAGAGGTAAAACCTCTGACCTGACACGGGAGATTTAGAGGTAAAACCTCTGACCTGACACGAAAGATCTAAAAGGTAAAACCTCTGACCTAACACTACCACTAAAAATTTAGAGGTAAAACCTCTGACCTGACACGAGAGATTTAGAGGTTAAACCTCTGACCTGACATGGGAAATTGAGAGTTAAAACATCTGACCTGACACGAGAGATTTAGAAGTAAATCCTCTGACCTGACATGGGATATTTAGAGGTAAAACCTCTGACCTGACACGAGAGATCTAGAGGTAAAACCTCTGACCTGACACGGGAGATTTAGAGGTAAAACCTCTGACCTGACACGAGAGATTGAGGTAAAACCTCTGACCTGACACGGGAGATTGAGAGGTAAAATCTCTGACCTGACACGAGAGATCTAGAGGTAAAACCTCTGACCTGACACGGGAGATTTAGAGGTAAAACCTCTGACCTGACACGAGAGATTTAGAGGTAAAACCTCTGACCTGACACGCGAGATTGAGAGGTAAAACCTCTGACCTGACACGAGAGATCTAGAGGTAAATCCTCTGCCCTGACACGAGAGATTGAGAGGTAAAACCTCTGACCTGACACGGAGGATTGAGAGGTAAAACCTCTGACCTGACACGGGATATTTAGAGGTAAAACCTCTGACCTGACACGGGAGAATTAGAGGTAAAACCTCTGACCTGACACGAGAGATTTAGAGGTTAAACCTCTGACCTGACATGGGAAATTGAGAGGTAAAACATCTGACCTGACACGAGCGATTTAGAGGTAAAACCTCTGACCTGACACGAGAGATTGAGAGGTAAAACCTCTGACCTGACACGAGAGATTTAGAGGTAAAACCTCTGACATGACACGGAAAATTGAGAGGTAAAACCTCTGACCTGACACGAGAGATAGAGGTAAAACCTCTGACCTGACACGGGAGATTTAGAGGTAAAACCTCTGACCTGACACGAAAGATCTAAAAGGTAAAACCTCTGACCTAACACTACCACTAAAAATTTAGAGGTAAAACTTCTGACCTGACACGAGAGATTTAGAGGTTAAACCTCTGACCTGACATGGGAAATTGAGAGTTAAAACATCTGACCTGACACGAGAGATTTAGAAGTAAATCCTCTGACCTGACATGGGATATTTAGAGGTAAAACCTCTGACCTGACACGAGAGATCTAGAGGTAAAACCTCTGACCTGACACGGGAGATTAAGAGGTAAAACCTCTGACCTGACACGAGAGATTGAGGTAAAACCTCTGACCTGACACGGGAGATTGAGAGGTAAAATCTCTGACCTGACACGAGAGATCTAGAGGTAAAACCTCTGACCTGACACGGGAGATTTAGAGGTAAAACCTCTGACCTGACACGAGAGATTTAGAGGTAAAACCTCTGACCTGACACGCGAGATTGAGAGGTAAAACCTCTGACCTGACACGAGAGATCTAGAGGTAAATCCTCTGCCCTGACACGAGAGATTGAGAGGTAAAACCTCTGACCTGACACGGAGGATTGAGAGGTAAAACCTCTGACCTGACACGGGATATTTAGAGGTAAAACCTCTGACCTGACACGGGAGATTTAGAGGTAAAACCTCTGACCTGACACGAGAGATTTAGAGGTTAAACCTCTGACCTGACATGGGAAATTGAGAGGTAAAACATCTGACCTGACACGAGCGATTTAGAGGTAAAACCTCTGACCTGACACGAGAGATTGAGAGGTAAAACCTCTGACCTGACACGAGAGATTGAGAGGTAAAACCTCTGACCTGACACGGGAGATTGAGAGGTAAAACCTCTGACCTGACACGAGAGATTGAGAGGTAAAACCTCTGACCTGACACGAGAGATTTAGAGGTAAAACCTCTGACCTGACACGCGAAATTGAGAGGTAAAACCTCTGACCTGACACGAGAGATCTAGAGGTAAATCCTCTGCCCTGACATTAGAGATTGAGAGGTAAAACCTCTGACCTGACACGAGAGATAGAGGTAAAACCTCTGACCTGACACGGGAGATTTAGAGGTAAAACCTCTGACCTGACACGAAAGATCTAAAAGGTAAAACCTCTGACCTAACACTACCACTAAAAATTTAGAGGTAAAACCTCTGACCTGACACGAGAGATTTAGAGGTTAAACCTCTGACCTGACACGGAGGATTGAGAGGTAAAACCTCTGACCTGACACGAGAGATTTAGAGGTAAAACCTCTGACCTGACACGCGAAATTGAGAGGTAAAACTTCTGACCTGACACGAGAGATCTAGAGGTAAATCCTCTGCCCTGACACGAGAGATTGAGAGGTAAAACCTCTGACCTGACACGGAGGATTGAGAGGTAAAACCTCTGACCTGACACGGGATATTTAGAGGTAAAACCTCTGACCTGACACGGGAGATTTAGAGGTAAAACCTCTGACCTGACATGAAAGATCTAAAAGGTAAAACCTCTGACCTAACACTACCACTAAAATTTAGAGGTAAAACCTCTGACCTGACACGAGAGATTTAGAGGTTAAACCTCTGATCTGACATGGGAAATTGAGAGTTAAAACATCTGACCTGACACGAGAGATTTAGAAGTAAATCCTCTGACCTGACATGGGATATTTAGAGGTTAAACCTCTCACCTGACACGAGCGATTTAGAGGTAAAACCTCTGACCTGACACGAGAGATTGAGAGGTAAAACCTCTGACCTGACACGCGAGATTGAGAGGTAAAACCTCTGACCTGACACAAAAGATCTAAAGGTAAAACCTCTGAGCTGACATGAGAAATCTAGGGGTAAAACCTCTGACCTGACACGAAAGATCTAAAGGTAAAACCTCTGAGCTGACATGAGAAATCTAGAGGTAAAACTTCTGACCTGACACGAGAGATTTAGAAGTAAATCTTCTGACATGACATGGGATATTTAGAGGTTAAACCTCTCACCTGACACGAGCGATTTAGAGGTAAAACCTCTGACCTGACACGAGAGATTTAGAGGTAAAACCTCTGACCTGACACGGGAGATTGAGAGGTAAAACATCTGACCTGACACGGGAGATTTAGAGGTTAAACCTCTGACCTGACATGGGAAATTGAGAGGTAAAACATCTGACCTGACACGAGCGATTTAGAGGTAAAACCTCTGACCTGACACGAGAGATTGAGAGGTAAAACCTCTGACCTGACACGGGAGATTGAGAGGTAAAATCTCTGACCTGACACGAGAGATCTAGAGGTAAAACCTCTGACCTGACACGGGAGATTTAGAGGTAAAACCTCTGACCTGACACGAGAGATTTAGAGGTAAAACCTCTGACCTGACACGCGAGATTGAGAGGTAAAACCTCTGACCTGACACAAAAGATCTAAAGGTAAAACCTCTGAGCTGACATGAGAAATCTAGGGGTAAAACCTCTGACCTGACACGAAAGATCTAAAGGTAAAACCTCTGACCTGACACGAGAGATTTAGAGGTAAAACCTCTGACCTGACACGGGAGATTGAGAGGTAAAATCTGACCTGACACGAGAGAGATCTAGAGGTAAAACCTCTGACCTGACACGAGAGATTTAGAGGTAAAACCAATGACCTGACACGAGAGATATAGAGGTAAAACCTCTGACCTGACAAGAGAGATTTAGAGGTAAAACCTCTGACCTGACACGAGAGATTTAGAGGTAAAACCTCTGACCTGACACGAGAGATTTAGAGGTAACAACCTCTGACGTAACAAGAGAGATTTAGAGGTAAAACCTCTGACCTGACACAAGAAATTTAGGGGTAAATCCTCTGACCTGACACGGGAGATTTAGAGGTAAAACCTCTGACTTGACACGAAAGATATGAAGGTAAAACCTCTGACCTGACAAGAGAGATTTAGAGGTAAAACCTCTGACCTGACACGAGAGATTTAGAGGTAAAACCTCTGACCTGACACGAGAGATTTAGAGGTAACAACCTCTGACCTAACAAGAGAGATCTAGAGGTAAAACCTCTGACCTGACACGAGAGATTTAGAGGTAAAACCAATGACCTGACACGAGAGATATAGAGGTAAAACCTCTGACCTGACAAGAGAGATTTAGAGGTAAAACCTCTGACCTGACACGAGAGATTTAGAGGTAAAACCTCTGACCTGACACGAGAGATTTAGAGGTAACAACCTCTGACCTAACAAGAGAGATTTAGAGGTAAAACCTCTGACCTGACACAAGAAATTTAGGGGTAAATCCTCTGACCTGACACGGGAGATTTAGAGGTAAAACCTCTGACTTGACACGAAAGATATGAAGGTAAAAACTCTGACCTGACATGGGAGATTTAGAGGTAAAACCTCTGACCTGACACGAGAGATTTAGAGGTAAAACCTCTGACCTGACACGGGAAATTGAGGTAAAACCTCTGACCTGACACGAGAGATCTAGAGGTAAAACCTCTGACCTGACACGAAAGATTTAGAGGTAAAACCTATGACCTGACACGAGAGATTTAGAGATAAAACCTCTGACCTGACATGGGAAAGTGAGAGGTAAAACCTCTGACCTGACACGAGAGATCTAAAGGTAAAACCTCTGACCTGACACGGGAAATTGAGAGTTAAAACCTCTGACCTGACACGAGAGATCGAGAGGTAAAACCTCTGACCTGACACGAGAGATTAAGAGGTAAAACCAATGACCTGACACGAGAGAAATAGAGGTAAATCCTCTGACCTGACACGAAAGATCTAAAGGTAAAACCTCTGAGCTGACATGAGAAATCTAGAGGTAAAACCTCTGACCTGACACGAGAGATTGAAGTAAAACCTCTGACCTGACACGAGAGATCTAGAGGTAAAACCTCTGACCTGACACGAAAGATTTAGAAGTAAAACCTCTGACCTGACACGAGAGATTTAGAGGTAAAACCTCTGACATGACACGGAAAATTGAGAGGTAAAACCTCTGACCTGACACGAGAGATAGAGGTAAAACCTCTGACCTGACACGGGAGATTTAGAGGTAAAACCTCTGACCTGACACGAAAGATCTAAAAGGTAAAACCTCTGACCTAACACTACCACTAAAAATTTAGAGGTAAAACCTCTGACCTGACACGAGAGATTTAGAGGTTAAACCTCTGACCTGACATGGGAAATTGAGAGTTAAAACATCTGACCTGACACGAGAGATTTAGAAGTAAATCCTCTGACCTGACATGGGATATTTAGAGGTAAAACCTCTGACCTGACACGAGAGATCTAGAGGTAAAACCTCTGACCTGACACGGGAGATTTAGAGGTAAAACCTCTGACCTGACACGAGAGATTGAGGTAAAACCTCTGACCTGACACGGGAGATTGAGAGGTAAAATCTCTGACCTGACACGAGAGATCTAGAGGTAAAACCTCTGACCTGACACGGGAGATTTAGAGGTAAAACCTCTGACCTGACACGAGAGATTTAGAGGTAAAACCTCTGACCTGACACGCGAGATTGAGAGGTAAAACCTCTGACCTGACACGAGAGATCTAGAGGTAAATCCTCTGCCCTGACACGAGAGATTGAGAGGTAAAACCTCTGACCTGACACGGAGGATTGAGAGGTAAAACCTCTGACCTGACACGGGATATTTAGAGGTAAAACCTCTGACCTGACACGGGAGAATTAGAGGTAAAACCTCTGACCTGACACGAGAGATTTAGAGGTTAAACCTCTGACCTGACATGGGAAATTGAGAGGTAAAACATCTGACCTGACACGAGCGATTTAGAGGTAAAACCTCTGACCTGACACGAGAGATTGAGAGGTAAAACCTCTGACCTGACACGAGAGATTTAGAGGTAAAACCTCTGACATGACACGGAAAATTGAGAGGTAAAACCTCTGACCTGACACGAGAGATAGAGGTAAAACCTCTGACCTGACACGGGAGATTTAGAGGTAAAACCTCTGACCTGACACGAAAGATCTAAAAGGTAAAACCTCTGACCTAACACTACCACTAAAAATTTAGAGGTAAAACTTCTGACCTGACACGAGAGATTTAGAGGTTAAACCTCTGACCTGACATGGGAAATTGAGAGTTAAAACATCTGACCTGACACGAGAGATTTAGAAGTAAATCCTCTGACCTGACATGGGATATTTAGAGGTAAAACCTCTGACCTGACACGAGAGATCTAGAGGTAAAACCTCTGACCTGACACGGGAGATTAAGAGGTAAAACCTCTGACCTGACACGAGAGATTGAGGTAAAACCTCTGACCTGACACGGGAGATTGAGAGGTAAAATCTCTGACCTGACACGAGAGATCTAGAGGTAAAACCTCTGACCTGACACGGGAGATTTAGAGGTAAAACCTCTGACCTGACACGAGAGATTTAGAGGTAAAACCTCTGACCTGACACGCGAGATTGAGAGGTAAAACCTCTGACCTGACACGAGAGATCTAGAGGTAAATCCTCTGCCCTGACACGAGAGATTGAGAGGTAAAACCTCTGACCTGACACGGAGGATTGAGAGGTAAAACCTCTGACCTGACACGGGATATTTAGAGGTAAAACCTCTGACCTGACACGGGAGATTTAGAGGTAAAACCTCTGACCTGACACGAGAGATTTAGAGGTTAAACCTCTGACCTGACATGGGAAATTGAGAGGTAAAACATCTGACCTGACACGAGCGATTTAGAGGTAAAACCTCTAACCTGACACGAGAGATTGAGAGGTAAAACCTCTGACCTGACACGAGAGATTGAGAGGTAAAACCTCTGACCTGACACGGGAGATTGAGAGGTAAAACCTCTGACCTGACACGAGAGATTGAGAGGTAAAACCTCTGACCTGACACGAGAGATTTAGAGGTAAAACCTCTGACCTGACACGCGAAATTGAGAGGTAAAACCTCTGACCTGACACGAGAGATCTAGAGGTAAATCCTCTGCCCTGACATTAGAGATTGAGAGGTAAAACCTCTGACCTGACACGAGAGATAGAGGTAAAACCTCTGACCTGACACGGGAGATTTAGAGGTAAAACCTCTGACCTGACACGAAAGATCTAAAAGGTAAAACCTCTGACCTAACACTACCACTAAAAATTTAGAGGTAAAACCTCTGACCTGACACGAGAGATTTAGAGGTTAAACCTCTGACCTGACACGGAGGATTGAGAGGTAAAACCTCTGACCTGACACGAGAGATTTAGAGGTAAAACCTCTGACCTGACACGCGAAATTGAGAGGTAAAACTTCTGACCTGACACGAGAGATCTAGAGGTAAATCCTCTGCCCTGACACGAGAGATTGAGAGGTAAAACCTCTGACCTGACACGGAGGATTGAGAGGTAAAACCTCTGACCTGACACGGGATATTTAGAGGTAAAACCTCTGACCTGACACGGGAGATTTAGAGGTAAAACCTCTGACCTGACATGAAAGATCTAAAAGGTAAAACCTCTGACCTAACACTACCACTAAAATTTAGAGGTAAAACCTCTGACCTGACACGAGAGATTTAGAGGTTAAACCTCTGATCTGACATGGGAAATTGAGAGTTAAAACATCTGACCTGACACGAGAGATTTAGAAGTAAATCCTCTGACCTGACATGGGATATTTAGAGGTTAAACCTCTCACCTGACACGAGCGATTTAGAGGTAAAACCTCTGACCTGACACGAGAGATTGAGAGGTAAAACCTCTGACCTGACACGCGAGATTGAGAGGTAAAACCTCTGACCTGACACAAAAGATCTAAAGGTAAAACCTCTGAGCTGACATGAGAAATCTAGGGGTAAAACCTCTGACCTGACACGAAAGATCTAAAGGTAAAACCTCTGAGCTGACATGAGAAATCTAGAGGTAAAACTTCTGACCTGACACGAGAGATTTAGAAGTAAATCTTCTGACATGACATGGGATATTTAGAGGTTAAACCTCTCACCTGACACGAGCGATTTAGAGGTAAAACCTCTGACCTGACACGAGAGATTTAGAGGTAAAACCTCTGACCTGACACGGGAGATTGAGAGGTAAAATCTCTGACCTGACACGAGAGAGATCTAGAGGTAAAACCTCTGACCTGACACGAGAGATTTAGAGGTAAAACCAATGACCTGACACGAGAGATATAGAGGTAAAACCTCTGACCTGACAAGAGAGATTTAGAGGTAAAACCTCTGACCTGACACGAGAGATTTAGAGGTAAAACCTCTGACCTGACACGAGAGATTTAGAGGTAACAACCTCTGACCTAACAAGAGAGATTTAGAGGTAAAACCTCTGACCTGACACAAGAAATTTAGGGGTAAATCCTCTGACCTGACACGGGAGATTTAGAGGTAAAACCTCTGACTTGACACGAAAGATATGAAGGTAAAACCTCTGACCTGACAAGAGAGATTTAGAGGTAAAACCTCTGACCTGACACGAGAGATTTAGAGGTAAAACCTCTGACCTGACACGAGAGATTTAGAGGTAACAACCTCTGACCTAACAAGAGAGATCTAGAGGTAAAACCTCTGACCTGACACGAGAGATTTAGAGGTAAAACCTCTGACCTGACACGAGAGATTTAGAGGTAAAACCTCTGACCTGACACGCGAAAATGAGAGGTAAAACCTCTGACCTGACACGAGAGATCTAGAGGTAAATCCTCTGCCCTGACACGAGAGATTGAGAGGTAAAACCTCTGACCTGACACGGAGGATTGAGAGGTAAAACCTCTGACCTGACACGGGATATTTAGAGGTAAAACCTCTGTCCTGACACGGGAGATTTAGAGGTAAAACCTCTGACCTGACACGAGAGATTTAGAGGTTAAACCTCTGACCTGACATGGAAAATTGAGAGGTAAAACATCTGACCTGACACGAGCGATTTAGAGGTAAAACCTCTGACCTGACACGAGAGATTGAGAGGTAAAACTTCTGACCTGACACGAGAGATCTAGAGGTAAATCCTCTGCCTTGACACGAGAGATTGAGAGGTAAAACCTCTGACCTGACACGGAGGATTGAGAGGTAAAACCTCTGACCTGACACGGGATATTTAGAGGTAAAACCTCTGACATGACACGGGAGATTTAGAGGTAAAACCTCTGACCTGACATGAAAGATCTAAAAGGTAATACCTCTGACCTAACACTACCACTAAAATTTAGAGGTAAAACCTCTGACCTGACACGAGAGATTTAGAGGTTAAACCTCTGACCTGACACGAGAGATTTAGGGGTAAAACCTCTGACCTGACACGCGAGATTGAGAGGTAAAACCTCTGACCTGACACGAGAGATCTAGAGGTAAATCCTGTGCCCTGACACGAGCGATTGAGAGGTAAAACCTCTGACCTGACACGGAGGATTGAGAGGTAAAACCTCTGACCTGACACGGGATATTTAGAGGTAAAACCTCTGACCTGACACGGGAGATTTAGAGGTAAAACCTCTGACCTGACATGAAAGATCTAAAAGGTAAAACCTCTGACCTGACACGAGAGATTTAGAGGTTAAACCTCTGATCTGACATGGGAAATTGAGAGTTAAAACATCTGACCTGACACGAGAGATTTAGAAGTAAATCCTCTGACCTGACATGGGATATTTAGAGGTTAAACCTCTCACCTGACACGAGCGATTTAGAGGTAAAACCTCTGACCTGACACGAGAGATTGAGAGGTAAAACCTCTGAACTGACACGGGAGATTGAGAGGTAAAATCTCTGACCTGACACGAGAGATCTAGAGGTAAAACCTCTGACCTGACACGGGAGATTTAGAGGTAAAACCTCTGACCTGACACGAGAGATTTAGAGGTAAAACCTCTGACCTGACACGCGAAATTGAGAGGTAAAACTTCTGACCTGACACGAGAGATCTAGAGGTAAATCCTCTGCCCTGACACGAGAGATTGAGAGGTAAAACCTCTGACCTGACACGGAGGATTGAGAGGTAAAACCTCTGACCTGACACGGGATATTTAGAGGTAAAACCTCTGACCTGACACGGGAGATTTAGAGGTAAAACCTCTGACCTGACATGAAAGATCTAAAAGGTAAAACCTCTGACCTAACACTACCACTAAAATTTAGAGGTAAAACCTCTGACCTGACACGAGAGATTTAGAGGTTAAACCTCTGATCTGACATGGGAAATTGAGAGTTAAAACATCTGACCTGACACGAGAGATTTAGAAGTAAATCCTCTGACCTGACATGGGATATTTAGAGGTTAAACCTCTCACCTGACACGAGCGATTTAGAAGTAAAACCTCTGACCTGACACGAGAGATTGAGAGGTAAAACCTCTGACCTGACACGAGAGATCTAGAGGTAAAACCTCTGACCTGACACGGGAGATTTAGAGGTAAAACCTCTGACCTGACACGGGAGATTTAGAGGTTAAACCTCTGACCTGACATGGGAAATTGAGAGGTAAAACATCTGACCTGACACGAGCGATTTAGAGGTAAAACCTCTGACCTGACACGAGAGATTGAGAGGTAAAACCTCTGACCTGACACGGGAGATTGAGAGGTAAAATCTCTGACCTGACACGAGAGATCTAGAGGTAAAACCTCTGACCTGACATGGGATATTTAGAGGTTAAACCTCTCACCTGACACGAGCGATTTAGAGGTAAAACCTCTGACCTGACACGAGAGATTTAGAGGTAAAACCTCTGACCTGACACGGGAGATTGAGAGGTAAAATCTCTGACCTGACACGAGAGAGATCTAGAGGTAAAACCTCTGACCTGACACGAGAGATTTAGAGGTAAAACCAATGACCTGACACGAGAGATATAGAGGTAAAACCTCTGACCTGACAAGAGAGATTTAGAGGTAAAACCTCTGACCTGACACGAGAGATTTAGAGGTAAAACCTCTGACCTGACACGAGAGATTTAGAGGTAACAACCTCTGACCTAACAAGAGAGATTTAGAGGTAAAACCTCTGACCTGACACAAGAAATTTAGGGGTAAATCCTCTGACCTGACACGGGAGATTTAGAGGTAAAACCTCTGACTTGACACGAAAGATATGAAGGTAAAACCTCTGACCTGACAAGAGAGATTTAGAGGTAAAACCTCTGACCTGACACGAGAGATTTAGAGGTAAAACCTCTGACCTGACACGAGAGATTTAGAGGTAACAACCTCTGACCTAACAAGAGAGATCTAGAGGTAAAACCTCTGACCTGACACGAGAGATTTAGAGGTAAAACCTCTGACCTGACACGAGAGATTTAGAGGTAAAACCTCTGACCTGACACGCGAAAATGAGAGGTAAAACCTCTGACCTGACACGAGAGATCTAGAGGTAAATCCTCTGCCCTGACACGAGAGATTGAGAGGTAAAACCTCTGACCTGACACGGAGGATTGAGAGGTAAAACCTCTGACCTGACACGGGATATTTAGAGGTAAAACCTCTGTCCTGACACGGGAGATTTAGAGGTAAAACCTCTGACCTGACACGAGAGATTTAGAGGTTAAACCTCTGACCTGACATGGGAAATTGAGAGGTAAAACATCTGACCTGACACGAGCGATTTAGAGGTAAAACCTCTGAACTGACACGGGAGATTGAGAGGTAAAATCTCTGACCTGACACGAGAGATCTAGAGGTAAAACCTCTGACCTGACACGGGAGATTTAGAGGTAAAACCTCTGACCTGACACGAGAGATTTAGAGGTAAAACCTCTGACCTGACACGCGAAATTGAGAGGTAAAACTTCTGACCTGACACGAGAGATCTAGAGGTAAATCCTCTGCCCTGACACGAGAGATTGAGAGGTAAAACCTCTGACCTGACACGGAGGATTGAGAGGTAAAACCTCTGACCTGACACGGGATATTTAGAGGTAAAACCTCTGACCTGACACGGGAGATTTAGAGGTAAAACCTCTGACCTGACATGAAAGATCTAAAAGGTAAAACCTCTGACCTAACACTACCACTAAAATTTAGAGGTAAAACCTCTGACCTGACACGAGAGATTTAGAGGTTAAACCTCTGATCTGACATGGGAAATTGAGAGTTAAAACATCTGACCTGACACGAGAGATTTAGAAGTAAATCCTCTGACCTGACATGGGATATTTAGAGGTTAAACCTCTCACCTGACACGAGCGATTTAGAAGTAAAACCTCTGACCTGACACGAGAGATTGAGAGGTAAAACCTCTGACCTGACACGAGAGATCTAGAGGTAAAACCTCTGACCTGACACGGGAGATTTAGAGGTAAAACCTCTGACCTGACACGGGAGATTTAGAGGTTAAACCTCTGACCTGACATGGGAAATTGAGAGGTAAAACATCTGACCTGACACGAGCGATTTAGAGGTAAAACCTCTGACCTGACACGAGAGATTGAGAGGTAAAACCTCTGACCTGACACGGGAGATTGAGAGGTAAAATCTCTGACCTGACACGAGAGATCTAGAGGTAAAACCTCTGACCTGACATGGGATATTTAGAGGTTAAACCTCTCACCTGACACGAGCGATTTAGAGGTAAAACCTCTGACCTGACACGAGAGATTGAGAGGTAAAATCTCTGACCTGACACGAGAGATCTAGAGGTAAAACCTCTGACCTGACACGGGAGATTTAGAGGTAAAACCTCTGACCTGACACGGGAGATTTAGAGGTTAAACCTCTGACCTGACATGGGAAATTGAGAGGTAAAACATCTGACCTGACACGAGCGATTTAGAGGTAAAACCTCTGACCTGACACGAGAGATTGAGAGGTAAAACCTCTAACCTGACACGGGAGATTGAGAGGTAAAATCTCTGACCTGACACGAGAGATCTAGAGGTAAAACCTCTGACCTGACACGGGATATTTAGAGGTAAAACCTCTGACATGACACGGGAGATTTAGAGGTAAAACCTCTGACCTGACATGAAAGATCTAAAAGGTAATACCTCTGACCTAACACTACCACTAAAATTTAGAGGTAAAACCTCTGACCTGACACGAGAGATTTAGAGGTTAAACCTCTGACCTGACACGAGAGATTTAGGGGTAAAACATCTGACCTGACACGCGAGATTGAGAGGTAAAACCTCTGACCTGACACGAGAGATCTAGAGGTAAATCCTGTGCCCTGACACGAGCGATTGAGAGGTAAAACCTCTGACCTGACACGGAGGATTGAGAGGTAAAACCTCTGACCTGACACGGGATATTTAGAGGTAAAACCTCTGACCTGACACGGGAGATTTAGAGGTAAAACCTCTGACCTGACATGAAAGATCTAAAAGGTAAAACCTCTGACCTGACACGAGAGATTTAGAGGTTAAACCTCTGATCTGACATGGGAAATTGAGAGTTAAAACATCTGACCTGACACGAGAGATTTAGAAGTAAATCCTCTGACCTGACATGGGATATTTAGAGGTTAAACCTCTCACCTGACACGAGCGATTTAGAGGTAAAACCTCTGACCTGACACGAGAGATTGAGAGGTAAAACCTCTGAACTGACACGGGAGATTGAGAGGTAAAATCTCTGACCTGACACGAGAGATCTAGAGGTAAAACCTCTGACCTGACACGGGAGATTTAGAGGTAAAACCTCTGACCTGACACGAGAGATTTAGAGGTAAAACCTCTGACCTGACACGCGAAATTGAGAGGTAAAACTTCTGACCTGACACGAGAGATCTAGAGGTAAATCCTCTGCCCTGACACGAGAGATTGAGAGGTAAAACCTCTGACCTGACACGGAGGATTGAGAGGTAAAACCTCTGACCTGACACGGGATATTTAGAGGTAAAACCTCTGACCTGACACGGGAGATTTAGAGGTAAAACCTCTGACCTGACATGAAAGATCTAAAAGGTAAAACCTCTGACCTAACACTACCACTAAAATTTAGAGGTAAAACCTCTGACCTGACACGAGAGATTTAGAGGTTAAACCTCTGATCTGACATGGGAAATTGAGAGTTAAAACATCTGACCTGACACGAGAGATTTAGAAGTAAATCCTCTGACCTGACATGGGATATTTAGAGGTTAAACCTCTCACCTGACACGAGCGATTTAGAGGTAAAACCTCTGACCTGACACGAGAGATTGAGGTAAAACCTCTGACCTGACACGCGAGATTGAGAGGTAAAACCTTTGACCTGACACAAAAGATCTAAAGGTAAAACCTCTGAGCTGACATGAGAAATCTAGGGGTAAAACCTCTGACCTGACACGAAAGATCTAAAGGTAAAACCTCTGAGCTGACATGAGAAATCTAGAGGTAAAACTTCTGACCTGACACGAGAGATTTAGAAGTAAATCTTCTGACATGACATGGGATATTTAGAGGTTAAACCTCTCACCTGACACGAGCGATTTAGAGGTAAAACCTCTGACCTGACACGAGAGATTTAGAGGTAAAACCTCTGACCTGACACGGGAGATTGAGAGGTAAAATCTCTGACCTGACACGAGAGATCTAGAGGTAAAACCTCTGACCTGACACGAGAGATTTAGAGGTAAAACCAATGACCTGACACGAGAGATATAGAGGTAAAACCTCTGACCTGACAAGAGAGATTTAGAGGTAAAACCTCTGACCTGACACGAGAGATTTAGAGGTAAAACCTCTGACCTGACACGAGAGATTTAGAGGTAACAACCTCTGACCTAACAAGAGAGATTTAGAGGTAAAACCTCTGACCTGACACAAGCAATTTAGGGGTAAATCCTCTGACCTGACACGGGAGATTTAGAGGTAAAACCTCTGACTTGACACGAAAGATATGAAGGTAAAACCTCTGACCTGACAAGAGAGATTTAGAGGTAAAACCTCTGACCTGACACGAGAGATTTAGAGGTAAAACCTCTGACCTGACACGAGAGATTTAGAGGTAACAACCTCTGACCTAACAAGAGAGATCTAGAGGTAAAACCTCTGACCTGACACGAGAGATTTAGAGGTAAAACCTCTGACCTGACACGAGAGATTTAGAGGTAAAACCTCTGACCTGACACGCGAAAATGAGAGGTAAAACCTCTGACCTGACACGAAAGATCTAGAGGTAAATCCTCTGCCCTGACACGAGAGATTGAGAGGTAAAACCTCTGACCTGACACGGAGGATTGAGAGGTAAAACCTCTGACCTGACACGGGATATTTAGAGGTAAAACCTCTGTCCTGACACGGGAGATTTAGAGGTAAAACCTCTGACCTGACACGAGAGATTTAGAGGTTAAACCTCTGACCTGACATGGGAAATTGAGAGGTAAAACATCTGACCTGACACGAGCGATTTAGAGGTAAAACCTCTGACCTGACACGAGAGATTGAGAGGTAAAACTTCTGACCTGACACGAGAGATCTAGAGGTAAATCCTCTGCCTTGACACGAGAGATTGAGAGGTAAAACCTCTGACCTGACACGGAGGATTGAGAGGTAAAACCTCTGACCTGACACGGGATATTTAGAGGTAAAACCTCTGACATGACACGGGAGATTTAGAGGTAAAACCTCTGACCTGACATGAAAGATCTAAAAGGTAATACCTCTGACCTAACACTACCACTAAAATTTAGAGGTAAAACCTCTGACCTGACACGAGAGATTTAGAGGTTAAACCTCTGACCTGACACGAGAGATTTAGGGGTAAAACCTCTGACCTGACACGCGAGATTGAGAGGTAAAACCTCTGACCTGACACGAGAGATCTAGAGGTAAATCCTGTGCCCTGACACGAGCGATTGAGAGGTAAAACCTCTGACCTGACACGGAGGATTGAGAGGTAAAACCTCTGACCTGACACGGGATATTTAGAGGTAAAACCTCTGACCTGACACGGGAGATTTAGAGGTAAAACCTCTGACCTGACATGAAAGATCTAAAAGGTAAAACCTCTGACCTGACACGAGAGATTTAGAGGTTAAACCTCTGATCTGACATGGGAAATTGAGAGTTAAAACATCTGACCTGACACGAGAGATTTAGAAGTAAATCCTCTGACCTGACATGGGATATTTAGAGGTTAAACCTCTCACCTGACACGAGCGATTTAGAGGTAAAACCTCTGACCTGACACGAGAGATTGAGAGGTAAAACCTCTGAACTGACACGGGAGATTGAGAGGTAAAATCTCTGACCTGACACGAGAGATCTAGAGGTAAAACCTCTGACCTGACACGGGAGATTTAGAGGTAAAACCTCTGACCTGACACGAGAGATTTAGAGGTAAAACCTCTGACCTGACACGCGAAATTGAGAGGTAAAACTTCTGACCTGACACGAGAGATTGAGAGGTAAAACCTCTGACCTGACACGGAGGATTGAGAGGTAAAACCTCTGACCTGACACGGGATATTTAGAGGTAAAACCTCTGACCTGACACGGGAGATTTAGAGGTAAAACCTCTGACCTGACATGAAAGATCTAAAAGGTAAAACCTCTGACCTAACACTACCACTAAAATTTAGAGGTAAAACCTCTGACCTGACACGAGAGATTTAGAGGTTAAACCTCTGATCTGACATGGGAAATTGAGAGTTAAAACATCTGACCTGACACGAGAGATTTAGAAGTAAATCCTCTGACCTGACATGGGATATTTAGAGGTTAAACCTCTCACCTGACACGAGCGATTTAGAGGTAAAACCTCTGACCTGACACGAGAGATTGAGAGGTAAAACCTCTGACCTGACACGAGAGATCTAGAGGTAAAACCTCTGACCTGACACGGGAGATTTAGAGGTAAAACCTCTGACCTGACACGGGAGATTTAGAGGTTAAACCTCTGACCTGACATGGGAAATTGAGAGGTAAAACATCTGACCTGACACGAGCGATTTAGAGGTAAAACCTCTGACCTGACACGAGAGATTGAGAGGTAAAACCTCTGACCTGACACGGGAGATTGAGAGGTAAAATCTCTGACCTGACACGAGAGATCTAGAGGTAAAACCTCTGACCTGACATGGGATATTTAGAGGTTAAACCTCTCACCTGACACGAGCGATTTAGAGGTAAAACCTCTGACCTGACACGAGAGATTGAGAGGTAAAATCTCTGACCTGACACGAGAGATCTAGAGGTAAAACCTCTGACCTGACACGGGAGATTTAGAGGTAAAACCTCTGACCTGACACGGGAGATTTAGAGGTAAAACCTCTGACCTGACATGGGAAATTGAGAGGTAAAACATCTGACCTGACACGAGCGATTTAGAGGTAAAACCTCTGACCTGACACGAGAGATTGAGAGGTAAAACCTCTGACCTGACACGGGAGATTGAGAGGTAAAATCTCTGACCTGACACGAGAGATCTAGAGGTAAAACCTCTGACCTGACACGGGATATTTAGAGGTAAAACCTCTGACATGACACGGGAGATTTAGAGGTAAAACCTCTGACCTGACATGAAAGATCTAAAAGGTAATACCTCTGACCTAACACTACCACTAAAATTTAGAGGTAAAACCTCTGACCTGACACGAGAGATTTAGAGGTTAAACCTCTGACCTGACACGAGAGATTTAGGGGTAAAACATCTGACCTGACACGCGAGATTGAGAGGTAAAACCTCTGACCTGACACGAGAGATCTAGAGGTAAATCCTGTGCCCTGACACGAGCGATTGAGAGGTAAAACCTCTGACCTGACACGGAGGATTGAGAGGTAAAACCTCTGACCTGACACGGGATATTTAGAGGTAAAACCTCTGACCTGACACGGGAGATTTAGAGGTAAAACCTCTGACCTGACATGAAAGATCTAAAAGGTAAAACCTCTGACCTGACACGAGAGATTTAGAGGTTAAACCTCTGATCTGACATGGGAAATTGAGAGTTAAAACATCTGACCTGACACGAGAGATTTAGAAGTAAATCCTCTGACCTGACATGGGATATTTAGAGGTTAAACCTCTCACCTGACACGAGCGATTTAGAGGTAAAACCTCTGACCTGACACGAGAGATTGAGAGGTAAAACCTCTGAACTGACACGGGAGATTGAGAGGTAAAATCTCTGACCTGACACGAGAGATCTAGAGGTAAAACCTCTGACCTGACACGGGAGATTTAGAGGTAAAACCTCTGACCTGACACGAGAGATTTAGAGGTAAAACCTCTGACCTGACACGCGAAATTGAGAGGTAAAACTTCTGACCTGACACGAGAGATCTAGAGGTAAATCCTCTGCCCTGACACGAGAGATTGAGAGGTAAAACCTCTGACCTGACACGGAGGATTGAGAGGTAAAACCTCTGACCTGACACGGGATATTTAGAGGTAAAACCTCTGACCTGACACGGGAGATTTAGAGGTAAAACCTCTGACCTGACATGAAAGATCTAAAAGGTAAAACCTCTGACCTAACACTACCACTAAAATTTAGAGGTAAAACCTCTGACCTGACACGAGAGATTTAGAGGTTAAACCTCTGATCTGACATGGGAAATTGAGAGTTAAAACATCTGACCTGACACGAGAGATTTAGAAGTAAATCCTCTGACCTGACATGGGATATTTAGAGGTTAAACCTCTCACCTGACACGAGCGATTTAGAGGTAAAACCTCTGACCTGACACGAGAGATTGAGAGGTAAAACCTCTGACCTGACACGAGAGATCTAGAGGTAAAACCTCTGACCTGACACGGGAGATTTAGAGGTAAAACCTCTGACCTGACACGGGAGATTTAGAGGTTAAACCTCTGACCTGACATGGGAAATTGAGAGGTAAAACATCTGACCTGACACGAGCGATTTAGAGGTAAAACCTCTGACCTGACACGAGAGATTGAGAGGTAAAACCTCTGACCTGACACGGGAGATTGAGAGGTAAAATCTCTGACCTGACACGAGAGATCTAGAGGTAAAACCTCTGACCTGACATGGGATATTTAGAGGTTAAACCTCTCACCTGACACGAGCGATTTAGAGGTAAAACCTCTGACCTGACACGAGAGATTGAGAGGTAAAATCTCTGACCTGACACGAGAGATCTAGAGGTAAAACCTCTGACCTGACACGGGAGATTTAGAGGTAAAACATCTGACCTGACACGGGAGATTTAGAGGTTAAACCTCTGACCTGACATGGGAAATTGAGAGGTAAAACATCTGACCTGACACGAGCGATTTAGAGGTAAAACCTCTGACCTGACACGAGAGATTGAGAGGTAAAACCTCTGACCTGACACGGGAGATTTAGAGGTAAAACCTCTGACCTGACACGGGAGATTTAGAGGTTAAACCTCTGATCTGACATGGGAAATTGAGAGTTAAAACATCTGACCTGACACGAGAGATTTAGAAGTAAATCCTCTGACCTGACATGGGATATTTAGAGGTTAAACCTCTCACCTGACACGAGCGATTTAGAGGTAAAACCTCTGACCTGACACGAGAGATTGAGAGGTAAAACCTCTGACCTGACACGAGAGATCTAGAGGTAAAACCTCTGACCTGACACGGGAGATTTAGAGGTAAAACCTCTGACCTGACACGGGAGATTTAGAGGTTAAACCTCTGACCTGACATGGGAAATTGAGAGGTAAAACATCTGACCTGACACGAGCGATTTAGAGGTAAAACCTCTGACCTGACACGAGAGATTGAGAGGTAAAACCTCTGACCTGACACGGGAGATTGAGAGGTAAAATCTCTGACCTGACACGAGAGATCTAGAGGTAAAACCTCTGACCTGACATGGGATATTTAGAGGTTAAACCTCTCACCTGACACGAGCGATTTAGAGGTAAAACCTCTGACCTGACACGAGAGATTGAGAGGTAAAATCTCTGACCTGACACGAGAGATCTAGAGGTAAAACCTCTGACCTGACACGGGAGATTTAGAGGTAAAACATCTGACCTGACACGGGAGATTTAGAGGTTAAACCTCTGACCTGACATGGGAAATTGAGAGGTAAAACATCTGACCTGACACGAGCGATTTAGAGGTAAAACCTCTGACCTGACACGAGAGATTGAGAGGTAAAACCTCTGACCTGACACGGGAGATTGAGAGGTAAAATCTCTGACCTGACACGAGAGATCTAGAGGTAAAACCTCTGACCTGACACGGGAGATTTAGAGGTAAAACCTCTGACCTGACACGAGAGATTTAGAGGTAAAACCTCTGACCTGACACGCGAGATTGAGAGGTAAAACCTCTGACCTGACACAAAAGATCTAAAGGTAAAACCTCTGAGCTGACATGAGAAATCTAGGGGTAAAACCTCTGACCTGACACGAAAGATCTAAAGGTAAAACCTCTGACCTGACACGAGAGATTTAGAGGTAAAACCTCTGACCTGACACGGGAGATTGAGAGGTAAAATCTGACCTGACACGAGAGAGATCTAGAGGTAAAACCTCTGACCTGACACGAGAGATTTAGAGGTAAAACCAATGACCTGACACGAGAGATATAGAGGTAAAACCTCTGACCTGACAAGAGAGATTTAGAGGTAAAACCTCTGACCTGACACGAGAGATTTAGAGGTAAAACCTCTGACCTGACACGAGAGATTTAGAGGTAACAACCTCTGACCTAACAAGAGAGATTTAGAGGTAAAACCTCTGACCTGACACAAGAAATTTAGGGGTAAATCCTCTGACCTGACACGGGAGATTTAGAGGTAAAACCTCTGACTTGACACGAAAGATATGAAGGTAAAAACTCTGACCTGACATGGGAGATTTAGAGGTAAAACCTCTGACCTGACACGAGAGATTTAGAGGTAAAACCTCTGACCTGACACGGGAAATTGAGGTAAAACCTCTGACCTGACACGAGAGATCTAGAGGTAAAACCTCTGACCTGACACGAAAGATTTAGAGGTAAAACCTATGACCTGACACGAGAGATTTAGAGATAAAACCTCTGACCTGACATGGGAAAGTGAGAGGTAAAACCTCTGACCTGACACGAGAGATCTAAAGGTAAAACCTCTGACCTGACACGGGAAATTGAGAGTTAAAACCTCTGACCTGACACGAGAGATCGAGAGGTAAAACCTCTGACCTGACATGAGAGATTAAGAGGTAAAACCAATGACCTGACACGAGAGAAATAGAGGTAAATCCTCTGACCTGACACGAAAGATCTAAAGGTAAAACCTCTGAGCTGACATGAGAAATCTAGAGGTAAAACCTCTGACCTGACACGAGAGATTGAAGTAAAACCTCTGACCTGACACGAGAGATCTAGAGGTAAAACCTCTGACCTGACACGAAAGATTTAGAAGTAAAACCTCTGACCTGACACGAGAGATTTAGAGGTAAAACCTCTGACATGACACGGAAAATTGAGAGGTAAAACCTCTGACCTGACACGAGAGATAGAGGTAAAACCTCTGACCTGACACGGGAGATTTAGAGGTAAAACCTCTGACCTGACACGAAAGATCTAAAAGGTAAAACCTCTGACCTAACACTACCACTAAAAATTTAGAGGTAAAACCTCTGACCTGACACGAGAGATTTAGAGGTTAAACCTCTGACCTGACATGGGAAATTGAGAGTTAAAACATCTGACCTGACACGAGAGATTTAGAAGTAAATCCTCTGACCTGACATGGGATATTTAGAGGTAAAACCTCTGACCTGACACGAGAGATTTAGAGGTTAAACCTCTGACCTGACACGAGAGATTTAGGGGTAAAACATCTGACCTGACACGCGAGATTGAGAGGTAAAACCTCTGACCTGACACGAGAGATCTAGAGGTAAATCCTGTGCCCTGACACGAGCGATTGAGAGGTAAAACCTCTGACCTGACACGGAGGATTGAGAGGTAAAACCTCTGACCTGACACGGGATATTTAGAGGTAAAACCTCTGACCTGACACGGGAGATTTAGAGGTAAAACCTCTGACCTGACATGAAAGATCTAAAAGGTAAAACCTCTGACCTGACACGAGAGATTTAGAGGTTAAACCTCTGATCTGACATGGGAAATTGAGAGTTAAAACATCTGACCTGACACGAGAGATTTAGAAGTAAATCCTCTGACCTGACATGGGATATTTAGAGGTTAAACCTCTCACCTGACACGAGCGATTTAGAGGTAAAACCTCTGACCTGACACGAGAGATTGAGAGGTAAAACCTCTGAACTGACACGGGAGATTGAGAGGTAAAATCTCTGACCTGACACGAGAGATCTAGAGGTAAAACCTCTGACCTGACACGGGAGATTTAGAGGTAAAACCTCTGACCTGACACGAGAGATTTAGAGGTAAAACCTCTGACCTGACACGCGAAATTGAGAGGTAAAACTTCTGACCTGACACGAGAGATTTAGAAGTAAATCTTCTGACATGACATGGGATATTTAGAGGTTAAACCTCTCACCTGACACGAGCGATTTAGAGGTAAAACCTCTGACCTGACACGAGAGATTTAGAGGTAAAACCTCTGACCTGACACGGGAGATTGAGAGGTAAAATCTCTGACCTGACACGAGAGATCTAGAGGTAAAACCTCTGACCTGACACGAGAGATTTAGAGGTAAAACCAATGACCTGACACGAGAGATATAGAGGTAAAACCTCTGACCTGACAAGAGAGATTTAGAGGTAAAACCTCTGACCTGACACGAGAGATTTAGAGGTAAAACCTCTGACCTGACACGAGAGATTTAGAGGTAACAACCTCTGACCTAACAAGAGAGATTTAGAGGTAAAACCTCTGACCTGACACAAGCAATTTAGGGGTAAATCCTCTGACCTGACACGGGAGATTTAGAGGTAAAACCTCTGACTTGACACGAAAGATATGAAGGTAAAACCTCTGACCTGACAAGAGAGATTTAGAGGTAAAACCTCTGACCTGACACGAGAGATTTAGAGGTAAAACCTCTGACCTGACACGAGAGATTTAGAGGTAACAACCTCTGACCTAACAAGAGAGATCTAGAGGTAAAACCTCTGACCTGACACGAGAGATTTAGAGGTAAAACCTCTGACCTGACACGAGAGATTTAGAGGTAAAACCTCTGACCTGACACGCGAAAATGAGAGGTAAAACCTCTGACCTGACACGAAAGATCTAGAGGTAAATCCTCTGCCCTGACACGAGAGATTGAGAGGTAAAACCTCTGACCTGACACGGAGGATTGAGAGGTAAAACCTCTGACCTGACACGGGATATTTAGAGGTAAAACCTCTGTCCTGACACGGGAGATTTAGAGGTAAAACCTCTGACCTGACACGAGAGATTTAGAGGTTAAACCTCTGACCTGACATGGGAAATTGAGAGGTAAAACATCTGACCTGACACGAGCGATTTAGAGGTAAAACCTCTGACCTGACACGAGAGATTGAGAGGTAAAACTTCTGACCTGACACGAGAGATCTAGAGGTAAATCCTCTGCCTTGACACGAGAGATTGAGAGGTAAAACCTCTGACCTGACACGGAGGATTGAGAGGTAAAACCTCTGACCTGACACGGGATATTTAGAGGTAAAACCTCTGACATGACACGGGAGATTTAGAGGTAAAACCTCTGACCTGACATGAAAGATCTAAAAGGTAATACCTCTGACCTAACACTACCACTAAAATTTAGAGGTAAAACCTCTGACCTGACACGAGAGATTTAGAGGTTAAACCTCTGACCTGACACGAGAGATTTAGGGGTAAAACCTCTGACCTGACACGCGAGATTGAGAGGTAAAACCTCTGACCTGACACGAGAGATCTAGAGGTAAATCCTGTGCCCTGACACGAGCGATTGAGAGGTAAAACCTCTGACCTGACACGGAGGATTGAGAGGTAAAACCTCTGACCTGACACGGGATATTTAGAGGTAAAACCTCTGACCTGACACGGGAGATTTAGAGGTAAAACCTCTGACCTGACATGAAAGATCTAAAAGGTAAAACCTCTGACCTGACACGAGAGATTTAGAGGTTAAACCTCTGATCTGACATGGGAAATTGAGAGTTAAAACATCTGACCTGACACGAGAGATTTAGAAGTAAATCCTCTGACCTGACATGGGATATTTAGAGGTTAAACCTCTCACCTGACACGAGCGATTTAGAGGTAAAACCTCTGACCTGACACGAGAGATTGAGAGGTAAAACCTCTGAACTGACACGGGAGATTGAGAGGTAAAATCTCTGACCTGACACGAGAGATCTAGAGGTAAAACCTCTGACCTGACACGGGAGATTTAGAGGTAAAACCTCTGACCTGACACGAGAGATTTAGAGGTAAAACCTCTGACCTGACACGCGAAATTGAGAGGTAAAACTTCTGACCTGACACGAGAGATTGAGAGGTAAAACCTCTGACCTGACACGGAGGATTGAGAGGTAAAACCTCTGACCTGACACGGGATATTTAGAGGTAAAACCTCTGACCTGACACGGGAGATTTAGAGGTAAAACCTCTGACCTGACATGAAAGATCTAAAAGGTAAAACCTCTGACCTAACACTACCACTAAAATTTAGAGGTAAAACCTCTGACCTGACACGAGAGATTTAGAGGTTAAACCTCTGATCTGACATGGGAAATTGAGAGTTAAAACATCTGACCTGACACGAGAGATTTAGAAGTAAATCCTCTGACCTGACATGGGATATTTAGAGGTTAAACCTCTCACCTGACACGAGCGATTTAGAGGTAAAACCTCTGACCTGACACGAAAGATTGAGAGGTAAAACCTCTGACCTGACACGAGAGATCTAGAGGTAAAACCTCTGACCTGACACGGGAGATTTAGAGGTAAAACCTCTGACCTGACACGGGAGATTTAGAGGTTAAACCTCTGACCTGACATGGGAAATTGAGAGGTAAAACATCTGACCTGACACGAGCGATTTAGAGGTAAAACCTCTGACCTGACACGAGAGATTGAGAGGTAAAACCTCTGACCTGACACGGGAGATTGAGAGGTAAAATCTCTGACCTGACACGAGAGATCTAGAGGTAAAACCTCTGACCTGACATGGGATATTTAGAGGTTAAACCTCTCACCTGACACGAGCGATTTAGAGGTAAAACCTCTGACCTGACACGAGAGATTGAGAGGTAAAATCTCTGACCTGACACGAGAGATCTAGAGGTAAAACCTCTGACCTGACACGGGAGATTTAGAGGTAAAACCTCTGACCTGACACGGGAGATTTAGAGGTAAAACCTCTGACCTGACATGGGAAATTGAGAGGTAAAACATCTGACCTGACACGAGCGATTTAGAGGTAAAACCTCTGACCTGACACGAGAGATTGAGAGGTAAAACCTCTGACCTGACACGGGAGATTGAGAGGTAAAATCTCTGACCTGACACGAGAGATCTAGAGGTAAAACCTCTGACCTGACACGGGATATTTAGAGGTAAAACCTCTGACATGACACGGGAGATTTAGAGGTAAAACCTCTGACCTGACATGAAAGATCTAAAAGGTAATACCTCTGACCTAACACTACCACTAAAATTTAGAGGTAAAACCTCTGACCTGACACGAGAGATTTAGAGGTTAAACCTCTGACCTGACACGAGAGATTTAGGGGTAAAACATCTGACCTGACACGCGAGATTGAGAGGTAAAACCTCTGACCTGACACGAGAGATCTAGAGGTAAATCCTGTGCCCTGACACGAGCGATTGAGAGGTAAAACCTCTGACCTGACACGGAGGATTGAGAGGTAAAACCTCTGACCTGACACGGGATATTTAGAGGTAAAACCTCTGACCTGACACGGGAGATTTAGAGGTAAAACCTCTGACCTGACATGAAAGATCTAAAAGGTAAAACCTCTGACCTGACACGAGAGATTTAGAGGTTAAACCTCTGATCTGACATGGGAAATTGAGAGTTAAAACATCTGACCTGACACGAGAGATTTAGAAGTAAATCCTCTGACCTGACATGGGATATTTAGAGGTTAAACCTCTCACCTGACACGAGCGATTTAGAGGTAAAACCTCTGACCTGACACGAGAGATTGAGAGGTAAAACCTCTGAACTGACACGGGAGATTGAGAGGTAAAATCTCTGACCTGACACGAGAGATCTAGAGGTAAAACCTCTGACCTGACACGGGAGATTTAGAGGTAAAACCTCTGACCTGACACGAGAGATTTAGAGGTAAAACCTCTGACCTGACACGCGAAATTGAGAGGTAAAACTTCTGACCTGACACGAGAGATCTAGAGGTAAATCCTCTGCCCTGACACGAGAGATTGAGAGGTAAAACCTCTGACCTGACACGGAGGATTGAGAGGTAAAACCTCTGACCTGACACGGGATATTTAGAGGTAAAACCTCTGACCTGACACGGGAGATTTAGAGGTAAAACCTCTGACCTGACATGAAAGATCTAAAAGGTAAAACCTCTGACCTAACACTACCACTAAAATTTAGAGGTAAAACCTCTGACCTGACACGAGAGATTTAGAGGTTAAACCTCTGATCTGACATGGGAAATTGAGAGTTAAAACATCTGACCTGACACGAGAGATTTAGAAGTAAATCCTCTGACCTGACATGGGATATTTAGAGGTTAAACCTCTCACCTGACACGAGCGATTTAGAGGTAAAACCTCTGACCTGACACGAGAGATTGAGAGGTAAAACCTCTGACCTGACACGAGAGATCTAGAGGTAAAACCTCTGACCTGACACGGGAGATTTAGAGGTAAAACCTCTGACCTGACACGGGAGATTTAGAGGTTAAACCTCTGACCTGACATGGGAAATTGAGAGGTAAAACATCTGACCTGACACGAGCGATTTAGAGGTAAAACCTCTGACCTGACACGAGAGATTGAGAGGTAAAACCTCTGACCTGACACGGGAGATTGAGAGGTAAAATCTCTGACCTGACACGAGAGATCTAGAGGTAAAACCTCTGACCTGACATGGGATATTTAGAGGTTAAACCTCTCACCTGACACGAGCGATTTAGAGGTAAAACCTCTGACCTGACACGAGAGATTGAGAGGTAAAATCTCTGACCTGACACGAGAGATCTAGAGGTAAAACCTCTGACCTGACACGGGAGATTTAGAGGTAAAACATCTGACCTGACACGGGAGATTTAGAGGTTAAACCTCTGACCTGACATGGGAAATTGAGAGGTAAAACATCTGACCTGACACGAGCGATTTAGAGGTAAAACCTCTGACCTGACACGAGAGATTGAGAGGTAAAACCTCTGACCTGACACGGGAGATTGAGAGGTAAAATCTCTGACCTGACACGAGAGATCTAGAGGTAAAACCTCTGACCTGACACGGGAGATTTAGAGGTAAAACCTCTGACCTGACACGAGAGATTTAGAGGTAAAACCTCTGACCTGACACGCGAGATTGAGAGGTAAAACCTCTGACCTGACACAAAAGATCTAAAGGTAAAACCTCTGAGCTGACATGAGAAATCTAGGGGTAAAACCTCTGACCTGACACGAAAGATCTAAAGGTAAAACCTCTGACCTGACACGAGAGATTTAGAGGTAAAACCTCTGACCTGACACGGGAGATTGAGAGGTAAAATCTGACCTGACACGAGAGAGATCTAGAGGTAAAACCTCTGACCTGACACGAGAGATTTAGAGGTAAAACCAATGACCTGACACGAGAGATATAGAGGTAAAACCTCTGACCTGACAAGAGAGATTTAGAGGTAAAACCTCTGACCTGACACGAGAGATTTAGAGGTAAAACCTCTGACCTGACACGAGAGATTTAGAGGTAACAACCTCTGACCTAACAAGAGAGATTTAGAGGTAAAACCTCTGACCTGACACAAGAAATTTAGGGGTAAATCCTCTGACCTGACACGGGAGATTTAGAGGTAAAACCTCTGACTTGACACGAAAGATATGAAGGTAAAAACTCTGACCTGACATGGGAGATTTAGAGGTAAAACCTCTGACCTGACACGAGAGATTTAGAGGTAAAACCTCTGACCTGACACGGGAAATTGAGGTAAAACCTCTGACCTGACACGAGAGATCTAGAGGTAAAACCTCTGACCTGACACGAAAGATTTAGAGGTAAAACCTATGACCTGACACGAGAGATTTAGAGATAAAACCTCTGACCTGACATGGGAAAGTGAGAGGTAAAACCTCTGACCTGACACGAGAGATCTAAAGGTAAAACCTCTGACCTGACACGGGAAATTGAGAGTTAAAACCTCTGACCTGACACGAGAGATCGAGAGGTAAAACCTCTGACCTGACATGAGAGATTAAGAGGTAAAACCAATGACCTGACACGAGAGAAATAGAGGTAAATCCTCTGACCTGACACGAAAGATCTAAAGGTAAAACCTCTGAGCTGACATGAGAAATCTAGAGGTAAAACCTCTGACCTGACACGAGAGATTGAAGTAAAACCTCTGACCTGACACGAGAGATCTAGAGGTAAAACCTCTGACCTGACACGAAAGATTTAGAAGTAAAACCTCTGACCTGACACGAGAGATTTAGAGGTAAAACCTCTGACATGACACGGAAAATTGAGAGGTAAAACCTCTGACCTGACACGAGAGATAGAGGTAAAACCTCTGACCTGACACGGGAGATTTAGAGGTAAAACCTCTGACCTGACACGAAAGATCTAAAAGGTAAAACCTCTGACCTAACACTACCACTAAAAATTTAGAGGTAAAACCTCTGACCTGACACGAGAGATTTAGAGGTTAAACCTCTGACCTGACATGGGAAATTGAGAGTTAAAACATCTGACCTGACACGAGAGATTTAGAAGTAAATCCTCTGACCTGACATGGGATATTTAGAGGTAAAACCTCTGACCTGACACGAGAGATTTAGAGGTTAAACCTCTGACCTGACACGAGAGATTTAGGGGTAAAACATCTGACCTGACACGCGAGATTGAGAGGTAAAACCTCTGACCTGACACGAGAGATCTAGAGGTAAATCCTGTGCCCTGACACGAGCGATTGAGAGGTAAAACCTCTGACCTGACACGGAGGATTGAGAGGTAAAACCTCTGACCTGACACGGGATATTTAGAGGTAAAACCTCTGACCTGACACGGGAGATTTAGAGGTAAAACCTCTGACCTGACATGAAAGATCTAAAAGGTAAAACCTCTGACCTGACACGAGAGATTTAGAGGTTAAACCTCTGATCTGACATGGGAAATTGAGAGTTAAAACATCTGACCTGACACGAGAGATTTAGAAGTAAATCCTCTGACCTGACATGGGATATTTAGAGGTTAAACCTCTCACCTGACACGAGCGATTTAGAGGTAAAACCTCTGACCTGACACGAGAGATTGAGAGGTAAAACCTCTGAACTGACACGGGAGATTGAGAGGTAAAATCTCTGACCTGACACGAGAGATCTAGAGGTAAAACCTCTGACCTGACACGGGAGATTTAGAGGTAAAACCTCTGACCTGACACGAGAGATTTAGAGGTAAAACCTCTGACCTGACACGCGAAATTGAGAGGTAAAACTTCTGACCTGACACGAGAGATCTAGAGGTAAATCCTCTGCCCTGACACGAGAGATTGAGAGGTAAAACCTCTGACCTGACACGGAGGATTGAGAGGTAAAACCTCTGACCTGACACGGGATATTTAGAGGTAAAACCTCTGACCTGACACGGGAAATTTAGAGGTAAAACCTCTGACCTGACATGAAAGATCTAAAAGGTAAAACCTCTGACCTAACACTACCACTAAAATTTAGAGGTAAAACCTCTGACCTGACACGAGAGATTTAGAGGTTAAACCTCTGATCTGACATGGGAAATTGAGAGTTAAAACATCTGACCTGACACGAGAGATTTAGAAGTAAATCCTCTGACCTGACATGGGATATTTAGAGGTTAAACCTCTCACCTGACACGAGCGATTTAGAGGTAAAACCTCTGACCTGACACGAGAGATTGAGAGGTAAAACCTCTGACCTGACACGAGAGATCTAGAGGTAAAACCTCTGACCTGACACGGGAGATTTAGAGGTAAAACCTCTGACCTGACACGGGAGATTTAGAGGTTAAACCTCTGACCTGACATGGGAAATTGAGAGGTAAAACATCTGACCTGACACGAGCGATTTAGAGGTAAAACCTCTGACCTGACACGAGAGATTGAGAGGTAAAACCTCTGACCTGACACGGGAGATTGAGAGGTAAAATCTCTGACCTGACACGAGAGATCTAGAGGTAAAACCTCTGACCTGACATGGGATATTTAGAGGTTAAACCTCTCACCTGACACGAGCGATTTAGAGGTAAAACCTCTGACCTGACACGAGAGATTGAGAGGTAAAATCTCTGACCTGACACGAGAGATCTAGAGGTAAAACCTCTGACCTGACACGGGAGATTTAGAGGTAAAACATCTGACCTGACACGGGAGATTTAGAGGTTAAACCTCTGACCTGACATGGGAAATTGAGAGGTAAAACATCTGACCTGACACGAGCGATTTAGAGGTAAAACCTCTGACCTGACACGAGAGATTGAGAGGTAAAACCTCTGACCTGACACGGGAGATTGAGAGGTAAAATCTCTGACCTGACACGAGAGATCTAGAGGTAAAACCTCTGACCTGACACGGGAGATTTAGAGGTAAAACCTCTGACCTGACACGAGAGATTTAGAGGTAAAACCTCTGACCTGACACGCGAGATTGAGAGGTAAAACCTCTGACCTGACACAAAAGATCTAAAGGTAAAACCTCTGAGCTGACATGAGAAATCTAGGGGTAAAACCTCTGACCTGACACGAAAGATCTAAAGGTAAAACCTCTGACCTGACACGAGAGATTTAGAGGTAAAACCTCTGACCTGACACGGGAGATTGAGAGGTAAAATCTGACCTGACACGAGAGAGATCTAGAGGTAAAACCTCTGACCTGACACGAGAGATTTAGAGGTAAAACCAATGACCTGACACGAGAGATATAGAGGTAAAACCTCTGACCTGACAAGAGAGATTTAGAGGTAAAACCTCTGACCTGACACGAGAGATTTAGAGGTAAAACCTCTGACCTGACACGAGAGATTTAGAGGTAACAACCTCTGACCTAACAAGAGAGATTTAGAGGTAAAACCTCTGACCTGACACAAGAAATTTAGGGGTAAATCCTCTGACCTGACACGGGAGATTTAGAGGTAAAACCTCTGACTTGACACGAAAGATATGAAGGTAAAAACTCTGACCTGACATGGGAGATTTAGAGGTAAAACCTCTGACCTGACACGAGAGATTTAGAGGTAAAACCTCTGACCTGACACGGGAAATTGAGGTAAAACCTCTGACCTGACACGAGAGATCTAGAGGTAAAACCTCTGACCTGACACGAAAGATTTAGAGGTAAAACCTATGACCTGACACGAGAGATTTAGAGATAAAACCTCTGACCTGACATGGGAAAGTGAGAGGTAAAACCTCTGACCTGACACGAGAGATCTAAAGGTAAAACCTCTGACCTGACACGGGAAATTGAGAGTTAAAACCTCTGACCTGACACGAGAGATCGAGAGGTAAAACCTCTGACCTGACATGAGAGATTAAGAGGTAAAACCAATGACCTGACACGAGAGAAATAGAGGTAAATCCTCTGACCTGACACGAAAGATCTAAAGGTAAAACCTCTGAGCTGACATGAGAAATCTAGAGGTAAAACCTCTGACCTGACACGAGAGATTGAAGTAAAACCTCTGACCTGACACGAGAGATCTAGAGGTAAAACCTCTGACCTGACACGAAAGATTTAGAAGTAAAACCTCTGACCTGACACGAGAGATTTAGAGGTAAAACCTCTGACATGACACGGAAAATTGAGAGGTAAAACCTCTGACCTGACACGAGAGATAGAGGTAAAACCTCTGACCTGACACGGGAGATTTAGAGGTAAAACCTCTGACCTGACACGAAAGATCTAAAAGGTAAAACCTCTGACCTAACACTACCACTAAAAATTTAGAGGTAAAACCTCTGACCTGACACGAGAGATTTAGAGGTTAAACCTCTGACCTGACATGGGAAATTGAGAGTTAAAACATCTGACCTGACACGAGAGATTTAGAAGTAAATCCTCTGACCTGACATGGGATATTTAGAGGTAAAACCTCTGACCTGACACGAGAGATCTAGAGGTAAAACCTCTGACCTGACACGGGAGATTTAGAGGTAAAACCTCTGACCTGACACGAGAGATTGAGGTAAAACCTCTGACCTGACACGGGAGATTGAGAGGTAAAATCTCTGACCTGACACGAGAGATCTAGAGGTAAAACCTCTGACCTGACACGGGAGATTTAGAGGTAAAACCTCTGACCTGACACGAGAGATTTAGAGGTAAAACCTCTGACCTGACACGCGAGATTGAGAGGTAAAACCTCTGACCTGACACGAGAGATCTAGAGGTAAATCCTCTGCCCTGACACGAGAGATTGAGAGGTAAAACCTCTGACCTGACACGGAGGATTGAGAGGTAAAACCTCTGACCTGACACGGGATATTTAGAGGTAAAACCTCTGACCTGACACGGGAGAATTAGAGGTAAAACCTCTGACCTGACACGAGAGATTTAGAGGTTAAACCTCTGACCTGACACGAGAGATTGAGAGGTAAAACCTCTGACCTGACACGAGAGATTTAGAGGTAAAACCTCTGACATGACACGGAAAATTGAGAGGTAAAACCTCTGACCTGACACGAGAGATAGAGGTAAAACCTCTGACCTGACACGGGAGATTTAGAGGTAAAACCTCTGACCTGACACGAAAGATCTAAAAGGTAAAACCTCTGACCTAACACTACCACTAAAAATTTAGAGGTAAAACTTCTGACCTGACACGAGAGATTTAGAGGTTAAACCTCTGACCTGACATGGGAAATTGAGAGTTAAAACATCTGACCTGACACGAGAGATTTAGAAGTAAATCCTCTGACCTGACATGGGATATTTAGAGGTAAAACCTCTGACCTGACACGAGAGATCTAGAGGTAAAACCTCTGACCTGACACGGGAGATTAAGAGGTAAAACCTCTGACCTGACACGAGAGATTGAGGTAAAACCTCTGACCTGACACGGGAGATTGAGAGGTAAAATCTCTGACCTGACACGAGAGATCTAGAGGTAAAACCTCTGACCTGACACGGGAGATTTAGAGGTAAAACCTCTGACCTGACACGAGAGATTTAGAGGTAAAACCTCTGACCTGACACGCGAGATTGAGAGGTAAAACCTCTGACCTGACACGAGAGATCTAGAGGTAAATCCTCTGCCCTGACACGAGAGATTGAGAGGTAAAACCTCTGACCTGACACGGAGGATTGAGAGGCAAAACCTCTGACCTGACACGGGATATTTAGAGGTAAAACCTCTGACCTGACACGGGAGATTTAGAGGTAAAACCTCTGACCTGACACGAGAGATTTAGAGGTTAAACCTCTGACCTGACATGGGAAATTGAGAGGTAAAACATCTGACCTGACACGAGCGATTTAGAGGTAAAACCTCTGACCTGACACGAGAGATTGAGAGGTAAAACCTCTGACCTGACACGAGAGATTGAGAGGTAAAACCTCTGACCTGACACGGGAGATTGAGAGGTAAAACCTCTGACCTGACACGAGAGATTGAGAGGTAAAACCTCTGACCTGACACGAGAGATTTAGAGGTAAAACCTCTGACCTGACACGCGAAATTGAGAGGTAAAACCTCTGACCTGACACGAGAGATCTAGAGGTAAATCCTCTGCCCTGACATTAGAGATTGAGAGGTAAAACCTCTGACCTGACACGAGAGATAGAGGTAAAACCTCTGACCTGACACGGGAGATTTAGAGGTAAAACCTCTGACCTGACACGAAAGATCTAAAAGGTAAAACCTCTGACCTAACACTACCACTAAAAATTTAGAGGTAAAACCTCTGACCTGACACGAGAGATTTAGAGGTTAAACCTCTGACCTGACATGGGAAATTGAGAGTTAAAACATCTGACCTGACACGAGAGATTTAGAAGTAAATCCTCTGACCTGACATGGGATATTTAGAGGTAAAACCTCTGACCTGACACGAGAGATCTAGAGGTAAAACCTCTGACCTGACACGGGAGATTTAGAGGTAAAACCTCTGACCTGACACGAGAGATTGAGGTAAAACCTCTGACCTGACACGGGAGATTGAGAGGTAAAATCTCTGACCTGACACGAGAGATCTAGAGGTAAAACCTCTGACCTGACACGGGAGATTTAGAGGTAAAACCTCTGACCTGACACGAGAGATTTAGAGGTAAAACCTCTGACCTGACACGCGAGATTGAGAGGTAAAACCTCTGACCTGACACGAGAGATCTAGAGGTAAATCCTCTGACCTGACACGAGAGATCTAGAGGTAAATCCTCTGCCCTGACACGAGAGATTGAGAGGTAAAACCTCTGACCTGACACGGAGGATTGAGAGGTAAAACCTCTGACCTGACACGGGATATTTAGAGGTAAAACCTCTGTCCTGACACGGGAGATTTAGAGGTAAAACCTCTGACCTGACACGAGAGATTTAGAGGTTAAACCTCTGACCTGACATGGGAAATTGAGAGGTAAAACATCTGACCTGACACGAGCGATTTAGAGGTAAAACCTCTGACCTGACACGAGAGATTGAGAGGTAAAACCTCTGACCTGACACGGGAGATTGAGAGGTAAAATCTCTGACCTGACACGGGAGATTTAGAGGTAAAACCTCTGACCTGACACGAGAGCATTAGAGGTAAAACCTCTGACCTGGCACGAGAGATTTATGGGTAAAACCTCTGACCTGACACGCGAGATTGAGAGGTAAAACCTCTGAACTGACACGAAAGATCTAAAGGTAAAACCTCTGAGCTGACATGAGAAATCTAGAGGTAAAACTTCTGACCTGACACGAGAGATTTAGAAGTAAATCTTCTGACCTGACATGGGATATTTAGAGGTTAAACCTCTCACCTGACACGAGCGATTTAGAGGTAAAACCTCTGACCTGACACGAGAGATTTAGAGGTAAAACCTCTGACCTGACACGGGAGATTGAGAGGTAAAATCTCTGACCTGACACGAGAGAGATCTAGAGGTAAAACCTCTGACCTGACACGAGAGATTTAGAGGTAAAACCAATGACCTGACACGAGAGATTGAGGTAAAACCTCTGACCTGACACGGGAGATTGAGAGGTAAAATCTCTGACCTGACACGAGAGATCTAGAGGTAAAACCTCTGACCTGACACGAGAGATTTAGAGGTAACAACCTCTGACCTAACAAGAGAGATTTAGAGGTAAAACCTCTGACCTGACACAAGAGATTTAGGGGTAAATCCTCTGACCTGACACGGGAGATTTAGAGGTAAAACCTCTGACTTGACACGAAAGATATGAAGGTAAAAACTCTGACCTGACATGGGAGATTTAGAGGTAAAACCTCTGACCTGAAACGAGAGATTTAGAGGTAAAACCTCTGACCTGACACGGGAAATTGAGGTAAAACCTCTGACCTGACACGAGAGATCTAGAGGTAAAACCTCTGACCTGACACGAGAGATTTAGAGGTAAAACCTCTGACCTGACACGAGAGATTTAGAGATAAAACCTCTGACCTGACTTGGGAAATTGAGAGGTAAAACTTCTGACCTGACACGAGAGATCTAAAGGTAAAACCTCTGACCTGACACGGGAAATTGAGAGTTAAAACCTCTGACCTGACACGAGAAATCGAGAGGTAAAACCTCTGACCTGACACGAGAGATTAAGAGGTAAAACCAATGACCTGACACGAGAGAAATAGAGGTAAAACCTCTGACCTGACACGAAAGATCTAAAGGTAAAACCTCTGAGCTGACTTGAGAAATCTAGAGGTAAAACCTCTGACCTGACACGAGAGATTGAAGTAAAACCTCTGACCTGACACGAGAGATTTAGAGGTAAAACCTCTGACATGACACGGAAAATTGAGAGGTAAAACCTCTGACCTGACACGAGAGATAGAGGTAAAACCTCTGACCTGACACGGGAGATTTAGAGGTAAAACCTCTGACCTGACACGAAAGATCTAAAAGGTAAAACCTCTGACCTAACACTACCACTAAAAATTTAGAGGTAAAACCTCTGACCTGACACGAGAGATTTAGAGGTTAAACCTCTGACCTGACATGGGAAATTGAGAGTTAAAACATCTGACCTGACACGAGAGATTTAGAAGTAAATCCTCTGACCTGACATGGGATATTTAGAGGTAAAACCTCTGACCTGACACGAGAGATAGAGGTAAAACCTCTGACCTGTCACGAGAGATTGAGGTAAAACCTCTGACCTGACACGGGAGATTGAGAGGTAAAATCTCTGACCTGACACGAGAGATCTAGAGGTAAAACCTCTGACCTGACACGGGAGATTTAGAGGTAAAACCTCTGACCTGACACGAGAGATTTAGAGGTAAAACCTCTGACCTGACACGCGAGATTGAGAGGTAAAACCTCTGACCTGACACGAGAGATCTAGAGGTAAATCCTCTGCCCTGACACGAGAGATTGAGAGGTAAAACCTCTGACCTGACACGGAGGATTGAGAGGTAAAACCTCTGACCTGACACGGGATATTTAGAGGTAAAACCTCTGACCTGGCACGGGATATTTAGAGGTAAAACCTCTGACATGACACGGGAGATTTAGAGGTAAAACCTCTGACCTGACACGAGAGATTTAGAGGTTAAACCTCTGACCTGACATGGGAAATTGAGAGGTAAAACATCTGACCTGACACGAGCGATTTAGAGGTAAAACCTCTGACCTGACACGAGAGATTGAGAGGTAAAACCTCTGACCTGACACGAGAGATTGAGAGGTAAAACCTCTGACCTGACAAGGGAGATTGAGAGGTAAAACCTCTGACCTGACACGAGAGATTGAGAGGTAAAACCTCTGACCTGACACGAGAGATTTAGAGGTAAAACCTCTGACCTGACACGCGAAATTGAGAGGTAAAACCTCTGACCTGACACGAGAGATCTAGAGGTAAATCCTCTGCCCTGACACGAGAGATTGAGAGGTAAAACCTCTGACCTGACACGGAGGATTGAGAGGTAAAACCTCTGACCTGACACGGGATATTTAGAGGTAAAACCTCTGTCCTGACACGGGAGATTTAGAGGTAAAACCTCTGACCTGACACGAGAGATTTAGAGGTTAAACCTCTGACCTGACATGGGAAATTGAGAGGTAAAACATCTGACCTGACACGAGCGATTTAGAGGTAAAACCTCTGACCTGACACGAGAGATTGAGAGGTAAAACCTCTGACCTGACACGGGAGATTGAGAGGTAAAATCTCTGACCTGACACGAGAGATCTAGAGGTAAAACCTCTGACCTGACACGGGAGATGTAGCGGTAAAACCTCTGACCTGACACGAGAGATTTAGAGGTAAAACCTCTGACCTGACACGCGAGATTGAGAGGTAAAACCTATGACCTGACACAAAAGATCTAAAGGTAAAACCTCTGAGCTGACATGAGAAATCTAGGGGTAAAACCTCTGACCTGACACGAAAGATCTAAAGGTAAAACCTCTGACCTGACACGAGAGATTTAGAGGTAAAACCTCTGACCTGACACGGGAGATTGAGAGGTAAAATCTCTGACCTGACACGAGAGAGATCTAGAGGTAAAACCTCTGACCTGACACGAGAGATTTAGAGGTAAAACCAATGACCTGACACGAGAGATATAGAGGTAAAACCTCTGACCTGACAAGAGAGATTTAGAGGTAAAACCTCTGACCTGACACGAGAGATTTAGAGGTAAAACCTCTGACCTGACACGAGAGATTTAGAGGTAACAACCTCTGACCTAACAAGAGAGATTTAGAGGTAAAACCTCTGACCTGACACAAGAAATTTAGGGGTAAATCCTCTGACCTGACACGGGAGATTTAGAGGTAAAACCTCTGACTTGACACGAAAGATATGAAGGTAAAAACTCTGACCTGACATGGGAGATTTAGAGGTAAAACCTCTGACCTGACACGAGAGATTTAGCGGTAAAACCTCTGACCTGACACGGGAAATTGAGGTAAAACCTCTGACCTGACACGAGAGATCTAGAGGTAAAACCTCTGACCTGACACGAGAGATTTAGAGGTAAAACCTATGACCTGACACGAGAGATTTAGAGATAAAACCTCTGACCTGACATGGGAAATTGAGAGGTAAAACCTCTGACCTGACACGAGAGATCTAAAGGTAAAACCTCTGACCTGACACGGGAAATTGAGAGTTAAAACCTCTGACCTGACACGAGAGATCGAGAGGTAAAACCTCTGACCTGACACGAGAGATTAAGAGGTAACAACCTCTGACCTAACAAGAGAGATTTAGAGGTAAAACCTCTGACCTGACACAAGAAATTTAGGGGTAAATCCTCTGACCTGACACGGGAGATTTAGAGGTAAAACCTCTGACTTGACACGAAAGATATGAAGGTAAAAACTCTGACCTGACACGCGAGATTGAGAGGTAAAACCTATGACCTGACACAAAAGATCTAAAGGAAAAACCTCTGAGCTGACATGAGAAATCTAGGGGTAAAACCTCTGACCTGACACGAAAGATCTAAAGGTAAAACCTCTGAGCTGACATGAGAAATCTAGAGGTAAAACTTCTGACCTGACACGAAAGATTGAGAGGTAAAACCTTTGACCTGACATGAGAGATTTAGAGGTAAAACCTCTGACCTGACACGAGAGCATTAGAGGTAAAACCTCTGACCTGGCACGAGAGATTTATGGGTTAAACCTCTGACCTGACACGCGAGATTGAGGTAAAACCTCTGAACTGACACGAAAGATCTAAAGGTAAAACCTCTGAGCTGACATGAGAAATCTAGAGGTAAAACTTCTGACCTGACACGAGAGATTTAGAAGTAAATCTTCTGACCTGACATGGGATATTTAGAGGTTAAACCTCTCACCTGACACGAGCGATTTAGAGGTAAAACCTCTGACCTGACACGAGAGATTTAGAGGTAAAACCTCTGACCTGACACGGGAGATTGAGAGGTAAAATCTCTGACCTGACACGAGAGAGATCTAGAGGTAAAACCTCTGACCTGACACGAGAGATTTAGAGGTAAAACCAAGGACCTGACACGAGAGATATAGAGGTAAAACCTCTGACCTGACAAGAGAGATTTAGAGGTAAAACCTCTGACCTGACACGAGAGATTTAGAGGTAAAACCTCTGACCTGACACGAGAGATTTAGAGGTAACAACCTCTGACCTAACAAGAGAGATTTATAGGTAAAACCTCTGACCTGACACAAGAGATTTAGGGGTAAATCCTCTGACCTGACATGGGAGATTTAGAGGTAAAACCTCTGACTTGACACGAAAGATATGAAGGTAAAAACTCTGACCTGACATGGGAGATTTAGAGGTAAAACCTCTGACCTGACACGAGAGATTTAGAGGTAAAACCTCTGACCTGACACGGGAAATTGAGGTAAAACCTCTGACCTGACACGAGAGATCTAGAGGTAAAACCTCTGACCTGACACGAGAGATTTAGAGGTAAAACCTATGACCTGACACGAGAGATTTAGAGATAAAACCTCTGACCTGACATGGGAAATTGAGAGGTAAAACCTCTGACCTGACACGAGAGATCTAAAGGTAAAACCTCTGACCTGACACGGGAAATTGAGAGTTAAAACCTCTGACCTGACACGAGAGATCGAGAGGTAAAACCTCTGACCTGACACGAGAGATTAAGAGGTAAAACCAATGACCTGACACGAGAGAAATAGAGGTAAAACCTCTGACCTGACACGAAAGATCTAAAGGTAAAACCTCTGAGCTGACATGAGAAATCTAGAGGTAAAACCTCTGACCTGACACGAGAGATTGAAGTAAAACCTCTGACCTGACACGAGAGATTTAGAGGTAAAACCTCTGACATGACACGGAAAATTGAGAGGTAAAACCTCTGACCTGACACGAGAGATAGAGGTAAAACCTCTGACCTGACACGAGAGATTTAGAGGTAAAACCAATGTCCTGACACGAGAGATTTAGAGGTAAAACCTCTGACCTGACACGAGAGATTTAGAGGTAAACCTCTGACCTGACACGAGAGATCTAGAAGTAAAACCTCTGACCTGACACGAGAGATTTAGAGGTAAACCTCTGACCTGACACGAGAGATCTAGAAGTAAAACCTCAGACCTGACACGAGAGATTTAGAGGTAAAACCTCTGACCTGACATGGGAAATTGAGAGGTAAAACCTCTGACCTGACACGAGAGATCTAAAGGTAAAACCTCTGACCTGACACGGGAAATTGAGAGGTAAAACCTCTGACCTGACACGAGAGATCTAGAGGTAAAACCTCTGACCTGACACGAGAGATCTAGAGGTAAAACCAATGACCTGACACGAGAGATATTGAGGTAAAACCTCTGACCTGACACGAAAGATCTAAAGGTAAAACCTCTGAGCTGACATGAGAAAACTAGAGGTAAAACCTCTGACCTGACACGAGAGATTGAGAGGTAAAACCTCTGACCTGACACGGAAGATTGAGAGGTAAAACCTCTGACCTGACACGGAAGATTGAGAGGTAAAACCTTTGACCTGACACGGGAGATTGACGTAAAACCTCTGACCTGACACGAGAGATCTAGAGGTAAAACCTCTGACCTGACACGGGAAATTGAGGTAAAACCTCTGACCTGACATGAGAGATCTAGAGGTAAAACCTCTGACCTGACACGAGAGATTTAGAGGTAAAACCTCTGACCTGACACGGGAGATTGAGAGGTAAAATCTCTGACCTGACACGAGAGATCTAGAGGTAAAACCTCTGACCTGACACGAAAGATTTAGTGGTAAAACCTCTGACCTGACACGAGAGATTTAGAGGTAAAACCAATGACTTGACACGAGAGGTATAGAGGTAAAACCTCTGACCTGACACGGGAAATTGAGGTAAAACGTCTGACCTGACACGAGAGATCTAGAGGTAAAACCTCTGACCTGACACGAGAGATTTAGAGGTAAAACCTCTGACCTGACACGAGAGATCTAAAGGTAAAACCTCTGACCTGACACGGGAAATTGAGAGGTAAAACCTCTGACCTGACACGAAAGATCTAAAGGTAAAACCTCTGAGCTGACATGAGAGATCTAGAGGTAAAACCTCTGACCTGACACGAGAGATTTAGAGGTAAAACCTCTGACCTGACACGGGAGATTGAGAGGTAAAATCTCTGACCAGACACGAGAGATTTAGAGGTAAAACCAATGACCTGACACGAGAGGTATAGAGGTAAAACCTCTGACCTGACACGGGAAATTGAGGTAAAACGTCTGACCCGACACGAGAGATCTAGAGGTAAAACCTCTGACCTGACACGAGAGATTTAGAGGTAAAACCTCTGATCTGACACGGGAGATTGAGAGGTAAAATCTCTGACCAGACACGAGAGATCTAGAGGTAAAACCTCTGACCTGACACGAAAGATTTAGTGGTAAAACCTCTGACTTGACACGAGAGATTTAGAGGTAAAACCAATGACCTGACACGAGAGGTATAGAGGTAAAACCTCTGACCTGACACGGGAAATTGAGGTAAAACGTCTGACCTGACACGAGAGATCTAGAGGTAAAACCTCTGACCTGACACGAGAGATTTAGAGGTAAAACCTCTGACCAGACACGAGAGATCTAGAGGTAAAACCTCTGACCTGACACGAAAGATTTAGTGGTAAAACCTCTGACTTGACACGAGAGATTTAGAGGTAAAACCAATGACCTGACACGAGAGGTATAGAGGTAAAACCTCTGACCTGACACGGGAAATTGAGGTAAAACGTCTGACCTGACACGAGAGATCTAGAGGTAAAACCTCTGACCTGACACGAGAGATTTAGAGGTAAAACCTCTGACCTGACACGGGATATTGAGAGGTAAAACCTCTGACCTGACACGAGAGATCTAGAGGTAAAACCTCTGACCTGACACGAGAGATTGAGAGGTAAAACCTCGGACCTGACACGGAAGATTGAGAGGTAAAACCTCTGACCTGACACGGAAAATTGAGAGGTAAAACCTCTGACCTGACACGGGAGATTGAAGTAAAACCTCTGACCTGACACGAGAGATCTAGATGTAAAACCTCTGACCTGACACGAGAGATTTAGAGGTAAAACCTCTGACATGACACGGAAAATTGAGAGGTAAAACCTCTGACCTGACACGAGAGATAGAGGTAAAACCTCTGACCTGACACGAGAGATTTAGAGGTAAAACCAATGACCTGACACGAGAGATAGAGGTAAAACCTCTGACTTGATACGAGAGATCTAAAGGTAAAACCTCTGACCTAATATGAGAAATTGAGAGGTAAAACCTCTCACCTGACACGAGAGATTTAGAGGTAAAACCAATGACCTGACACGAGAGAATTAGAGGTAAAACTAATGACCTGACACAAGAGATATAGAGGTAACAACCTCTGACCTGACACGAGAGATGTAGAGGTAACAACCTCTGACCTGACAAGAGAGATTTAGAGGTAAAACCTCTGACCTGACACGAAAGATTTAGTGGTAAAACCTCTGACTTGACACGAGAGATTTAGAGGTAAAACCAATGACCTGACACGAGAGGTATAGAGGTAAAACCTCTGACCTGACACGAAAGATTAAGAGGTAAAACCAATGACCTGACACGAGAGATATAGAGGTAAAACCTCTGACCTGACACGAAAGATCTAAAGGTAAAACCTCTGAGCTGACATGAGAAATCTAGAGGTAAAACCTCTGACCTGACACGAGAGATTGAGAGGTAAAACCTCTGACCTGACACGGAAGATTGAGAGGTAAAACCTCTGACCTGACACGGAAGATTGAGAGGTAAAACCTCTGACCTGACACGGTAGATTGAAGTAAAACCTCTGACCTGACACGAGAGATAGAGGTAAAACCTCTGACCTGACACGAGAGATTTAGAGGTAAAACCAATGACCTGACACGAGAGATAGAGGTAAAACCTCTGACCTGACACGAGAGATCTAAAGGTAAAACCTCTGACCTAATATGAGAAATTGAGAGGGAAAACCTCTCACCTGACACGAGAGATATAGAGGTAAAACCTCTGACCTGACACGAGAGATTTAGAGGTAAAACCTCTGACCTGACACGGGAAATTTAGAGGTAAAACCTCTGACCTGACACGAAAGATCTAAAGGAAAAACCTCTGACCTGACACGGGAGATTTAGAGGTAAATCCTCTGAAGTGACACGAGAAATTTAGAGGTAAAACCTCTGACCTGACACGGGATATTTAGGGGTAAAACCTCTGACCTGACACGGGAGATTTAGAGGTAAAACTTCTGACTTGACACGAAAGATATGAAGGTAAAAACTCTGACCTGACATGGGAGATTTAGACGTAAAACCTCTGACCTGACACGAGAGATTTAGAGGTAACAACCTCTGACCTGACACGAGAGATTTAGAGGTAAAACCTCTGACCTGACACGGGATATTTAGAGGTAAAACCTCTGACCTGACACGGGAGATTGAAGTAAAACCTCTGACCTGACACGAGAGATCTAAAGGTAAAACCTCTGACCTGACACGGGATATTGAGAGGGAAAACCTCTGACCTGACACGAGAGATCTAGAGGTAAAACCTCTGACCTGACACGAGAGATTTAGAGGTAAAACCTCTGACCTGACACGAGAGATCTAAAGGTAAAACCTCTGACCTGACACGGGACATTGAGAGGTAAAACCTCTGACCTGACACGAGAGATCTAGAGGTAAAACCTCTGACCTGACACGAGAGATTGAGAGGTAAAACCTCGGACCTGACACGGAAGATTGAGAGGTAAAACCTCTGACCTGACACGGGAGATTGAAGTAAAACCTCTGACCTGACACGAGAGATCTAGATGTAAAACCTCTGACCTGACACGAGAGATTTAGAGGTAAAACCTCTGACCTGACACGAGAGATTTAGAGGTAAAACCTCTGACCTGACACGGGATATTTAGGGGTAAAACCTCTGACCTGACACGGGAGATTTAGAGGTAAAACTTCTGACTTGACACGAAAGATATGAAGGTAAAAACTCTGACCTGACATGGGAGATTTAGACGTAAAACCTCTGACCTGACACGAGAGATTTAGAGGTAACAACCTCTGACCTGACACGAGAGATTTAGAGGTAAAACCTCTGACCTGACACGGGATATTTAGAGGTAAAACCTCTGACCTGACACGGGAGATTGAAGTAAAACCTCTGACCTGACACGAGAGATCTAAAGGTAAAACCTCTGACCTGACACGGGATATTGAGAGGGAAAACCTCTGACCTGACACGAGAGATCTAGAGGTAAAACCTCTGACCTGACACGAGAGATTTAGAGGTAAAACCTCTGACCTGACACGAGAGATCTAAAGGTAAAACCTCTGACCTGACACGGGATATTGAGAGGTAAAACCTCTGACCTGACACTAGAGATCTAGAGGTAAAACCTCTGACCTGACACGAGAGATTGAGAGGCAAAACCTCGGACCTGATACGGAAGATTGAGAGGTAAAACCTCTGACCTGACACGGAAGATTGAGAGGTAAAACCTCTGACCTGACACGGGATATTTAGAGGTAAAACCTCTGACCTGACACGGGAGATTGAAGTAAAACCTCTGACCTGACACGAGAGATCTAGATGTAAAACCTCTGACCTGACACGAGAGATTTAGAGGTAAAACCTCTGACATGACACGGAAAATTGAGAGGTAAAACCTCTGACCTGACACGAGAGATAGAGGTAAAACCTCTGACCTGACACGAGAGATTTAGAGGTAAAACCAATGACCTGACACGAGAGATAGAGGTAAAACCTCTGACCTGACACGAGAGATCTAAAGGTAAAACCTCTGACCTAATATGAGAAATTGAGAGGTAAAACCTCTCACCTGACACGAGAGATTTAGAGGTAAAACCAATGACCTGACACGAGAGAATTAGAGGTAAAACTAATGACCTGACACAAGAGATATAGAGGTAACAACCTCTGACCTGACACGAGAGATGTAGAGGTAACAACCTCTGACCTGACAAGAGAGATTTAGAGGTAAAACCTCTGACCTGACACGAGAGATTTAGAGGTAAAACCTCTGACCTGACACGGGATATTTAGGGGTAAAACCTCTGACCTGACACGGGAGATTTAGAGGTAAAACCTTTGACTTGACACGAAAGATATGAAGGTAAAAACTCTGACCTGACACGAGAGATTTAGAGGTAAAACCTCTGACCTGACACGGGAAATTGAGGTAAAACCTCTGACCTGACACGAGAGATCAAGAGGTAAAACCTCTGACCTGACACGAGAGATTTAGAGGTAAAACCTCTGACCTGACACGAGAGATTTAGAGATAAAACCTCTGACCTGACATGGGAAATTGAGAGGTAAAACCTCTGACCTGACACGAGAGATCTAAAGGTAAAACCTCTGACCTGACACGGGAAATTGAGAGGTAAAACCTCTGACCTGACACGAGAGATTTAGAGGTAAAACCTCTGACCTGACACGAGAGATTTAGAGGTAAAACCTCTGACCTGACACGGGATATTTAGGAGTAAAACCTCTGACTTGACACGGGAGATTTAGAGGTAAAACTTCTGACTTGACACGAAAGATATGAAGGTAAAAACTCTGACCTGACATGGGAGATTTAGACGTAAAACCTCTGACCTGACACGAGAGATTTAGAGGTAACAACCTCTGACCTGACACGGGATATTTAGAGGTAAAACCTCTGACCTGACACGGGAGATTGAAGTAAAACCTCTGACCTGACACGAGAGATCTAAAGGTAAAACCTCTGACCTGACACGGGATATTGAGAGGGAAAACCTCTGACCTGACACGAGAGATCTAGAGGTAAAACCTCTGACCTGACACGAGAGATTTAGAGGTAAAACCTCTGACCTGACACGAGAGATCTAAAGGTAAAACCTCTGACCTGACACGGGATATTGAGAGGTAAAACCTCTGACCTGACACGAGAGATCTAGAGGTAAAACCTCTGACCTGACACGAGAGATTGAGAGGTAAAACCTCGGACCTGACACGGAAGATTGAGAGGTAAAACCTCTGACCTGACACGGAAGATTGAGAGGTAAAACCTCTGACCTGACACGGGATATTTAGAGGTAAAACCTCTGACCTGACACGGGAGATTGAAGTAAAACCTCTGACCTGACACGAGAGATCTAGATGTAAAACCTCTGACCTGACACGAGAGATTTAGAGGTAAAACCTCTGACATGACACGGAAAATTGAGAGGTAAAACCTCTGACCTGACACGAGAGATAGAGGTAAAACCTCTGACCTGACACGAGAGATTTAGAGGTAAAACCAATGACCTGACACGAGAGATAGAGGTAAAACCTCTGACCTGACACGAGAGATCTAAAGGTAAAACCTCTGACCTAATATGAGAAATTGAGAGGTAAAACCTCTCACCTGACACGAGAGATTTAGAGGTAAAACCAATGACCTGACACGAGAGAATTAGAGGTAAAACTAATGACCTGACACAAGAGATATAGAGGTAACAACCTCTGACCTGACACGAGAGATGTAGAGGTAACAACCTCTGACCTGACAAGAGAGATTTAGAGGTAAAACCTCTGACCTGACACGAGAGATTTAGAGGTAAAACCTCTGACCTGACACGGGATATTTAGGGGTAAAACCTCTGACCTGACACGGGAGATTTAGAGGTAAAACCTCTGACTTGACACGAAAGATATGAAGGTAAAAACTCTGACCTGACACGAGAGATTTAGAGGTAAAACCTCTGACCTGACACGGGAAATTGAGGTAAAACCTCTGACCTGACACGAGAGATCAAGAGGTAAAACCTCTGACCTGACACGAGAGATTTAGAGGTAAAACCTCTGACCTGACACGAGAGATTTAGAGATAAAACCTCTGACCTGACATGGGAAATTGAGAGGTAAAACCTCTGACCTGACACGAGAGATCTAAAGGTAAAACCTCTGACCTGACACGGGAAATTGAGAGGTAAAACCTCTGACCTGACACGAGAGATCTAGAGGTAAAACCTCTGACCTGTCACGAGAGATCTAGAGGTAAAACCTCTGACCTGTCACGAGAGACCTAGAGGTAAAACCTCTGACCTGACACGAAAGATTAAGAGGTAAAACCAATGACCTGACACGAGAGATATAGAGGTAAAACCTCTGACCTGACACGAAAGATCTAAAGGTAAAACCTCTGAGCTGACATGAGAAATCTAGAGGTAAAACCTCTGACCTGACACGAGAGATTGAGAGGTAAAACCACTGACCTGACACGGAAGATTGAGAGGTAAAACCTCTGACCTGACACGAGAGATTTAGAGGTAAAACCTCTGACCTGACACGGGATATTTAGGGGTAAAACCTCTGACCTGACACGGGAGATTTAGAGGTAAAACTTCTGACTTGACACGAAAGATATGAAGGTAAAAACTCTGACCTGACATGGGAGATTTAGACGTAAAACCTCTGACCTGACACGAGAGATTTAGAGGTAACAACCTCTGACCTGACACGAGATAATTAGAGGTAAAACCTCTGACCTGACACGGGATATTTAGAGGTAAAACCTCTGACCTGACACGGGAGATTGAAGTAAAACCTCTGACCTGACACGAGAGATCTAGATGTAAAACCTCTGACCTGACACGAGAGATTTAGAGGTAAAACCTCTGACATGACACGGAAAATTGAGAGGTAAAACCTCTGACCTGACACGAGAGATTTAGAGGTAACAACCTCTGACCTGACACGAGATATTTAGAGGTAAAACCTCTGACCTGACACGGGATATTTAGAGGTAAAACCTCTGACCTGACACGGGAGATTGAAGTAAAACCTCTGACCTGACACGAGAGATCTAGATGTAAAACCTCTGACCTGACACGAGAGATTTAGAGGTAAAACCTCTGACATGACACGGAAAATTGAGAGGTAAAACCTCTGACCTGACACGAGAGATAGAGGTAAAACCTCTGACCTGACACGAGAGATTTAGAGGTAAAACCAATGACCTGACACGAGAGATAGAGGTAAAACCTCTGACCTGACACGAGAGATCTAAAGGTAAAACCTCTGACCAAATATGAGAAATTGAGAGGTAAAACCTCTCACCTGACACGAGAGATTTAGAGGTAAACCCAATGACCTGACACGAGAGAATTAGAGGTAAAACTAATGACCTGACAAAAGAGATATAGAGGTAACAACCTCTGACCTGACACGAGAGATGTAGAGGTAACAACCTCTGACCTGACACGAGAGATTTAGAGGTAAAACCTCTGACCTGACACGGGATATTTAGGGGTAAAACCTCTGACCTGACACGGGAGATTTAGAGGTAAAACCTCTGACTTGACACGAAAGATATGAAGGTAAAAACTCTGACCTGACACGAGAGATTTAGAGGTAAAACCTCTGACCTGACACGGGAAATTGAGGTAAAACCTCTGACCTGACACGAGAGATTTAGAGGTAAAACCTCTGACCTGACACGAGAGATTTAGAGATAAAACCTCTGACCTGACATGGGAAATTGAGAGGTAAAACCTCTGACCTGACACGAGAGATCTAAAGGTAAAACCTCTGACCTGACACGGGAAATTGAGAGGTTAAACCTCTGACCTGACACGAGAGATCTAGAGGTAAAACCTCTGACCTGACACGAGAGACCTAGAGGTAAAACCTCTGACCTGACACGAAAGATTAAGAGGTAAAACCAATGACCTGACACGAGAGATATAGAGGTAAAACCTCTGACCTGACACGAAAGATCTAAAGGTAAAACCTCTGAGCTGACATGAGAAATCTAGAGGTAAAACCTCTGACCTGACACGAGAGATTGAGAGGTAAAACCTCTGACCTGACACGGAAGATTGAGAGGTAAAACCTCTGACCTGACACGGTAGATTGAAGTAAAACCTCTGACCTGACACGAGAGATCTAGATGTAAAACCTCTGACCTGACACGAGAGATTTAGAGGTAAAACCTCTGACATGACACGGAAAATTGAGAGGTAAAACCTCTGACCTGACACGAGAGATAGAGGTAAAACCTCTGACCTGACACGAGAGATTTAGAGGTAAAACCAATGACCTGACACGAGAGATAGAGGTAAAACCTCTGACCTGACACGAGAGATCTAAAGGTAAAACCTCTAACCTGACACGAGAGATATAGAGGTAAAACCTCTGACCTGACACGAGAGATTTAGAGGTAAAACCTCTGACCTGACACGGGAAATTTAGAGGTAAAACCTCTGACCTGACACGAAAGATCTAAAGGAAAAACCTCTGACCTGACACGGGAGATTTAGAGGTAAATCCTCTGATCTGACACGAGAAATTTAGAGGTAAAACCTCTGACCTGACACGAGAGATTTAGAGGTAAAACCTCTGACCTGACACGGGATATTTAGGGGTAAAACCTCTGACCTGACACGGGAGATTTAGAGGTAAAACTTCTGACTTGACACGAAAGATATGAAGGTAAAAACTCTGACCTGACATGGGAGATTTAGACGGAAAACCTCTGACCTGACACGTGAGATTTAGAGGTAAAACCTCTGACCTGACACGGGAAATTGAGGTAAAACCTCTGACCTGACATGGGAGATTTAGACGTAAAACCTCTGACCTGACACGAGAGATTTAGAGGTAACAACCTCTGACCTGACACGAGAGATTTAGAGGTAAAACCTCTGACCTGACACGGGATATTTAGAGGTAAAACCTCTGACCTGACACGGGAGATTGAAGTAAAACCTCTGACCTGACACGAGAGATCTAGATGTAAAACCTCTGACCTGACACGAGAGATTTAGAGGTAAAACCTCTGACATGACACGGAAAATTGAGAGGTAAAACCTCTGACCTGACACGAGAGATAGAGGTAAAACCTCTGACCTGACACGAGAGATTTAGAGGTAAAACCAATGACCTGACACGAGAGATAGAGGTAAAACCTCTGACCTGACACGAGAGATCTAAATGTAAAACCTCTGACCTAATATGAGAAATTGAGAGGTAAAACCTCTCACCTGACACGAGAGATTTAGAGGTAAAACCAATGACCTGACACGAGAGAATTAGAGGTAAAACTAATGACCTGACACAAGAGATATAGAGGTAACAACCTCTGACCTGACACGAGAGATGTAGAGGTAACAACCTCTGACCTGACACGAGAGATTTAGAGGTAAAACCTCTGACCTGACACGGGATATTTAGGGGTAAAACCTCTGACCTGACACGGGAGATTTAGAGGTAAAACCTCTGGCTTGACACGAAAGATATGAAGGTAAAAACTCTGACCTGACACGAGAGATTTAGAGGTAAAACCTCTGACCTGACACGGGAAATTGAGGTAAAACCTCTGACCTGACACGAGAGATTTAGAGGTAAAACCTCTGACCTGACACGAGAGATCTAAAGGTAAAACCTCTGACCTGACACGGGGAATTGAGAGGTTAAACCTCTGACCTGACACGAGAGATCTAGAGGTAAAACCTCTGACCTGACACGAGAGACCTAGAGGTAAAACCTCTGACCTGACACGAAAGATTAAGAGGTAAAACCAATGACCTGACACGAGAGATATAGAGGTAAAACCTCTGACCTGACACGAAAGATCTAAAGGTAAAACCTCTGAGCTGACATGAGAAATCTAGAGGTAAAACCTCTGACCTGACACGAGAGATTGAGAGGTAAAACCTCTGACCTGACACGGAAGATTGAGAGGTAAAACCTCTGACCTGACACGGTAGATTGAAGTAAAACCTCTGACCTGACACGAGAGATCTAGATGTAAAACCTCTGACCTGACACGAGAGATTTAGAGGTAAAACCTCTGACATGACACGGAAAATTGAGAGGTAAAACCTCTGACCTGACACGAGAGATAGAGGTAAAACCTCTGACCTAACACGAGAGATTTAGAGGTAAAACCAATGACCTGACACGAGAGATTTAGAGGTAAAACCTCTGACCTGACACGGGAAATTTAGAGGTAAAACCTCTGACCTGACACGAAAGATCTAAAGGAAAAACCTCTGACCTGACACGGGAGATTTAGAGGTAAATCCTTTGATCTGACACGAGAAATTTAGAGGTAAAACCTCTGACCTGACACGAGAGATTTAGAGGTAAAACCTCTGACCTGACACGAGAGATTTAGAGGTAAACCTCTGACCTGACACGAGAGATCTAGAAGTAAAACCTCTGACCTGACACGAGAGATTTAGAGGTAAACCTCTGACCTGACACGAGAGATCTAGAAGTAAAACCTCTGACCTGACACGAGAGATTTAGAGGTAAAACCTCTGACCTGACACGGGAAATTGAGAGGTAAAACCTCTGACCTGACACGAGAGATCTAGAGGTAAAACCTCTGACCTGACACGAGAGATCTAGAGGTAAAACCAATGACCTGACACGAGAGATATTGAGGTAAAACCTCTGACCTGACACGAAAGATCTAAAGGTAAAACCTCTGAGCTGACATGAGAAATCTAGAGGTAAAACCTCTGACCTGACACGAGAGATTGAGAGGTAAAACCTCTGACCTGACACGGAAGATTGAGAGGTAAAACCTCTGACCTGACACGGAAGATTGAGAGGTAAAACCTCTGACCTGACACGGGAGATTGACGTAAAACCTCTGACCTGACACGAGAGATCTAGAGGTAAAACCTCTAACCTGACACGGGAAATTGAGGTAAAACCTCTGACCTGACATGAGAGATCTAGAGGTAAAACCTCTTGACCTGACACGAGAGATTTAGAGGTAAAACCTCTGACCTGACACGGGAGATTGAGAGGTAAAATCTCTGACCTGACACGAGAGATCTAGAGGTAAAACCTCTGACCTGACACGAAAGATTTAGTGGTAAAACCTCTGACCTGACACGAGAGATTTAGAGGTAAAACCAATGACCTGACACGAGAGGTATAGAGGTAAAACCTCTGACCTGACACGGGAAATTGAGGTAAAACGTCTGACCTGACACGAAAGATCTAGAGGTAAAACCTCTGACCTGACACGAGAGATTTAGAGGTAAAACCTCTGACCTGACACGAGAGATCTAAAGGTAAAACCTCTGACCTGACACGGGAAATTGAGAGGTAAAACCTCTGACCTGACACGAAAGATCTAAAGGTAAAACCTCTGAGCTGACATGAGAGATCTAGAGGTAAAACCTCTGACCTGACACGAGAGATTTAGAGGTAAAACCTCTGACCTGACACGGGAGATTGAGAGGTAAAATCTCTGACCAGACACGAGAGATTTAGAGGTAAAACCAATGACCTGACACGAGAGGTATAGAGGTAAAACCTCTGACCTGACACGGGAAATTGAGGTAAAACGTCTGACCTGACACGAGAGATCTAGAGGTAAAACCTCTGACCTGACACGAGAGATTTAGAGGTAAAACCTCTGACCTGACACGGGAGATTGAGAGGTAAAATCTCTGACCAGACACGAGAGATCTAGAGGTAAAACCTCTGACCTGACACGAAAGATTTAGTGGTAAAACATCTGACTTGACACGAGAGATTTAGAGGTAAAACCAATGACCTGACACGAGAGGTATAGAGGTAAAACCTCTGACCTGACACGGGAAATTGAGGTAAAACGTCTGACCTGACACGAGAGATCTAGAGGTAAAACCTCTGACCTGACACGAGAGATTTAGAGGTAAAACCTCTGACCTGACACGAGAGATCTAAAGGTAAAACCTCTGACCTGACACGGGATATTGAGAGGGAAAACCTCTGACCTGACACGAGAGATCTAGAGGTAAAACCTCTGACCTGACACGAGAGACCTAGAGGTAAAATCTCTGACCTGACACGAAAGATTAAGAGGTAAAACCAATGACCTGACACGAGAGATATAGAGGTAAAACCTCTGACCTGACACGAAAGATCTAAAGGTAAAACCTCTGAGCTGACATGAGAAATCTAGAGGTAAAACCTCTGACCTGACACGAGAGATTGAGAGGTAAAACCTCTGACCTGACACGGAAGATTGAGAGGTAAAACCTCTGACCTGACACGGTAGATTGAAGTAAAACCTCTGACCTGACACGAGAGATCTAGATGTAAAACCTCTGACCTGACACGAGAGATTTAGAGGTAAAACCTCTGACATGACACGGAAAATTGAGAGGTAAAACCTCTGACCTGACACGAGAGATAGAGGTAAAACCTCTGACCTGACACGAGAGATTTAGAGGTAAAACCAATGACCTGACACGAGAGATAGAGGTAAAACCTCTGACCTGACACGAGAGATCTAAAGGTAAAACCTCTGACCTGACACGAGAGATATAGAGGTAAAACCTCTGACCTGACACGAGAGATTTAGAGGTAAAACCTCTGACCTGACACGGGAAATTTAGAGGTAAAACCTCTGACCTGACACGAAAGATCTAAAGGAAAAACCTCTGACCTGACACGGGAGATTTAGAGGTAAATCCTCTGATCTGACACGAGAAATTTAGAGGTAAAACCTCTGACCTGACACGAGAGATTTAGAGGTAAAACCTCTGACCTGACACGGGATATTTAGGGGTAAAACCTCTGACCTGACACGGGAGATTTAGAGGTAAAACTTCTGACTTGACACGAAAGATATGAAGGTAAAAACTCTGACCTGACATGGGAGATTTAGACGTAAAACCTCTGACCTGACACGTAAGATTTAGAGGTAAAACCTCTGACCTGACACGGGAAATTGAGGTAAAACCTCTGACCTGACATGGGAGATTTAGACGTAAAACCTCTGACCTGACACGAGAGATTTAGAGGTAACAACCTCTGACCTGACACGAGAGATTTAGAGGTAAAACCTCTGACCTGACACGGGATATTTAGAGGTAAAACCTCTGACCTGACACGGGAGATTGAAGTAAAACCTCTGACCTGACACGAGAGATCTAGATGTAAAACCTCTGACCTGACACGAGAGATTTAGAGGTAAAACCTCTGACATGACACGGGAAATTGAGAGGTAAAACCTCTGACCTGACACGAGAGATAGAGGTAAAACCTCTGACCTGACACGAGAGATTTAGAGGTAAAACCAATGACCTGACACGAGAGATAGAGGTAAAACCTCTGACCTGACACGAGAGATCTAAATGTAAAACCTCTGACCTAATATGAGAAATTGAGAGGTAAAACCTCTCACCTGACACGAGAGATTTAGAGGTAAAACCAATGACCTGACACGAGAGAATTAGAGGTAAAACTAATGACCTGACACAAGAGATATAGAGGTAACAACCTCTGACCTGACACGAGAGATGTAGAGGTAACAACCTCTGACCTGACACGAGAGATTTAGAGGTAAAACCTCTGACCTGACACGGGATATTTAGGGGTAAAACCTCTGACCTGACACGGGAGATTTAGAGGTAAAACCTCTGGCTTGACACGAAAGATATGAAGGTAAAAACTCTGACCTGACACGAGAGATTTAGAGGTAAAACCTCTGACCTGACACGGGAAATTGAGGTAAAACCTCTGACCTGACACGAGAGATTTAGAGGTAAAACCTCTGACCTGACACGAGAGATCTAAAGGTAAAACCTCTGACCTGACACGGGGAATTGAGAGGTTAAACCTCTGACCTGACACGAGAGATCTAGAGGTAAAACCTCTGACCTGACACGAGAGACCTAGAGGTAAAACCTCTGACCTGACACGAAAGATTAAGAGGTAAAACCAATGACCTGACACGAGAGATATAGAGGTAAAACCTCTGACCTGACACGAAAGATCTAAAGGTAAAACCTCTGAGCTGACATGAGAAATCTAGAGGAAAAACCTCTGACCTGACACGAGAGATTGAGAGGTAAAACCTCTGACCTGACACGGAAGATTGAGAGGTAAAACCTCTGACCTGACACGGTAGATTGAAGTAAAACCTCTGACCTGACACGAGAGATCTAGATGTAAAACCTCTGACCTGACACGAGAGATTTAGAGGTAAAACCTCTGACATGACACGGAAAATTGAGAGGTAAAACCTCTGACCTGACACGAGAGATAGAGGTAAAACCTCTGACCTAACACGAGAGATTTAGAGGTAAAACCAATGACCTGACACGAGAGATTTAGAGGTAAAACCTCTGACCTGACACGGGAAATTTAGAGGTAAAACCTCTGACCTGACACGAAAGATCTAAAGGAAAAACCTCTGACCTGACACGGGAGATTTAGAGGTAAATCCTCTGATCTGACACGAGAAATTTAGAGGTAAAACCTCTGACCTGACACGAGAGATTTAGAGGTAAAACCTCTGACCTGACACGAGAGATTTAGAGGTAAACCTCTGACCTGACACGAGAGATCTAGAAGTAAAACCTCTGACCTGACACGAGAGATTTAGAGGTAAACCTCTGACCTGACACGAGAGATCTAGAAGTAAAACCTCTGACCTGACACGAGAGATTTAGAGGTAAAACCTCTGACCTGACACGGGAAATTGAGAGGTAAAACCTCTGACCTGACACGAGAGATCTAGAGGTAAAACCTCTGACCTGACACGAGAGATCTAGAGGTAAAACCAATGACCTGACACGAGAGATATTGAGGTAAAACCTCTGACCTGACACGAAAGATCTAAAGGTAAAACCTCTGAGCTGACATGAGAAATCTAGAGGTAAAACCTCTGACCTGACACGAGAGATTGAGAGGTAAAACCTCTGACCTGACACGGAAGATTGAGAGGTAAAACCTCTGACCTGACACGGAAGATTGAGAGGTAAAACCTCTGACCTGACACGGGAGATTGACGTAAAACCTCTGACCTGACACGAGAGATCTAGAGGTAAAACCTCTAACCTGACACGGGAAATTGAGGTAAAACCTCTGACCTGACATGAGAGATCTAGAGGTAAAACCTCTTGACCTGACACGAGAAATTTAGAGGTAAAACCTCTGACCTGACACGGGAGATTGAGAGGTAAAATCTCTGACCTGACACGAGAGATCTAGAGGTAAAACCTCTGACCTGACACGAAAGATTTAGTGGTAAAACCTCTGACCTGACACGAGAGATTTAGAGGTAAAACCAATGACCTGACACGAGAGGTATAGAGGTAAAACCTCTGACCTGACACGGGAAATTGAGGTAAAACGTCTGACCTGACACGAAAGATCTAGAGGTAAAACCTCTGACCTGACACGAGAGATTTAGAGGTAAAACCTCTGACCTGACACGAGAGATCTAAAGGTAAAACCTCTGACCTGACACGGGAAATTGAGAGGTAAAACCTCTGACCTGACACGAAAGATCTAAAGGTAAAACCTCTGAGCTGACATGAGAGATCTAGAGGTAAAACCTCTGACCTGACACGAGAGATTTAGAGGTAAAACCTCTGACCTGACACGGGAGATTGAGAGGTAAAATCTCTGACCAGACACGAGAGATTTAGAGGTAAAACCAATGACCTGACACGAGAGGTATAGAGGTAAAACCTCTGACCTGACACGGGAAATTGAGGTAAAACGTCTGACCTGACACGAGAGATCTAGAGGTAAAACCTCTGACCTGACACGAGAAATTTAGAGGTAAAACCTCTGACCTGACACGGGAGATTGAGAGGTAAAATCTCTGACCAGACACGAGAGATCTAGAGGTAAAACCTCTGACCTGACACGAAAGATTTAGTGGTAAAACATCTGACTTGACACGAGAGATTTAGAGGTAAAACCAATGACCTGACACGAGAGGTATAGAGGTAAAACCTCTGACCTGACACGGGAAATTGAGGTAAAACGTCTGACCTGACACGAGAGATCTAGAGGTAAAACCTCTGACCTGACACGAGAGATTTAGAGGTAAAACCTCTGACCTGACACGAGAGATCTAAAGGTAAAACCTCTGACCTGACACGGGATATTGAGAGGGAAAACCTCTGACCTGACACGAGAGATCTAGAGGTAAAACCTCTGACCTGACACGAGAGATTGAGAGGTAAAACTTCTGACTTGACACGAAAGATATGAAGGTAAAAACTCTGACCTGACATGGGAGATTTAGACGTAAAACCTCTGACCTGACACGGGATATTTAGAGGTAAAACCTCTGACCTGACACGGGAGATTGAAGTAAAACCTCTGACCTGACACGAGAGATCTAGATGTAAAACCTCTGACCTGACACGAGAGATCTAGATGTAAAACCTCTGACCTGACACGAGAGATTTAGAGGTAAAACCTCTGACCTGACACGAGAGATAGAGGTAAAACCTCTGACCTGACACGAGAGATTTAGAGGTAAAACCAATGACCTGACACGAGAGATAGAGGTAAAACCTCTGACCTGACACGAGAGATCTAAAGGTAAAACCTCTGACCTAATATGAGAAATTGAGAGGTAAAACCTCTCACCTGACACGAGAGATTTAGAGGTAAAACCAATGACCTGACACGAGAGGTATAGAGGTAAAACCTCTGACCTGACACGGGAAATTGAGGTAAAACGTCTGACCTGACACGAGAGATCTAGAGGTAAAACCTCTGACCTGACACGAGAGATTTAGAGGTAAAACCTCTGACCTGACACGAGAGATCTAAAGGTAAAACCTCTGACCTGACACGGGATATTGAGAGGGAAAACCTCTGACCTGACACGAGAGATCTAGAGGTAAAACCTCTGACCTGACACGAGAGATTGAGAGGTAAAACTTCTGACTTGACACGAAAGATATGAAGGTAAAAACTCTGACCTGACATGGGAGATTTAGACGTAAAACCTCTGACCTGACACGGGATATTTAGAGGTAAAACCTCTGACCTGACACGGGAGATTGAAGTAAAACCTCTGACCTGACACGAGAGATCTAGATGTAAAACCTCTGACCTGACACGAGAGATTTAGAGGTAAAACCTCTGACATGACACGGAAAATTGAGAGGTAAAACCTCTGACCTGACACGAGAGATAGAGGTAAAACCTCTGACCTGACACGAGAGATTTAGAGGTAAAACCAATGACCTGACACGAGAGATAGAGGTAAAACCTCTGACCTGACACGAGAGATCTAAAGGTAAAACCTCTGACCTAATATGAGAAATTGAGAGGTAAAACCTCTCACCTGACACGAGAGATTTAGAGGTAAAACCAATGACCTGACACGAGAGAATTAGAGGTAAAACTAATGACCTGACACAAGAGATATAGAGGTAACAACCTCTGACCTGACACGAGAGATGTAGAGGTAACAACCTCTGACCTGACAAGAGAGATTTAGAGGTAAAACCTCTGACCTGACACGAGAGATTTAGAGGTAAAACCTCTGACCTGACACGGGATATTTAGGGGTAAAACCTCTGACCTGACACGGGAGATTTAGAGGTAAAACCTCTGACTTGACACGAAAGATATGAAGGTAAAAACTCTGACCTGACACGAGAGATTTAGAGGTAAAACCTCTGACCTGACACGGGAAATTGAGGTAAAACCTCTGACCTGACACGAGAGATCAAGAGGTAAAACCTCTGACCTGACACGAGAGATTTAGAGGTAAAACCTCTGACCTGACACGAGAGATTTAGAGATAAAACCTCTGACCTGACATGGGAAATTGAGAGGTAAAACCTCTGACCTGACACGAGAGATCTAAAGGTAAAACCTCTGACCTGACACGGGAAATTGAGAGGTAAAACCTCTGACCTGACACGAGAGATCTAGAGGTAAAACCTCTGACCTGACACGAGAGACCTAGAGGTAAAACCTCTGACCTGACACGAAAGATTAAGAGGTAAAACCAATGACCTGACACGAGAGACCTAGAGGTAAAACCTCTGACCTGACACGAAAGATTAAGAGGTAAAACGTCTGACCTGACACGAGAAATTGAGAGGTAAAACCTCTGACCTGACACGGAAGATTGAGAGGTAAAACCTCTGACCTGACACGGAAGATTGAGAGGTAAAACCTCTGACCTGACACGGTAGATTGAAGTAAAACCTCTGACCTGACACGAGAGATAGAGGTAAAACCTCTGACCTGACACGAGAGATTTAGAGGTAAAACCTCTGACCTGACACGAGAGATCTAAAGGTAAAACCTCTGACCTAATATGAGAAATTGAGAGGGAAAACCTCTCACCTGACACGAGAGATATAGAGGTAAAACCTCTGACCTGACACGAGAGATTGAGAGGTAAAACCTCTGACCTGACACGGGAAATTTAGAGGTAAAACCTCTGACCTGACACGAAAGATCTAAAGGAAAAACCTCTGACCTGACACGGGAGATTTAGAGGTAAATCCTCTGACCTGACACGAGAAATTTAGAGGTAAAACCTCTGACCTGACACGAGAGATTTAGAGGTAAAACCTCTGACCTGACACGGGATATTTAGGGGTAAAACCTCTGACCTGACACGGGAGATTTAGAGGTAAAACTTCTGACTTGACACGAAAAATATGAAGGTAAAAACTCTGACCTGACATGGGAGATTTAGACGTAAAACCTCTGACCTGACACGAGAGATTTAGAGGTAAAACCTCTGACCTGACACGGGAATTTGAGGTAAAACCTCTGACCTGACACGAGAGATCTAGAGGTAAAACCTCTGACCTGACACGAGAGATTTAGAGGTAAAACCTCTGACCTGACACGAGAGATTTAGAGGTAAACCTCTGACCTGACACGAGAGATCTAGAAGTAAAACCTATGACCTGACACGAGAGATTTAGAGGTAAAACCTCTGACCTGACATGGGAAATTGAGAGGTAAAACCTCTGACCTGACACGAGAGATCTAAAGGTAAAACCTCTAACCTGACACGGGAAATTGAGAGGTAAAAACTCTGACCTGACACGAGAGATCTAGAGGTAAAACCTCTGACCTGACACGAGAGATCTAGAGGTAAAACCTCTGACCTGACACGAAAGATTAAGAGGTAAAACCAATGACCTGACACGAGAGATATTGAGGTAAAACCTCTGACCTGACACGAAAGATCTAAAGGTAAAACCTCTGAGCTGACATGAGAAATCTAGAGGTAAAACCTCTGACCTGACACGAGAGATTGAGAGGTAAAACCTCTGACCTGACACGGAAGATTGAGAGGTAAAACCTCTGACCTGACACGGAAGATTGAGAGGTAAAACCTCTGACCTGACACGAGAGATCTAAAGGTAAAACCTCTGACCTGACACGGGATATTGAGAGGGAAAACCTCTGACCTGACACGAGAGATCTAGAGGTAAAACCTCTGACCTGACACGAGAGATTGAGAGGTAAAACTTCTGACTTGACACGAAAGATATGAAGGTAAAAACTCTGACCTGACATGGGAGATTTAGACGTAAAACCTCTGACCTGACACGGGATATTTAGAGGTAAAACCTCTGACCTGACACGGGAGATTGAAGTAAAACCTCTGACCTGACACGAGAGATCTAGATGTAAAACCTCTGACCTGACACGAGAGATTTAGAGGTAAAACCTCTGACATGACACGGAAAATTGAGAGGTAAAACCTCTGACCTGACACGAGAGATAGAGGTAAAACCTCTGACCTGACACGAGAGATTTAGAGGTAAAACCAATGACCTGACACGAGAGATAGAGGTAAAACCTCTGACCTGACACGAGAGATCTAAAGGTAAAACCTCTGACCTAATATGAGAAATTGAGAGGTAAAACCTCTCACCTGACACGAGAGATTTAGAGGTAAAACCAATGACCTGACACGAGAGAATTAGAGGTAAAACTAATGACCTGACACAAGAGATATAGAGGTAACAACATCTGACCTGACACGAGAAATGTAGAGGTAACAACCTCTGACCTGACAAGAGAGATTTAGAGGTAAAACCTCTGACCTGACACGAGAGATTTAGAGGTAAAACCTCTGACCTGACACGGGATAATTAGGGGTAAAACCTCTGACCTGACACGGGAGATTTAGAGGTAAAACCTCTGACTTGACACGAAAGATATGAAGGTAAAAACTCTGACCTGACACGAGAGATTTAGAGGTAAAACCTCTGACCTGACACGGGAAATTGAGGTAAAACCTCTGACCTGACACGAGAGATCAAGAGGTAAAACCTCTGACCTGACACGAGAGATTTAGAGGTAAAACCTCTGACCTGACACGAGAGATTTAGAGATAAAACCTCTGACCTGACAAGGGAAATTGAGAGGTAAAACCTCTGACCTGACACGAGAGATCTAAAGGTAAAACCTCTGACCTGACACGGGAAATTGAGAGGTAAAACCTCTGACCTGACACGAGAGATCTAGAGGTAAAACCTCTGACCTGACACGAGAGACCTAGAGGTAAAACCTCTGACCTGACACGAAAGATTAAGAGGTAAAACCAATGACCTGACACGAGAGATATAGAGGTAAAACCTCTGACCTGACACGAAAGATCTAAAGGTAAAACCTCTGAGCTGACATGAGAAATCTAGAGGTAAAACCTCTGACCTGACACGAGAGATTGAGAGGTAAAACCTCTGACCTGACACGGAAGATTGAGAGGTAAAACCTCTGACCTGACACGGAAGATTGAGAGGTAAAACCTCTGACCTGACACGGTAGATTGAAGTAAAACCTCTGACCTGACACGAGAGATAGAGGTAAAACCTCTGACCTGACACGAGAGATTTAGAGGTAAAACCTCTGACCTGACACGAGAGATTTAGAGGTAAAACCTCTGACCTGACACGGGAAATTTAGAGGTAAAACCTCTGACCTGACACGAAATATCTAAAGGAAAAACCTCTGACCTGACACGGGAGATTTAGAGGTAAATCCTCTGACCTGACACGAGAAATTTAGAGGTAAAACCTCTGACCTGACACGAGAGATTTAGAGGTAAAACCTCTGACCTGACACGGGATATTTAGGGGTAAAACCTCTGACCTGACACGGGAGATTTAGAGGTAAAACTTCTGACTTGACACGAAAGATATGAAGGTAAAAACTCTGACCTGACATGGGAGATTTAGACGTAAAACCTCTGACCTGACACGAGAGATTTAGAGGTAAAACCTCTGACCTGACATGGGAAATTGAGGTAAAACCTCTGACCTGACACGAGAGATCTAGAGGTAAAACCTCTGACCTGACACGAGAGATTTAGAGGTAAAACCTCTGACCTGACACGAGAGATTTAGAGGTAAACCTCTGACCTGACACGAGAGATCTAGAAGTAAAACCTCTGACCTGACACGAGAGATTTAGAGGTAAAACCTCTGACCTGACATGGGAAATTGAGAGGTAAAACCTCTGACCTGACACGAGAGATCTAAAGGTAAAACCTCTAACCTGACACGGGAAATTGAGAGGTAAAACCTCTGACCTGACACGAGAGATCTAGAGGTAAAACCTCTGACCTGACACGAGAGATCTAGAGGTAAAACGTCTGACCTGACACGAGAGATTAAGAGGTAAAACCAATGACCTGACACGAGAGATATTGAGGTAAAACCTCTGACCTGACACGAAAAATCTAAAGGTAAAACCTCTGAGCTGACATGAGAAATCTAGAGGTAAAACCTCTGACCTGACACGAGAGATTGAGAGGTAAAACCTCTGACCTGACACGGAAGATTGAGAGGTAAAACCTCTGACCTGACACGGAAGATTGAGAGGTAAAACCTCTGACCTGACACGGGAGATTGACGTAAAACCTCTGACCTGACACGAGAGATCTAGAGGTAAAACCTCTGACCTGACACGGGAAATTGAGGTAAAACCTCTGACCTGACATGAGAGATCTAGAGGTAAAACCTCTGACCTGACACGAGAGATTTAGAGGTAAAACCTCTGACCTGACACGGGAGATTGAGAGGTAAAATCTCTGACTTGACACGAGAGATCTAGAGGTAAAACCTCTGACCTGACACGAAAGATTTAGTGGTAAAACCTCTGACCTGACACGAGAGATTTAGAGGTAAAACCAATGACCTGACACGAGAGGTATAGAGGTAAAACATCTGACCTAACAGGGGAATATGAGGTAAAATGTCTGACCTGACACGAGAGATCTAGAGGTAAAACCTCTGACCTGACACGAGAGATTTAGAGGTAAAACCTCTGACCTGACACGAGAGATCTAAAGGTAAAACCTCTGACCTGACACGGGAAATTGAGAGGTAAAACCTCTGACCTGACACGAAAGATCTAAAGGTAAAACCTCTGAGCTGACATGAGAGATCTAGAGGTAAAACCTCTGACCTGACACGAGAGATTTAGAGGTACAACCTCTGACCTGACACGGGAGATTGAGAGGTAAAATCTCTGACCAGACACGAGAGATCTAGAGGTAAAACCTCTGACCTGACACGAAAGATTTAGTGGTAAAACCTCTGACTTGACACGAGAGATTTAGAGGTAAAACCAATGACCTGACACGAGAGGTATAGAGGTAAAACATCTGACCTGACACGGGAAATTGAGGTAAAACGTCTGACCTGACACGAGAGATCTAGAGGTAAAACCTCTGACCTGACACGAGAGATTTAGAGGTAAAACCTCTGACCTGACACGAGAGATCTAAAGGTAAAACCTCTGCCCTGACACGGGAAATTGAGAGGTAAAACCTCTGACCTGACACGAAAGATCTAAAGGTAAAACCTCTGAGCTGACATGAGAGATCTAGAGGTAAAACCTCTGACCTGACACGAGAGATTGAGAGGTAAAATCTCTGACCAGACACGAGAGATCTAGAGGTAAAACCTCTGACCTGACACGAAAGATTTAGTGGTAAAACCTCTGACTTGACACGAGAGATTTAGAGGTAAAACCAATGACCTGACACGAGTGGTATAGAGGTAAAACCTCTGACCTGACACGGGAAATTGAGGTAAAACGTCTGACCTGACACGAGAGATCTAGAGGTAAAACCTCTGACCTGACATGAGAGATTTAGAAGTAAAACCTCTGACCTGATACGGGAGATTGAGAGGTAAAATCTCTGACCAGACACGAGAGATCTAGAGGTAAAACCTCTGACCTGACACGAAAGATTTCGTGGTAAACCTCTGACTTGACACGAGAGATTTAGAGGTAAAACCAATGACCTGACACGAGAGGTATAGAGGTAAAACCTCTGACCTGACACGGGAAATTGAGGTAAAACGTCTGACCTGACACGAGAGATCTAGAGGTAAAACCTCTGACCTGACACGAGAGATTTAGAGGTAAAACCTCTGACCTGACACGAGAGATCTAAAGGTAAAACCTCTGACCTGACACGGGAAATTGAGAGGTAAAACCTCTGACCTGACACGAGAGATCTAGAGGTAAAACCTCTGACCTGACACGAGAGATTAAGAGGTAAAACCAATGACCTGACACGAGAGATATAGAGGTAAAACCTCTGACCTGACACGAAAGATCTAAAGGTAAAACCTCTGAGCTGACATGAGAAATCTAGAGGTAAAACCTCTGACCTGACACGAGAGATTGAGAGGTAAAACCTCGGACCTGACACGGAAGATTGAGAGGTAAAACCTCTGACCTGACACGGAAGATTGAGAGGTAAAACCTCTGACCTGACACGGGATATTTAGAGGTAAAACCTCTGACCTGACACGCGAGATTGAAGTAAAACCTCTGACCTGACACGAGAGATCTAGATGTAAAACCTCTGACCTGACACGAGAGATTTAGAGGTAAAACCTCTGACATGACACGGAAAATTGAGAGGTAAAACCTCTGACCTGACACGAGAGATAGAGGTAAAACCTCTGACCTGACACGAGAGATTTAGAGGTAAAACCAATGACCTGACACGAGAGATATACAGGTAAAACCTCTGACCTGACACGAGAGATTTAGAGGTAAACCTCTGACCTGACACGAGAGATCTAGAAGTAAAACCTCTGACCTGACACGAGAGATTTAGAGGTAAAACCTCTGACCTGACATGGGAAATTGAGAGGTAAAACCTCTGACCTGACACGAGAGATCCAGAGGTAAAACCTCTGACCTGACACGAGAGATTAAGAGGTAAAACCAATGACCTGACACGAGAGATATAGAGGTAAAACCTCGGACCTGACACGGAAGATTGAGAGGTAAAACCTCTGACCTGACACGGAAGATTGAGAGGTAAAACCTCTGACCTGACACGGGATATTTAGAGGTAAAACCTCTGACCTGACACGGGAGATTGAAGTAAAACCTCTGACCTGACACGAGAGATCTAGATGTAAAACCTCTGACCTGACACGAGAGATTTAGAGGTAAAACCTCTGACATAACACGGAAAATTGAGAGATAAAACCTCTGACCTGACACGAGAGATTTAGAGGTAAAACCAATGACCTGACACGAGAGAATTAGAGGTAAAACCAATGACCTGACACGAGAGATATAGAGGTAAAACCTCTGACCTGACACGAGAGATGTAGAGGTAACAACCTCTGACCTGACAAGAGAGATTTAGAGGTAAAACCTCTGACCTGACATGGGAAATTGAGAGGTAAAACCTCTGACCTGACACGAGAGATCTAAAGGTAAAACCTCTGACCTGACACGGGAAATTGAGAGGTAAAACCTCTGACCTGACACGAGAGATCTAGAGGTAAAACCTCTGACCTGACACGAGAGATCTAGAGGTAAAACCTCTGACCTGACACGAGAGATTGAGAGGTAAAACCTCTGACCTGACACGGAAGATTGAGAGGTAAAACCTCTGATATTAAACACGGAAGATTCAGAGGTAAAACCTCTGACCTGACACGGGAGATTGAAGTAAAACCTCTGACCTGACACGAGAGATCTAGATGTAAAACCTCTGACCTGACACGAGAGATTTAGAGGTAAAACCTCTGACATGACACGGAAAATTGAGAGGTAAAACCTCTGACCTGACACGAGGGATAGAGGTAAAACCTCTGACCTGACACGAGAGATTTAGAGGTAAAACCAATGACCTGACACGAGAGATAGAGTTAAAACCTCTGACCTGACACGAGAGATCTAAAGGTAAAACCTCTGACCTAATATGAGAAATTGAGAGGGAAAACCTCTCACCTGACACGAGAGATATAGAGGTAAAACCTCTGACCTGACACGAGAGATTTAGAGGTAAAACTTCTGACCTGACACGGGAAATTTAGAGGTAAAACCTCTGACCTGACACGAAAGATCTAAAGGTAAAACCTCTGAGCTGACATGAGAAATCTAGAGGTAAAACCTCTGACCTGACACGAGAGATTGAGAGGTAAAACCTCGGACCTGACACGGAAGATTGAGAGGTAAAACCTCTGAACTGACACGGAAGATTGAGAGGTAAAACCTCTGACCTGACACGGGATATTTAGAGGTAAAACCTCTGACCTGACACGCGAGATTGAAGTAAAACCTCTGACCTGACACGAGAGATCTAGATGTAAAACCTCTGACCTGATACGAGAGATTTAGAGGTAAAACCTCTGACATGACACGGAAAATTGAGAGGTAAAACCTCTGACCTGACACGAGAGATAGAGGTAAAACCTCTGACCTGACACGAGAGATTTAGAGGAAAAACCAATGACCTGACACGAGAGATATACAGGTAAAACCTCTGACCTGACACGAGAGATTTAGAGGTAAACCTCTGACCTGACACGAGAGATCTAGAAGTAAAACCTCTGACCTGACACGAGAGATTTAGAGGTAAAACCTCTGACCTGACACGAGAGATCCAGAGGTAAAACCTCTGACCTGACACGAGAGATTAAGAGGTAAAACCAATGACCTGACACGAGAGATATAGAGGTAAAACCTCGGACCTGACACGGAAGATTGAGAGGTAAAACCTCTGACCTGACACGGAAGATTGAGAGGTAAAACCTCTGACCTGACACGGGATATTTAGAGGTAAAACCTCTGACCTGACACGGGAGATTGAAGTAAAACCTCTGACCTGACACGAGAGATCTAGATGTAAAACCTCTGACCTGACACGAGAGATTTAGAGGTAAAACCTCTGACATAACACGGAAAATTGAGAGATAAAACCTCTGACCTGACACGAGAGATTTAGAGGTAAAACCAATGACCTGACACGAGAGAATTAGAGGTAAAACCAATGACCTGACACGAGAGATATAGAGGTAAAACCTCTGACCTGACACGAGAGATGTAGAGGTAACAACCTCTGACCTGACAAGAGAGATTTAGAAGTAAAACCTCTGACCTGACACGGGAAATTGAGGTAAAACCTCTGACCTGACACGAGAGATCTAGAGGTAAAACCTCTGACCTGACACAAGAGATTTAGAGGTAAAACCTATGACCTGACATGGGAAATTGAGAGGTAAAACCTCTGACCTGACACGAGAGATCTAAAGGTAAAACCTCTGACCTGACACGGGAAATTGAGAGGTAAAACCTCTGACCTGACACGAGAGATCTAGAGGTAAAACCTCTGACCTGACACGAGAGATCTAGAGGTAAAACCTCTGACCTGACACGAGAGATTGAGAGGTAAAACCTCTGACCTGACACGGAAGATTGAGAGGTAAAACCTCTGATATTAAACACGGAAGATTCAGAGGTAAAACCTCTGACCTGACACGGGAGATTGAAGTAAAACCTCTGACCTGACACGAGAGATCTAGATGTAAAACCTCTGACCTGACACGAGAGATTTAGAGGTAAAACCTCTGACATGACACGGAAAATTGAGAGGTAAAACCTCTGACCTGACACGAGGGATAGAGGTAAAACCTCTGACCTGACACGAGAGATTTAGAGGTAAAACCAATGACCTGACACGAGAGATAGAAGTAAAACCTCTGACCTGACACGAGAGATCTAAAGGTAAAACCTCTGACCTAATATGAGAAATTGAGAGGTAAAACCTCTCACCTGACACGAGAGATTTAGAGGTAAAACCAATGACCTGACACGAGAGAATTAGAGGTAAAACTAATGACCTGACACAAGAGATATAGAGGTAACAACCTCTGACCTGACACGAGAGATGTAGAGGTAACAACCTCTGACCTGACACGAGAGATTTAGAGGTAAAACCTCTGACCTGACACGGGATATTTAGGGGTAAAACCTCTGACCTGACACGGGAGATTTAGAGGTAAAACCTCTGACTTGACACGAAAGATATGAATGTAAAAACTCTGACCTGACACGAGAGATTTAGAGGTAAAACCTCTGACCTGACACGGGAAATTGAGGTAAAACCTCTGACCTGACACGAGAGATCAAGAGGTAAAACCTCTGACCTGACACGAGAGATTTAGAGGTAAAACCTCTGACCTGACACGAGAGATTTAGAGATAAAACCTCTGACCTGACATGGGAAATTGAGAGGTAAAACCTCTGACCTGACACGAGAGATCTAAAGGTAAAACCTCTGACCTGACACGGGAAATTGAGAGGTAAAACCTCTGACCTGACACGAGAGATCTAGAGGTAAAACCTCTGACCTGACACGAGAGACCTAGAGGTAAAACCTCTGACCTGACACGAAAGATTAAGAGGTAAATCCAATGACCTGACACGAGAGATATAGAGGTAAAACCTCTGACCTGACACGAAAGATCTAAAGGTAAAACCTCTGAGCTGACATGAGAAATCTAGAGGTAAAACCTCTGACCTGACACAAGAGATTGAGAGGTAAAACCTCTGACCTGACACGGAAGATTGAGAGGTAAAACCTCTGACCTGACACGGAAGATTGAGAGGTAAAACCTCTGACCTGACACGGTAGATTGAAGTAAAACCTCTGACCTGACACGAGAGATCTAGATGTAAAACCTCTGACCTGACACGAGAGATTTAGAGGTAAAACCTCTGACATGACACGGAAAATTGAGAGGTAAAACCTCTGACCTGACACGAGAGATAGAGGTAAAACCTCTGACCTGACACGAGAGATTTAGAGGTAAAACCAATGACCTGACACGAGAGATAGAGGTAAAACCTCTGACCTGACACGAGAGATCTAAAGGTAAAACCTCTGACCTAATATGAGAAATTGAGAGGGAAAACCTCTCACGTGACACGAGAGATATAGAGGTAAAACCTCTGACCTGACACGAGAGATTTAGAGGTAAAACCTCTGACCTGACACGGGAAATTTAGAGGTAAAACCTCTGATCTGACACGAAAGATCTAAAGGAAAAACCTCTGACCTGACACGAGAGATTTAGAGGTAAACCTCTGACCTGACACGAGAGATCTAGAAGTAAAACCTCTGACCTGACACGAGAGATTTAGAGGTAAAACCTCTGACCTGACATGGGAAATTGAGAGGTAAAACCTCTGACCTGACACGAGAGATCTAAAGGTAAAACCTCTGACCTGACACGAAAGATCTAAAGGTAAAACCTCTGAGCTGACATGAGAAATCTAGAGGTAAAACCTCTGACCTGACACGAGAGATTGAGAGGTAAAACCTCTGACCTGACACGGAAGATTGAAGTAAAACCTCTGACCTGACACGAGAGATCTAGATGTAAAACCTCTGACCTGACACGAGAGATTTAGAGGTAAAACCTCTGACATGACACGGAAAATTGAGAGGTAAAACCTCTGACCTGACACGAGAGATAGAGGTAAAACCTCTGACCTGACACGAGAGATTTAGAGGTAAAACCAATGACCTGACACGAGAGATAGAGGTAAAACCTCTGACCTGACACGAGAGATCTAAAGGTAAAACCTCTGACCTAATATGAGAAATTGAGAGGGAAAACCTCTCACGTGACACGAGAGATATAGAGGTAAAACCTCTGACCTGACACGAGAGATTTAGAGGTAAAACCTCTGACCTGACACGGGAAATTTAGAGGTAAAACCTCTGATCTGACACGAAAGATCTAAAGGAAAAACCTCTGACCTGACACGAGAGATTTAGAGGTAAACCTCTGACCTGACACGAGAGATCTAGAAGTAAAACCTCTGACCTGACACGAGAGATTTAGAGGTAAAACCTCTGACCTGACATGGGAAATTGAGAGGTAAAACCTCTGACCTGACACGAGAGATCTAAAGGTAAAACCTCTGACCTGACACGAAAGATCTAAAGGTAAAACCTCTGAGCTGACATGAGAAATCTAGAGGTAAAACCTCTGACCTGACACGAGAGATTGAGAGGTAAAACCTCTGACCTGACACGGAAGATTGAGAGGTAAAACCTCTGACCTGACACGGAAGATTGAGAGGTAAAACCTCTGACCTGACACGGGAGATTGACGTAAAACCTCTGACCTGACACGAGAGATCTAGAGGTAAAACCTCTGACCTGACACGGGAAATTGAGGTAAAACCTCTGACCTGACATGAGAGATCTAGAGGTAAAACCTCTGACCTGACACGGGAGATTGAAGTAAAACCTCTGACCTGACACGAGAGATCTAGATGTAAAACCTCTGACCTGACACGAGAGATTTAGAGGTAAAACCTCTGACATGACACGGAAAATTGAGAGGTAAAACCTCTGACCTGACACGAGAGATAGAGGTAAAACCTCTGACCTGACACGAGAGATTTAGAGGTAAAACCAATGACCTGACACGAGAGATAGAGTTAAAACCTCTGACCTGACACGAAAGATCTAAAGTTAAAACCTCTGACCTTATATGAGAAATTGAGAGGGAAAACCTCTCACCTGACACGAGAGATATAGAGGTAAAACCTCTGACCTGACACGAGAGATTTAGAGGTAAAACTTCTGACCTGACACGGGAAATTTAGAGGTAAAACCTCTGACCTGACACGAAAGATCTAAAGGAAAAACCACTGACCTGACACGGGAGATTTAGAGGTAAATTCTCTGACCTGACACGGGATATTTAGGGGTAAAACCTCTGACCTGACACGGGAGATTTAGAGGTAAAGCTTCTGACTTGACACGAAAGATATGAAGGTAAAAACTCTGACCTGACATGGGAGATTTAGAGGTAAAACCTCTGACCTGACACGAGAGATTTAGAGGTAAAACCTCTGACCTGACACGGGAAATTGAGGTAAAACCTCTGACCTGACACGAGAGATCTAGAGGTAAAACCTCTGACCTGACACGTAGAGATTTAGAGGTAAAACCTCTGACCTGACACGAGAGATTTAGAGGTAAAACCTCTGACCTGACATGGGAAATTGAGAGGTAAAACCTCTGACCTGACACGAGAGATCTAAAGGTAAAAACTCTGACCTGACACGGGAAATTGAGAGGTAAAACCTCTGACCTGACACGAGAGATCTAGAGGTAAAACATCTGACCTGACACGAGAGATCGAGAGGTAAAACCTCTGACCTGACACGAGAGATTAAGAGGTAAAACCAATGACCTGACACGAGAGATATAGAGGTAAAACCTCTGACCTGACACGAAAGATCTTAAGGTAAAACCTCTGAGCTGACATGAGAAATCTAGAGGTAAAACATCTGACCTGACACGGGAGATTGACGTAAAACCTCTGACCTGACACGAGAGATCTAGAGGTAAAACCTCTGACCTGACACGGGAAATTTAGAGGTAAAACCTCTGACCTGACACGAAAGATCTAAAGGAAAAACCTCTGACCTGACACGGGAGATTTAGAGGTAAATCCTCTGACCTGACATGGGATATTTAGAGTTTAAACCTCTGACCTGACACGAGAGATTTAGAGATAAAACCTCTGACCTGACATGGGAAATTGAGAGGTAAAACCTCTGACCTGACACGAGAGATCTAAAGGTAAAACCTCTGACCTGACACGAGAGATTAAGAGGTAAAACCAATGACCTGACACGAAAGATCTAAAGGTAAAACCTCTGAGCTGACATGAGAAATCTAGAGGTAAAACCTCTGACCTGACACGAGAGATTGAAGTAAAACCTCTGACCTGACACGAGAGATTTAGAGGTAAAACCTCTGACATGACACGGAAAATTGAGAGGTAAAACCTCTGACCTGACACGAGAGATAGAGGTAAAACCTCTGACCTGACACGAGAGATTTAGAGGTAAAACCAATGATCTGACACGAGAGATAGAGGTAAAACCTCTGACCTGACACGAGAGATCTAAAGGTAAAACCTCTGACCTAATATGAGAAATTGAGAGGAAAAACCTCTCACCTGACACGAGAGATTTAGAGGTAAAACCAATGACCGGACACGAGAGAATTAGAGGTAAAACTAATGACCTGACACAAGAGATATAGAGGTAACAACCTCTGACCTGACACGAGAGATGTAGAGGTAACAACCTCTGACCTGACACGAGAGATTTAGAGGTAAAACCTCTGACCTGACACGGGATATTTAGAGGTAAAACCTCTGACCTGACACGGGAGATTGAAGTAAAACCTCTGACCTGACACGAGAGATCTAGATGTAAAACCTCTGACCTGACACGAGAGATTTAGAGGTAAAACCTCTGACATGACACGGAAAATTGAGAGGTAAAACCTCTGACCTGACACGAGAGATAGAGGTAAAACCTCTGACCTGACACGAGAGATTTAGAGGTAAAACCAATGACCTGACACGAGAGATAGAAGTAAAACCTCTGACCTGACACGAGAGATCTAAAGGTAAAACCTCTGACCTAATATGAGAAATTGAGAGGTAAAACCTCTCACCTGACACGAGAGATTTAGAGGTAAAACCAATGACCTGACACGAGAGAATTAGAGGTAAAACTAATGACCTGACACAAAAGATATAGAGGTAACAACCTCTGACCTGACACGAGAGATGTAGAGGTAACAACCTCTGACCTGACACGAGAGATTTAGAGGTAAAACCTCTGACCTGACACGGGATATTTAGGGGTAAAACCTCTGACCTGACACGGGAGATTTAGAGGTAAAACCTCTGACTTGACACGAAAGATATGAAGGTAAAAACTCTGACCTGACACGAGAGATTTAGAGGTAAAACCTCTGACCTGACACGGGAAATTGAGGTAAAACCTCTGACCTGACACGAGAGATCAAGAGGTAAAACCTCTGACCTGACACGAGAGATTTAGAGGTAAAACCTCTGACCTGACACGAGAGATTTAGAGATAAAACCTCTGACCTGACATGGGAAATTGAGAGGTAAAACCTCTGACATGACACGAGAGATCTAAAGGTAAAACCTCTGACCTGACACGGGAAATTGAGAGGTAAAACCTCTGACCTGACACGAGAGATCTAGAGGTAAAACCTCTGACCTGACACGAGAGACCTAGAGGTAAAACCTCTGACCTGACACGAAAGATTAAGAGGTAAATCCAATGACCTGACACGAGAGATATAGAGGTAAAACCTCTGACCTGACACGAAAGATCTAAAGGTAAAACCTCTGAGCTGACATGAGAAATCTAGAGGTAAAACCTCTGACCTGACACAAGAGATTGAGAGGTAAAACCTCTGACCTGACACGGAAGATTGAGAGGTAAAACCTCTGACCTGACACGGAAGAATGAGAGGTAAAACCTCTGACCTGACACGGTAGATTGAAGTAAAACCTCTGACCTGACACGAGAGATCTAGATGTAAAACCTCTGACCTGACACGAGAGATTTAGAGGTAAAACCTCTGACATGACACGGAAAATTGAGAGGTAAAACCTCTGACCTGACACGAGAGATAGAGGTAAAACCTCTGACCTGACACGAGAGATTTAGAGGTAAAACCAATGACCTGACACGAGAGATAGAGGTAAAACCTCTGACCTGACACGAGAGATCTAAAGGTAAAACCTCTGACCTAATATGAGAAATTGAGAGGGAAAACCTCTCACGTGACACGAGAGATATAGAGGTAAAACCTCTGACCTGACACGAGAAATTTAGAGGTAAAACCTCTGACCTGACACGGGAAATTTAGAGGTAAAACCTCTGATCTGACACGAAAGATCTAAAGGAAAAACCTCTGACCTGACACGGGAGATTTAGAGGTAAATCCTCTGATCTGACACGAGAAATTTAGAGGTAAAACCTCTGACCTGACACGAGAGATTTAGAGGTAAAACCTCTGACCTGACACGGGATATTTAGGGGTAAAACCTCTGACCTGACACGGGAGATTTAGAGGTAAAACTTCTGACTTGTCACGAAAGATATGAAGGTAAAAACTCTGACCTGACATGGGAGATTTAGACGTAAAACCTCTGACCTGACACGAGAGATTTAGAGGTAAAACCTCTGACCTGACACGAGAGATTTAGAGGTAAACCTCTGACCTGACACGAGAGATCTAGAAGTAAAACCTCTGACCTGACACGAGAGATTTAGAGGTAAACCTCTGACCTGACACGAGAGATCTAGAAGTAAAACCTCTGACCTGACACGAGAGATTTAGAGGTAAAACCTCTGACCTGACATGGGAAATTGAGAGGTAAAACCTCTGACCTGACACGAGAGATCTAAAGGTAAAACCTCTGACCTGACACGAAAGATCTAAAGGTAAAACCTCTGAGCTGACATGAGAAATCTAGAGGTAAAACCTCTGACCTGACACGAGAGATCTAGAGGTAAAACCTCTGACCTGACACGGGAAATTGAGGTAAAACCTCTGACCTGACACGAGAGATCTAGAGGTAAAACCTCTGACCTGACACGAGAGATCTATAGGTAAAACCTCTGACCTGACACGAGAGATTGAGAGGTAAAACCTCTGACCTGACACGGAAGATTGAGAGGTAAAACCTCTGATATTAAACACGGAAGATTCAGAGGTAAAACCTCTGACCTGACACGGGAGATTGAAGTAAAACCTCTGACCTGACACGAGAGATCTAGATGTAAAACCTCTGACCTGACACGAGAGATTTAGAGGTAAAACCTCTGACATGACACGGAAAATTGAGAGGTAAAACCTCTGACCTGACACGAGGGATAGAGGTAAAACCTCTGACCTGACACGAGAGATTTAGAGGTAAAACCAATGACCTGACACGAGAGATAGAAGTAAAACCTCTGACCTGACACGAGAGATCTAAAGGTAAAACCTCTGACCTAATATGAGAAATTGAGAGGTAAAACCTCTCACCTGACACGAGAGATTTAGAGGTAAAACCAATGACCTGACACGAGAGAATTAGAGGTAAAACTAATGACCTGACACAAGAGATATAGAGGTAACAACCTCTGACCTGACACGAGAGATGTAGAGGTAACAACCTCTGACCTGACACGAGAGATTTAGAGGTAAAACCTCTGACCTGACACGGGATATTTAGGGGTAAAACCTCTGACCTGACACGGGAGATTTAGAGGTAAAACCTCTGACTTGACACGAAAGATATGAATGTAAAAACTCTGACCTGACACGAGAGATTTAGAGGTAAAACCTCTGACCTGACACGGGAAATTGAGGTAAAACCTCTGACCTGACACGAGAGATCAAGAGGTAAAACCTCTGACCTGACACGAGAGATTTAGAGGTTAAACCTCTGACCTGACACGAGAGATTTAGAGATAAAACCTCTGACCTGACATGGGAAATTGAGAGGTAAAACCTCTGACCTGACACGAGAGATCTAAAGGTAAAACCTCTGACCTGACACGGGAAATTGAGAGGTAAAACCTCTGACCTGACACGAGAGATCTAGAGGTAAAACCTCTGACCTGACACGAGAGACCTAGAGGTAAAACCTCTGACCTGACACGAAAGATTAAGAGGTAAATCCAATGACCTGACACGAGAGATATAGAGGTAAAACCTCTGACCTGACACGAAAGATCTAAAGGTAAAACCTCTGAGCTGACATGAGAAATCTAGAGGTAAAACCTGACCTGACACAAGAGATTGAGAGGTAAAACCTCTGACCTGACACGGAAGATTGAGAGGTAAAACCTCTGACCTGACACGGAAGATTGAGAGGTAAAACCTCTGACCTGACACGGTAGATTGAAGTAAAACCTCTGACCTGACACGAGAGATCTAGATGTAAAACCTCTGACCTGACACGAGAGATTTAGAGGTAAAACCTCTGACATGACACGGAAAATTGAGAGGTAAAACCTCTGACCTGACACGAGAGATAGAGGTAAAACCTCTGACCTGACACGAGAGATTTAGAGGTAAAACCAATGACCTGACACGAGAGATAGAGGTAAAACCTCTGACCTGACACGAGAGATCTAAAGGTAAAACCTCTGACCTAATATGAGAAATTGAGAGGGAAAACCTCTCACGTGACACGAGAGATATAGAGGTAAAACCTCTGACCTGACACGAGAGATTTAGAGGTAAAACCTCTGACCTGACACGGGAAATTTAGAGGTAAAACCTCTGATCTGACACGAAAGATCTAAAGGAAAAACCTCTGACCTGACACGGGAGATTTAGAGGTAAATCCTCTGATCTGACACGAGAAATTTAGAGGTAAAACCTCTGACCTGACACGAGAGATTTAGAGGTAAAACCTCTGACCTGACACGGGATATTTAGGGGTAAAACCTCTGACCTGACACGGGAGATTTAGAGGTAAAACTTCTGACTTGACACGAAAGATATGAAGGTAAAAACTCTGACCTGACATGGGAGATTTAGACGTAAAACCTCTGACCTGACACGAGAGATTTAGAGGTAAAACCTCTGACCTGACACGAGAGATTTAGGGGTAAACCTCTGACCTGACACGAGAGATCTAGAAGTAAAACCTCTGACCTGACACGAGAGATTTAGAGGTAAACCTCTGACCTGACACGAGAGATCTAGAAGTAAAACCTCTGACCTGACACGAGAGATTTAGAGGTAAAACCTCTGACCTGACATGGGAAATTGAGAGGTAAAACCTCTGACCTGACACGAGAGATCTAAAGGTAAAACCTCTGACCTGACACGAAAGATCTAAAGGTAAAACCTCTGAGCTGACATGAGAAATCTAGAGGTAAAACCTCTGACCTGACACGAGAGATTGAGAGGTAAAACCTCTGACCTGACACGGAAGATTGAGAGGTAAAACCTCTGACCTGACACGGAAGATTGAGAGGTAAAACCTCTGACCTGACACGGGAGATTGACGTAAAACCTCTGACCTGACACGAGATCTAGAGGTAAAACCTCTGACCTGACACGGGAAATTGAGGTAAAACCTCTGACCTGACATGAGAGATCTAGAGGTAAAACCTCTGACCTGACACGGGAGATTGAAGTAAAACCTCTGACCTGACACGAGAGATCTAGATGTAAAACCTCTGACCTGACACGAGAGATTTAGAGGTAAAACCTCTGACATGACACGGAAAATTGAGAGGTAAAACCTCTGACCTGACACGAGAGATAGAGGTAAAACCTCTGACCTGACACGAGAGATTTAGAGGTAAAACCAATGACCTGACACGAGAGATAGAGTTAAAACCTCTGACCTGACACGAAAGATCTAAAGTTAAAACCTCTGACCTTATATGAGAAATTGAGAGGGAAAACCTCTCACCTGACACGAGAGATATAGAGGTAAAACCTCTGACCTGACACGAGAGATTTAGAGGTAAAACTTCTGACCTGACACGGGAAATTTAGAGGTAAAACCTCTGACCTGACACGAAAGATCTAAAGGAAAAACCACTGACCTGACACGGGAGATTTAGAGGTAAATCCTCTGACCTGACACGGGATATTTAGGGGTAAAACCTCTGACCTGACACGGGAGATTTAGAGGTAAAGCTTCTGACTTGACACGAAAGATATGAAGGTAAAAACTCTGACCTGACATGGGAGATTTAGAGGTAAAACCTCTGACCTGACACGAGAGATTTAGAGGTAAAACCTCTGACCTGACACGGGAAATTGAGGTAAAACCTCTGACCTGACACGAGAGATCTAGAGGTAAAACCTCTGACCTGACACGTAGAGATTTAGAGGTAAAACCTCTGACCTGACACGAGAGATTTAGAGGTAAAACCTCTGACCTGACATGGGAAATTGAGAGGTAAAACCTCTGACTTGACACGAGAGATCTAAAGGTAAAAACTCTGACCTGACACGGGAAATTGAGAGGTAAAACCTCTGACCTGACACGAGAGATCTAGAGGTAAAACCTCTGACCTGACACGAGAGATCGAGAGGTAAAACCTCTGACCTGACACGAGAGATTAAGAGGTAAAACCAATGACCTGACACGAGAGATATAGAGGTAAAACCTCTGACCTGACACGAAAGATCTTAAGGTAAAACCTCTGAGCTGACATGAGAAATTGAGAGGTAAAACCTCTCACCTGACACGAGAGATTTAGAGGTAAAACCAATGACCTGACACGAGAGAATTAGAGGTAAAACTAATGACCTGACACAAGAGATATAGAGGTAACAACCTCTGACCTGACACGAGAGATGTAGAGGTAACAACCTCTGACCTGACACGAGAGATTTAGAGGTAAAACCTCTGACCTGACACGGGATATTTAGAGGTAAAACCTCTGACCTGACACGGGAGATTGAAGTAAAACCTCTGACCTGACACGAGAGATCTAGATGTAAAACCTCTGACCTGACACGAGAGATTTAGAGGTAAAACCTCTGACATGACACGGAAAATTGAGAGGTAAAACCTCTGACCTGACACGAGAGATAGAGGTAAAACCTCTGACCTGACACGAGAGATTTAGAGGTAAAACCAATGACCTGACACGAGAGATAGAAGTAAAACCTCTGACCTGACACGAGAGATCTAAAGGTAAAACCTCTGACCTAATATGAGAAATTGAGAGGTAAAACCTCTCACCTGACACGAGAGATTTAGAGGTAAAACCAATGACCTGACACGAGAGAATTAGAGGTAAAACTAATGACCTGACACAAGAGATATAGAGGTAACAACCTCTGACCTGACACGAGAGATGTAGAGGTAACAACCTCTGACCTGACACGAGAGATTTAGAGGTAAAACCTCTGACCTGACACGGGATATTTAGGGGTAAAACCTCTGACCTGACACGGGAGATTTAGAGGTAAAACCTCTGACTTGACACGAAAGATATGAAGGTAAAAACTCTGACCTGACACGAGAGATTTAGAGGTAAAACCTCTGACCTGACACGGGAAATTGAGGTAAAACCTCTGACCTGACACGAGAGATCAAGAGGTAAAACCTCTGACCTGACACGAGAGATTTAGAGGTAAAACCTCTGACCTGACACGAGAGATTTAGAGATAAAACCTCTGACCTGACATGGGAAATTGAGAGGTAAAACCTCTGACATGACACGAGAGATCTAAAGGTAAAACCTCTGACCTGACACGGGAAATTGAGAGGTAAAACCTCTGACCTGACACGAGAGATCTAGAGGTAAAACCTCTGACCTGACACGAGAGACCTAGAGGTAAAACCTCTGACCTGACACGAAAGATTAAGAGGTAAATCCAATGACCTGACACGAGAGATATAGAGGTAAAACCTCTGACCTGACACGAAAGATCTAAAGGTAAAACCTCTGAGCTGACATGAGAAATCTAGAGGTAAAACCTCTGACCTGACACAAGAGATTGAGAGGTAAAACCTCTGACCTGACACGGAAGATTGAGAGGTAAAACCTCTGACCTGACACGGAAGATTGAGAGGTAAAACCTCTGACCTGACACGGTAGATTGAAGTAAAACCTCTGACCTGACACGAGAGATCTAGATGTAAAACCTCTGACCTGACACGAGAGATTTAGAGGTAAAACCTCTGACATGACACGGAAAATTGAGAGGTAAAACCTCTGACCTGACACGAGAGATAGAGGTAAAACCTCTGACCTGACACGAGAGATTTAGAGGTAAAACCAATGACCTGACACGAGAGATAGAGGTAAAACCTCTGACCTGACACGAGAGATCTAAAGGTAAAACCTCTGACCTAATATGAGAAATTGAGAGGGAAAACCTCTCACGTGACACGAGAGATATAGAGGGAAAACCTCTGACCTGACACGAGAAATTTAGAGGTAAAACCTCTGACCTGACACGGGAAATTTAGAGGTAAAACCTCTGATCTGACACGAAAGATCTAAAGGAAAAACCTCTGACCTGACACGGGAGATTTAGAGGTAAATCCTCTGATCTGACACGAGAAATTTAGAGGTAAAACCTCTGACCTGACACGAGAGATTTAGAGGTAAAACCTCTGACCTGACACGGGATATTTAGGGGTAAAACCTCTGACCTGACACGGGAGATTTAGAGGTAAAACTTCTGACTTGTCACGAAAGATATGAAGGTAAAAACTCTGACCTGACATGGGAGATTTAGACGTAAAACCTCTGACCTGACACGAGAGATTTAGAGGTAAAACCTCTGACCTGACACGAGAGATTTAGAGGTAAACCTCTGACCTGACACGAGAGATCTAGAAGTAAAACCTCTGACCTGACACGAGAGATTTAGAGGTAAACCTCTGACCTGACACGAGAGATTTAGAGGTAAAACCTCTGACATGACACGGAAAATTGAGAGGTAAAACCTCTGACCTGACACGAGAGATTTAGAGGTAAAACCAATGACCTGACACGAGAGATAGAGGTAAAACCTCTGACCTGACACGAGAGATCTAAAGGTAAAACCTCTGACCTAATATGAGAAATTGAGAGGGAAAACCTCTCACGTGACACGAGAGATATAGAGGGAAAACCTCTGACCTGACACGAGAAATTTAGAGGTAAAACCTCTGACCTGACACGAAAGATTAAGAGGTAAAACCTCTGACCTGACACGAGAGATCTAGAGGTAAAACCTCTGACCTGACACGAGAGATCGAGAGGTAAAACCTCTGACCTGACACGAGAGATTAAGAGGTAAAACCAATGACCTGACACGAGAGATATAGAGGTAAAACCTCTGACCTGACACGAAAGATCTTAAGGTAAAACCTCTGAGCTGACATGAGAAATTGAGAGGTAAAACCTCTCACCTGACACGAGAGATTTAGAGGTAAAACCAATGACCTGACACGAGAGAATTAGAGGTAAAACTAATGACCTGACACAAGAGATATAGAGGTAACAACCTCTGACCTGACACGAGAGATGTAGAGGTAACAACCTCTGACCTGACACGAGAGATTTAGAGGTAAAACCTCTGACCTGACACGGGATATTTAGAGGTAAAACCTCTGACCTGACACGGGAGATTGAAGTAAAACCTCTGACCTGACACGAGAGATCTAGATGTAAAACCTCTGACCTGACACGAGAGATTTAGAGGTAAAACCTCTGACATGACACGGAAAATTGAGAGGTAAAACCTCTGACCTGACACGAGAGATAGAGGTAAAACCTCTGACCTGACACGAGAGATTTAGAGGTAAAACCAATGACCTGACACGAGAGATAGAAGTAAAACCTCTGACCTGACACGAGAGATCTAAAGGTAAAACCTCTGACCTAATATGAGAAATTGAGAGGTAAAACCTCTCACCTGACACGAGAGATTTAGAGGTAAAACCAATGACCTGACACGAGAAAATTAGAGGTAAAACTAATGACCTGACACAAGAGATATAGAGGTAACAACCTCTGACCTGACACGAGAGATGTAGAGGTAACAACCTCTGACCTGACACGAGAGATTTAGAGGTAAAACCTCTGACCTGACACGGGATATTTAGGGGTAAAACCTCTGACCTGACACGGGAGATTTAGAGGTAAAACCTCTGACTTGACACGAAAGATATGAAGGTAAAAACTCTGACCTGACACGAGAGATTTAGAGGTAAAACCTCTGACCTGACACGGGAAATTGAGGTAAAACCTCTGACCTGACACGAGAGATCAAGAGGTAAAACCTCTGACCTGACACGAGAGATTTAGAGGTAAAACCTCTGACCTGACACGAGAGATTTAGAGATAAAACCTCTGACCTGACATGGGAAATTGAGAGGTAAAACCTCTGACATGACACGAGAGATCTAAAGGTAAAACCTCTGACCTGACACGGGAAATTGAGAGGTAAAACCTCTGACCTGACACGAGAGATCTAGAGGTAAAACCTCTGACCTGACACGAGAGACCTAGAGGTAAAACCTCTGACCTGACACGAAAGATTAAGAGGTAAATCCAATGACCTGACACGAGAGATATAGAGGTAAAACCTCTGACCTGACACGAAAGATCTAAAGGTAAAACCTCTGAGCTGACATGAGAAATCTAGAGGTAAAACCTCTGACCTGACACAAGAGATTGAGAGGTAAAACCTCTGACCTGACACGGAAGATTGAGAGGTAAAACCTCTGACCTGACACGGAAGATTGAGAGGTAAAACCTCTGACCTGACACGGTAGATTGAAGTAAAACCTCTGACCTGACACGAGAGATCTAGATGTAAAACCTCTGACCTGACACGAGAGATTTAGAGGTAAAACCTCTGACATGACACGGAAAATTGAGAGGTAAAACCTCTGACCTGACACGAGAGATAGAGGTAAAACCTCTGACCTGACACGAGAGATTTAGAGGTAAAACCAATGACCTGACACGAGAGATAGAGGTAAAACCTCTGACCTGACACGAGAGATCTAAAGGTAAAACCTCTGACCTAATATGAGAAATTGAGAGGGAAAACCTCTCACGTGACACGAGAGATATAGAGGGAAAACCTCTGACCTGACACGAGAAATTTAGAGGTAAAACCTCTGACCTGACACGGGAAATTTAGAGGTAAAACCTCTGATCTGACACGAAAGATCTAAAGGAAAAACCTCTGACCTGACACGGGAGATTTAGAGGTAAATCCTCTGATCTGACACGAGAAATTTAGAGGTAAAACCTCTGACCTGACACGAGAGATTTAGAGGTAAAACCTCTGACCTGACACGGGATATTTAGGGGTAAAACCTCTGACCTGACACGGGAGATTTAGAGGTAAAACTTCTGACTTGTCACGAAAGATATGAAGGTAAAAACTCTGACCTGACATGGGAGATTTAGACGTAAAACCTCTGACCTGACACGAGAGATTTAGAGGTAAAACCTCTGACCTGACACGAGAGATTTAGAGGTAAACCTCTGACCTGACACGAGAGATCTAGAAGTAAAACCTCTGACCTGACACGAGAGATTTAGAGGTAAACCTCTGACCTGACACGAGAGATTTAGAGGTAAAACCTCTGACATGACACGGAAAATTGAGAGGTAAAACCTCTGACCTGACACGAGAGATTTAGAGGTAAAACCAATGACCTGACACGAGAGATAGAGGTAAAACCTCTGACCTGACACGAGAGATCTAAAGGTAAAACCTCTGACCTAATATGAGAAATTGAGAGGGAAAACCTCTCACGTGACACGAGAGATATAGAGGGAAAACCTCTGACCTGACACGAGAAATTTAGAGGTAAAACCTCTGACCTGACACGGGAAATTTAGAGGTAAAACCTCTGATCTGACACGAAAGATCTAAAGGAAAAACCTCTGACCTGACACGGGAGATTTAGAGGTAAATCCTCTGATCTGACACGAGAAATTTAGAGGTAAAACCTCTGACCTGACACGAGAGATTTAGAGGTAAAACCTCTGACCTGACACGGGATATTTAGGGGTAAAACCTCTGACCTGACACGGGAGATTTAGGGGTAAAACCTCTGACCTGACACGGGAGATTTAGAGGTAAAACTTCTGACTTGTCACGAAAGATATGAAGGTAAAAACTCTGACCTGACATGGGAGATTTAGACGTAAAACCTCTGACCTGACACGAGAGATTTAGAGGTAAAACCTCTGACCTGACACGAGAGATTTAGAGGTAAACCTCTGACCTGACACGAGAGATCTAGAAGTAAAACCTCTGACCTGACACGAGAGATTTAGAGGTAAACCTCTGACCTGACACGAGAGATCTAGAAGTAAAACCTCTGACCTGACACGAGAGATTTAGAGGTAAAACCTCTGACCTGACATGGGAAATTGAGAGGTAAAACCTCTGACCTGACACGAGAGATCTAAAGGTAAAACCTCTGACCTGACACGAAAGATCTAAAGGTAAAACCTCTGAGCTGACATGAGAAATCTAGAGGTAAAACCTCTGACCTGACACGAAAGATCTAGAGGTAAAACCTCTGACCTGACACGGGAAATTGAGGTAAAACCTCTGACCTGACATGAGAGATCTAGAGGTAAAACCTCTGACCTGACACGAGAGATTTAGAGGTAAAACCTCTGACCTGACACGGGAGATTGAGAGGTAAAACCTCTGACCTGACACGAAAGATTTAGTGGTAAAACCTCTGACCTGACACGAGAGATTTAGAGGTAAAACCAATGACCTGACACGAGAGATCTAGAGGAAAAACCTCTGACCTGACACGAGAGATTTAGAGGTAAAACCTCTGGCCTGACACGAGAGATCTAAAGGTAAAACCTCTGACCTGACACGGGAAATTGAGAGGTAAAACCTCTGACCTGACACGAAAGATCTAAAGGTAAAACCTCTGAGCTGACATGAGAGATCTAGAGGTAAAACCTCTGACCTGACACGAGAGATTTAGAGGTAAAACCTCTGACCTGACACGGGAGATTGAGAGGTAAAATCTCTGACCAGACACGAGAGATTTAGAGGTAAAACCAATGACCTGACACGAGAGGTATAGAGGTAAAACATCTGACCTGACACGGGAAATTGAGGTAAAACGTCTGACCCGACACGAGAGATCTAGAGGTAAAACCTCTGACCTGACACGAGAGATTTAGAGGTAAAACCTCTGACCTGACACGGGAGATTGAGAGGTAAAATCTCTGACCAGACACGAGAGATCTAGAGGTAAAACCTCTGACCTGACACGAAAGATTTAGTGGTAAAACCTCTGACTTGACACGAGAGATTTAGAGGTAAAACCAATGACCTGACACGAGGTATAGAGGTAAAACCTCTGACCTGACACGGGAAATTGAGGTAAAACGTCTGACCTGACACGAGAGATCTAGAGGTAAAACCTCTGACCTGACACGAGAGATTTAGAGGTAAAACCTCTGACCTGACACGAGAGATCTAAAGGTAAAACCTCTGACCTGACACGGGATATTGAGAGGTAAAACCTCTGACCTGACACGAGAGATCTAGAGGTAAAACCTCTGACCTGACACGAGAGATTGAGAGGTAAAACCTCGGACCTGACACGGAAGATTGAGAGGTAAAACCTCTGACCTGACACGGAAGATTGAGAGGTAAAACCTCTGACCTGACACGGGATATTTAGAGGTAAAACCTCTGACCTGACACGGGAGATTGAAGTAAAACATCTGACCTGACACGAGAGATCTAGATGTAAAACCTCTGACCTGACACGAGAGATTTAGAGGTAAAACCTCTGACATGACACGGAAAATTGAGAGGTAAAACCTCTGACCTGACACGAGAGATAGAGGTAAAACCTCTGACCTGACACGAGAGATTTAGAGGTAAAACCAATGACCTGACACGAGAGATAGAGGTAAAACCTCTGACCTGACACGAGAGATCTAAAGGTAAAACCTCTGACCTAATATGAGAAATTGAGAGGTAAAACCTCTGACCTGACACGAGAGATCTAGAAGTAAAACCTCTGACCTGACACGAGAGATTTAGAGGTAAAACCTCTGACCTGACATGGGAAATTGAGAGGTAAAACCTCTGACCTGACACGAGAGATCTAAAGGTAAAACCTCTGACCTGACACGAAAGATCTAAAGGTAAAACCTCTGAGCTGACATGAGAAATCTAGAGGTAAAACCTCTGACCTGACACGAGAGATCTAGAGGTAAAACCTCTGACCTGACACGGGAAATTGAGGTAAAACCTCTGACCTGACATGAGAGATCTAGAGGTAAAACCTCTGACCTGACACGAGAGATTTAGAGGTAAAACCTCTGACCTGACACGGGAGATTGAGAGGTAAAATCTCTGACCTGACACGAGAGATCTAGAGGTAAAACCTCTGACCTGACACGAAAGATTTAGTGGTAAAACCTCTGACCTGACACGAGAGATTTAGAGGTAAAACCAATGACCTGACACGAGAGGTATAGAGGTAAAACCTCTGACCTGACACGGGAAATTGAGGTAAAACGTCTGACCTGACACGAGAGATCTAGAGGTAAAACCTCTGACCTGACACGAGAGATTTAGAGGTAAAACCTCTGACCTGACACGAGAGATCTAAAGGTAAAACCTCTGACCTGACAGGGGAAATTGAGAGGTAAAACCTCTGACCTGACACGAAAGATCTAAAGGTAAAACCTCTGAGCTGACATGAGAGATCTAGAGGTAAAACCTCTGACCTGACACGAGAGATTTAGAGGTAAAACCTCTGACCTGACACGGGAGATTGAGAGGTAAAACCAATGACCTGACACGAGAGGTATAGAGGTAAAACCAATGACCTGACACGAGAGGTATAGAGGTAAAAACTCTGACCTGACACGGGAAATTGAGGTAAAACGTCTGACCTGACACGAGAGATCTAGAGGTAAAACCTCTGACCTGACACGAGAGATTTAGAGGTAAAACCTCTGACCTGACACGAGAGATCTAAAGGTAAAACCTCTGACCTGACAGGGGAAATTGAGAGGTAAAACCTCTGACCTGACACGAAAGATCTAAAGGTAAAACCTCTGAGCTGACATGAGAGATCTAGAGGTAAAACCTCTGACCTGACACGAGAGATTTAGAGGTAAAACCTCTGACCTGACACGGGAGATTGAGAGGTAAAATCTCTGACCAGACACGAGAGATTTAGAGGTAAAACCAATGACCTGACACGAGAGGTATAGAGGTAAAACCTCTGACCTGACACGGGAAATTGAGGTAAAACGTCTGACCCGACACGAGAGATCTAGAGGTAAAACCTCTGACCTGACACGAAAGATTTAGTGGTAAAACCTCTGACTTGACACGAGAGATTTAGAGGTAAAACCAATGACCTGACACGAGGTATAGAGGTAAAACCTCTGACCTGACACGGGAAATTGAGGTAAAACGTCTGACCTGACACGAGAGATCTAGAGGTAAAACCTCTGACCTGACACGAGAGATTTAGAGGTAAAACCTCTGACCTGACACGAGAGATCTAAAGGTAAAACCTCTGACATGACACGGGATATTGAGAGGTAAAACCTCTGACCTGACACGAGAGATCTAGAGGTAAAACCTCTGACCTGACACGAGAGATTGAGAGGTAAAACCTCCGACCTGACACAGAAGATTGAGAGGTAAAACCTCTGACCTGACACGGAAGATTGAGAGGTAAAACCTCTGACCTGACACGGGAGATTGAAGTAAAACATCTGACCTGACACGAGAGATCTAGATGTAAAACCTCTGACCTGACACGAGAGATTTAGAGGTAAAACCTCTGACATGACACGGAAAATTGAGAGGTAAAACCTCTGACCTGACACGAGAGATAGAGGTAAAACCTCTGACCTGACACGAGAGATTTAGAGGTAAAACCAATGACCTGACACGAGAGATAGAGGTAAAACCTCTGACCTGACACGAGAGATCTAAAGGTAAAACCTCTGACCTAATATGAGAAATTGAGAGGTAAAACCTCTCACCTGACACGAGAGATTTAGAGGTAAAACCAATGACCTGACACGAGAGAATTAGAGGTAAAACTAATGACCTGACACAAGAGATATAGAGGTAACAACCTCTGACCTGACACGAGAGATGTAGAGGTAACAACCTCTGACCTGACAAGAGAGATTTAGAGGTAAAACCTCTGACCTGACACGAGAGATTTAGAGGTAAAACCTCTGACCTGACACGGGATATTTAGGGGTAAAACCTCTGACCTGACACGGGAGATTTAGAGGTAAAACCTCTGACTTGACACGAAAGATATGAAGGTAAAAACTCTGACCTGACACGAGAGATTTAGAGGTAAAACCTCTGACCTGACACGGGAAATTGAGGTAAAACCTCTGACCTGACACGAGAGATCAAGAGGTAAAACCTCTGACCTGACACGAGAGATTTAGAGGTAAAACCTCTGACCTGACACGAGAGATTTAGAGATAAAACCTCTGACCTGACATGGGAAATTGAGAGGTAAAACCTCTGACATGACACGAGAGATCTAAAGGTAAAACCTCTGACCTGACACGGGAAATTGAGAGGTAAAACCTCTGACCTGACACGAGAGATCTAGAGGTAAAACCTCTGACCTGACACGAGAGACCTAGAGGTAAAACCTCTGACCTGACACGAAAGATTAAGAGGTAAAACCAATGACCTGACACGAGAGATATAGAGGTAAAACCTCTGACCTGACACGAAAGATCTAAAGGTAAAACCTCTGAGCTGACATGAGAAATCTAGAGGTAAAACCTCTGACCTGACACGAGAGATTGAGAGGTAAAACCTCTGACCTGACACGGAAGATTGAGAGGTAAAACCTCTGACCTGACACGGAAGATTGAGAGGTAAAACCTCTGACCTGACACGGTAGATTGAAGTAAAACCTCTGACCTGACACGAGAGATAGAGGTAAAACCTCTGACCTGACACGAGAGATTTAGAGGTAAAACCAATGACCTGACACGAGAGATAGAGGTAAAACCTCTGACCTGACACGAGAGATCTAAAGGTAAAACCTCTGACCTAATATGAGAAATTGAGAGGGAAAACCTCTCACCTGACACGAGAGATATAGAGGTAAAACCTCTGACCTGACACGAGAGATTTAGAGGTAAAACCTCTGACCTGACACGGGAAATTTTGAGGTAAAACCTCTGACCTGACACGAAAGATCTAAAGGAAAAACCTCTGACCTGACACGGGAGATTTAGAGGTAAATCCTCTGACCTGACACGAGAAATTTAGAGGTAAAACCTCTGACCTGACACGAGAGATTTAGAGGTAAAACCTCTGACCTGACACGGGATATTTAGGGGTAAAACCTCTGACCTGACACGGGAGATTTAGAGGTAAAACTTCTGACTTGACACGAAAGATATGAAGGTAAAAACTCTGACCTGACATGGGAGATTTAGACGTAAAACCTCTGACCTGACACGAGAGATTTAGAGGTAACAACCTCTGACCTGACACGAGAGATTTAGAGGTAAAACCTCTGACCTGACACGGGATATTTAGAGGTAAAACCTCTGACCTGACACGGGAGATTGAAGTAAAACCTCTGACCTGAAAAGAGAGATCTAGATGTAAAACCTCTGACCTGACACGAGAGATTTAGAGGTAAAACCAATGACCTGACACGAGAGATTTAGAGATAAAACCTCTGACCTGACATGGGAAATTGAGAGGTAAAACCTTTGACCTGACACGAGAGATCTAAAGGTAAAACCTCTGACCTGACACGGGAAATTGAGAGGTAAAACCTCTGACCTGACACGAGAGATCTAGAGGTAAAACCTCTGACCTGACACGAGAGACCTAGAGGTAAAACCTCTGACCTGACACGAAAGATTAAGACGTAAAACCAATGACCTGACACGAGAGATATGACACGAAAGATCTAAAGGTAAAACCTCTGAGCTGACATGAGAAATCTAGAGGTAAAACCTCTGACCTGACACGAGAGATTGAGAGGTAAAACCTCTGACCTGACACGGAAGATTGAGAGGTAAAACCTCTGACCTGACACGGAAGATTGAGAGGTAAAACCTCTGACCTGACACGGTAGATTGAAGTAAAACCTCTGACCTGACACGAGAGATCTAGATGTAAAACCTCTGACCTGACACGAGAGATTTAGAGGTAAAACCTCTGACATGACACGGAAAATTGAGAGGTAAAACCTCTGACCTGACACGAGAGATAGAGGTAAAACCTCTGACCTGACACGAGAGATTTAGAGGTAAAACCAATGACCTAACACGAGAGATAGAGGTAAAACCTCTGACCTGACACGAGAGATCTAAAGGTAAAACCTCTGACCTAATATGAGAAATTGAGAGGGAAAACCTCTCACCTGACACGAGAGATATAGAGGTAAAAGCTCTGACCTGACACGAGAGATTTAGAGGTAAAACCTCTGACCTGACACGGGAAATTTAGAGGTAAAACCTCTGACCTGACACGAAAGATCTAAAGGAAAAACCTCTGACCTGACACGGGAGATTTAGAGGTAAATCCTCTGATCTGACACGAGAAATTTAGAGGTAAAACCTCTGACCTGACACGAGAGATTTAGAGGTAAAACCTCTGACCTGACACGGGATATTTAGGGGTAAAACCTCTGACCTGACACGGGAGATTTAGAGGTAAAACTTCTGACTTGACACGAAAGATATGAAGGTAAAAACTCTGACCTGACATGGGAGATTTAGACGTAAAACCTCTGACCTGACACGAGAGATTTAGAGGTAAAACCTCTGACCTGACACGGGAAATTGAGGTAAAACCTCTGACCTGACACGAGAGATCTAGAGGTAAAACCTCTGACCTGACACGAGAGATTTAGAGGTAAAACCTCTGACCTGACACGAGAGATTTAGAGGTAAACCTCTGACCTGACACGAGAGATCTAGAAGTAAAACCTCTGACCTGACACGAGAGATTTAGAGGTAAACCTCTGACCTGACACGAGAGATCTATAAGTAAAACCTCTGACCTGACACGAGAGATTTAGAGGTAAAACCTCTGACCTGACATGGGAAATTGAGAGGTAAAACCTCTGACCTGACACGAGAGATCTAAAGGTAAAACCTCTGACCTGACACGGGAAATTGAGAGGTAAAACCTCTGACCTGACACGAGAGATCTAGAGGTAAAACCTCTGACCTGACACGAGAGATCTAGAGGTAAAACCAATGACCTGACACGAGAGATATTGAGGTAAAACCTCTGACCTGACACGAAAGATCTAAAGGTAAAACCTCTGAGCTGACATGAGAAATCTAGAGGTAAAACCTCTGACCTGACACGAGAGATTGAGAGGTAAAACCTCTGACCTGACACGGAAGATTGAGAGGTAAAACCTCTGACCTGACACGGAAGATTGAGAGGTAAAACCTCTGACCTGACACGGGAGATTGACGTAAAACCTCTGACCTGACACGAGAGATCTAGAGGTAAAACCTCTGACCTGACACGGGAAATTGAGGTAAAACCTCTGACCTGACATGAGAGATCTAGAGGTAAAACCTCTGACCTGACACGAGAGATTTAGAGGCAAAACCTCTGACCTGACACGGGAGATTGAGAGGTAAAATCTCTGACCTGACACGAGAGATCTAGAGGTAAAACCTCTGACCTGACACGAAAGATTTAGTGGTAAAACCTCTGACCTGACACGAGAGATTTAGAGGTAAAACCAATGACCTGACACGAGAGGTATAGAGGTAAAACCTCTGACCTGACACGGGAAATTGAGGTAAAACGTCTGACCTGACACGAGAGATCTAGAGGTAAAACCTCTGACCTGACACGAGAGATCTAAAGGTAAACCCTCTGACCTGACACGAGAAATTGAGAGGTAAAACCTCTGACCTGACACGAGAGATTTAGAGGTAAAACCTCTGACCTGACACGGGAGATTGAGAGGTAAAATCTCTGACCAGACACGAGAGATCTAGAGGTAAAACCTCTGACCTGACACGAAAGATTTAGTGGTAAAACCTCTGACTTGACACGAGAGATTTAGAGGTAAAACCAATGACCTGACACGAGGTATAGAGGTAAAACCTCTGACCTGACACAAGAAATTGAGGTAAAACGTCTGACCTGACACGAGAGATCTAGAGGTAAAACCTCTGACCTGACACGAGAGATTTAGAGGTAAAACCTCTGACCTGACACGAGAGATCTAAAGGTAAAACCTCTGACCTGACACGGGATATTGAGAGGTAAAACCTCTGACCTGACACGAGAGATCTAGAGGTAAAACCTCTGACCTGACACGAGAGATTGAGAGGTAAAACCTCGGACCTGACACGGAAGATTGAGAGGTAAAACCTCTGACCTGACACGGAAGATTGAGAGGTAAAACCTCTGACCTGACACGGGATATTTAGAGGTAAAACCTCTGACCTGACACGGGAGATTGAAGTAAAACATCTGACCTGACACGAGAGATCTAGATGTAAAACCTCTGACCTGACACGAGAGATTTAGAGGTAAAACCTCTGACATGACACGGAAAATTGAGAGGTAAAACCTCTGACCTGACACGAGAGATAGAGGTAAAACCTCTGACCTGACACGAGATATTTAGAGGTAAAACCAATGACCTGACACGAGAGATAGAGGTAAAACCTCTGACCTGACACGAGAGATCTAAAGGTAAAACCTCTGACCTAATATGAGAAATTGAGAGGTAAAACCTCTGACCTGACACGAGAGATCTAGAAGTAAAACCTCTGACCTGACACGAGAGATTTAGAGGTAAAACCTCTGACCTGACATGGGAAATTGAGAGGTAAAACCTCTGACCTGACACGAGAGATCTAAAGGTAAAACCTCTGACCTGACACGAAAGATCTAAAGGTAAAACCTCTGAGCTGACATGAGAAATCTAGAGGTAAAACCTCTGACCTGACACGAGAGATCTAGAGGTAAAACCTCTGACCTGACACGGGAAATTGAGGTAAAACCTCTGACCTGACATGAGAGATCTAGAGGTAAAACCTCTGACCTGACACGAGAGATTTAGAGGTAAAACCTCTGACCTGACACGGGAGATTGAGAGGTAAAATCTCTGACCTGACACGAGAGATCTAGAGGTAAAACCTCTGACCTGACACGAAAGATTTAGTGGTAAAACCTCTGACCTGACACGAGAGATTTAGAGGTAAAACCAATGACCTGACACGAGAGGTATAGAGGTAAAACCTCTGACCTGACACGGGAAATTGAGGTAAAACGTCTGACCTGACACGAGAGATCTAGAGGTAAAACCTCTGACCTGACACGAGAGATTTAGAGGTAAAACCTCTGACCTGACACGAGAGATCTAAAGGTAAAACCTCTGACCTGACACGGGAAATTGAGAGGTAAAACCTCTGACCTGACACGAAAGATCTAAAGGTAAAACCTCTGAGCTGACATGAGAGATCTAGAGGTAAAACCTCTGACCTGACACGAGAGATTTAGAGGTAAAACCTCTGACCTGACACGGGAGATTGAGAGGTAAAATCTCTGACCAGACACGAGAGATTTAGAGGTAAAACCAATGACCTGACACGAGAGGTATAGAGGTAAAACCTCTGACCTGACACGGGAAATTGAGGTAAAACGTCTGACCCGACACGAGAGATCTAGAGGTAAAACCTCTGACCTGACACGAGAGATTTAGAGGTAAAACCTCTGACCTGACACGGGAGATTGAGAGGTAAAATCTCTGACCAGACACGAGAGATCTAGAGGTAAAACCTCTGACCTGACACGAAAGATTTAGTGGTAAAACCTCTGACTTGACACGAGAGATTTAGAGGTAAAACCAATGACCTGACACGAGGTATAGAGGTAAAACCTCTGACCTGACACGGGAAATTGAGGTAAAACGTCTGACCTGACACGAGAGATCTAGAGGTAAAACCTCTGACCTGACACGAGAGATTTAGAGGTAAAACCTCTGACCTGACACGAGAGATCTAAAGGTAAAACCTCTGACCTGACACGGGATATTGAGAGGTAAAACCTCTGACCTGACACGAGAGATCTAGAGGTAAAACCTCTGACCTGACACGAGAGATTGAGAGGTAAAACCTCGGACCTGACACGGAAGATTGAGAGGTAAAACCTCTGACCTGACACGGAAGATTGAGAGGTAAAACCTCTGACCTGACACGGGATATTTAGAGGTAAAACCTCTGACCTGACACGGGAGATTGAAGTAAAACATCTGACCTGACACGAGAGATCTAGATGTAAAACCTCTGACCTGACACGAGAGATTTAGAGGTAAAACCTCTGACATGACACGGAAAATTGAGAGGTAAAACCTCTGACCTGACACGAGAGATAGAGGTAAAACCTCTGACCTGACACGAGAGATTTAGAGGTAAAACCAATGACCTGACACGAGAGATAGAGGTAAAACCTCTGACCTGACACGAGAGATCTAAAGGTAAAACCTCTGACCTAATATGAGAAATTGAGAGGTAAAACCTCTCACCTGACACGAGAGATTTAGAGGTAAAACCAATGACCTGACACGAGAGAATTAGAGGTAAAACTAATGACCTGACACAAGAGATATAGAGGTAACAACCTCTGACCTGACACGAGAGATGTAGAGGTAACAACCTCTGACCTGACAAGAGAGATTTAGAGGTAAAACCTCTGACCTGACACGAGAGATTTAGAGGTAAAACCTCTGACCTGACACGGGATATTTAGGGGTAAAACCTCTGACCTGACACGGGAGATTTAGAGGTAAAACCTCTGACTTGACACGAAAGATATGAAGGTAAAAACTCTGACCTGACACGAGAGATTTAGAGGTAAAACCTCTGACCTGACACGGGAAATTGAGGTAAAACCTCTGACCTGACACGAGAGATCAAGAGGTAAAACCTCTGACCTGACACGAGAGATTTAGAGGTAAAACCTCTGACCTGACACGAGAGATTTAGAGATAAAACCTCTGACCTGACATGGGAAATTGAGAGGTAAAACCTCTGACATGACACGAGAGATCTAAAGGTAAAACCTCTGACCTGACACGGGAAATTGAGAGGTAAAACCTCTGACCTGACACGAGAGATCTAGAGGTAAAACCTCTGACCTGACACGAGAGACCTAGAGGTAAAACCTCTGACCTGACACGAAAGATTAAGAGGTAAAACCAATGACCTGACACGAGAGATATAGAGGTAAAACCTCTGACCTGACACGAAAGATCTAAAGGTAAAACCTCTGAGCTGACATGAGAAATCTAGAGGTAAAACCTCTGACCTGACACGAGAGATTGAGAGGTAAAACCTCTGACCTGACACGGAAGATTGAGAGGTAAAACCTCTGACCTGACACGGAAGATTGAGAGGTAAAACCTCTGACCTGACACGGTAGATTGAAGTAAAACCTCTGACCTGACACGAGAGATAGAGGTAAAACCTCTGACCTGACACGAGAGATTTAGAGGTAAAACCAATGACCTGACACGAGAGATAGAGGTAAAACCTCTGACCTGACACGAGAGATCTAAAGGTAAAACCTCTGACCTAATATGAGAAATTGAGAGGGAAAACCTCTCACCTGACACGAGAGATATAGAGGTAAAACCTCTGACCTGACACGAGAGATTTAGAGGTTAAACCTCTGACCTGACACGGGAAATTTTGAGGTAAAACCTCTGACCTGACACGAAAGATCTAAAGGAAAAACCTCTGACCTGACACGGGAGATTTAGAGGTAAATCCTCTGACCTGACACGAGAAATTTAGAGGTAAAACCTCTGACCTGACACGAGAGATTTAGAGGTAAAACCTCTGACCTGACACGGGATATTTAGGGGTAAAACCTCTGACCTGACACGGGAGATTTAGAGGTAAAACTTCTGACTTGACACGAAAGATATGAAGGTAAAAACTCTGACCTGACATGGGAGATTTAGACGTAAAACCTCTGACCTGACACGAGAGATTTAGAGGTAACAACCTCTGACCTGACACGAGAGATTTAGAGGTAAAACCTCTGACCTGACACGGGATATTTAGAGGTAAAACCTCTGACCTGACACGGGAGATTGAAGTAAAACCTCTGACCTGACACGAGAGATCTAGATGTAAAACCTCTGACCTGACACGAGAGATTTAGAGGTAAAACCAATGACCTGACACGAGAGATTTAGAGATAAAACCTCTGACCTGACATGGGAAATTGAGAGGTAAAACCTTTGACCTGACACGAGAGATCTAAAGGTAAAACCTCTGACCTGACACGGGAAATTGAGAGGTAAAACCTCTGACCTGACACGAGAGATCTAGAGGTAAAACCTCTGACCTGACACGAGAGACCTAGAGGTAAAACCTCTGACCTGACACGAAAGATTAAGAGGTAAAACCAATGACCTGACACGAGAGATATGACACGAAAGATCTAAAGGTAAAACCTCTGAGCTGACATGAGAAATCTAGAGGTAAAACCTCTGACCTGACACGAGAGATTGAGAGGTAAAACCTCTGACCTGACACGGAAGATTGAGAGGTAAAACCTCTGACCTGACACGGAAGATTGAGAGGTAAAACCTCTGACCTGACACGGTAGATTGAAGTAAAACCTCTGACCTGACACGAGAGATCTAGATGTAAAACCTCTGACCTGACACGAGAGATTTAGAGGTAAAACCTCTGACATGACACGGAAAATTGAGAGGTAAAACCTCTGACCTGACACGAGAGATAGAGGTAAAACCTCTGACCTGACACGAGAGATTTAGAGGTAAAACCAATGACCTAACACGAGAGATAGAGGTAAAACCTCTGACCTGACACGAGAGATCTAAAGGTAAAACCTCTGACCTAATATGAGAAATTGAGAGGGAAAACCTCTCACCTGACACGAGAGATATAGAGGTAAAACCTCTGACCTGACACGAGAGATTTACAGGTAAAACCTCTGACCTGACACGGGAAATTTAGAGGTAAAACCTCTGACCTGACACGAAAGATCTAAAGGAAAAACCTCTGACCTGACACGGGAGATTTAGAGGTAAATCCTCTGATCTGACACGAGAAATTTAGAGGTAAAACCTCTGACCTGACACGAGAGATTTAGAGGTAAAACCTCTGACCTGACACGGGATATTTAGGGGTAAAACCTCTGACCTGACACGGGAGATTTAGAGGTAAAACTTCTGACTTGACACGAAAGATATGAAGGTAAAAACTCTGACCTGACATGGGAGATTTAGACGTAAAACCTCTGACCTGACACGAGAGATTTAGAGGTAAAACCTCTGACCTGACACGGGAAATTGAGGTAAAACCTCTGACCTGACACGAGAGATCTAGAGGTAAAACCTCTGACCTGACACGAGAGATTTAGAGGTAAAACCTCTGACCTGACACGAGAGATTTAGAGGTAAACCTCTGACCTGACACGAGAGATCTAGAAGTAAAACCTCTGACCTGACACGAGAGATTTAGAGGTAAACCTCTGACCTGACACGAGAGATCTAGAAGTAAAACCTCTGACCTGACACGAGAGATTTAGAGGTAAAACCTCTGACCTGACATGGGAAATTGAGAGGTAAAACCTCTGACCTGACACGAGAGATCTAAAGGTAAAACCTCTGACCTGACACGGGAAATTGAGAGGTAAAACCTCTGACCTGACACGAGAGATCTAGAGGTAAAACTTCTGACCTGACACGAGAGATCTAGAGGTAAAACCAATGACCTGACACGAGAGATATTGAGGTAAAACCTCTGACCTGACACGAAAGATCTAAAGGTAAAACCTCTGAGCTGACATGAGAAATCTAGAGGTAAAACCTCTGACCTGACACGAGAGATTGAGAGGTAAAACCTCTGACCTGACACGGAAGATTGAGAGGTAAAACCTCTGACCTGACACGGAAGATTGAGAGGTAAAACCTCTGACCTGACACGGGAGATTGACGTAAAACCTCTGACCTGACACGAGAGCTCTAGAGGTAAAACCTCTGACCTGACACGGGAAATTGAGGTAAAACCTCTGACCTGACATGAGAGATCTAGAGGTAAAACCTCTGACCTGACACGAGAGATTTAGAGGCAAAACCTCTGACCTGACACGGGAGATTGAGAGGTAAAATCTCTGACCTGACACGAGAGATCTAGAGGTAAAACCTCTGACCTGACACGAAAGATTTAGTGGTAAAACCTCTGACCTGACACGAGAGATTTAGAGGTAAAACCAATGACCTGACACGAGAGGTATAGAGGTAAAACCTCTGACCTGACACGGGAAATTGAGGTAAAACGTCTGACCTGACACGAGAGATCTAGAGGTAAAACCTCTGACCTGACACGAGAGATCTAAAGGTAAAACCTCTGACCTGACACGGGAAATTGAGAGGTAAAACCTCTGACCTGACACGAAAGATCTAAAGGTAAAACCTCTGAGCTGACACGAGAGATCTAGAGGTAAAACCTCTGACCTGACACGAGAGATTTAGAGGTAAACCTCTGACCTGACACGAGAGATCTAGAAGTAAAACCTCTGACCTGACACGAGAGATTTAGAGGTAAAACCTCTGACCTGACATGGGAAATTGAGAGGTAAAACCTCTGACCTGACACGAGAGATCTAAAGGTAAAACCTCTGACCTGACACGGGAAATTGAGAGGTAAAACCTCTGACCTGACACGAGAGATCTAGAGGTAAAACCTCTGACCTGACACGAGAGATCTAGAGGTAAAACCAATGACCTGACACGAGAGATATTGAGGTAAAACCTCTGACCTGACACGAAAGATCTAAAGGTAAAACCTCTGAGCTGACATGAGAAATCTAGAGATAAAACCTCTGACCTGACACGAGAGATTGAGAGGTAAAACCTCTGACCTGACACGGAAGATTGAGAGGTAAAACCTCTGACCTGACACGGAAGATTGAGAGGTAAAACCTCTGACCTGACACGGGAGATTGACGTAAAACCTCTGACCTGACACGAGAGATCTAGAGGTAAAACCTCTGACCTGACACGGGAAATTGAGGTAAAACCTCTGACCTGACATGAGAGATCTAGAGGTAAAACCTCTGACCTGACACGAGAGATTTAGAGGTAAAACCTCTGACCTGACACGGGAGATTGAGAGGTAAAATCTCTGACCTGACACGAGAGATCTAGAGGTAAAACCTCTGACCTGACACGAAAGATTTAGTGGTAAAACCTCTGACCTGACACGAGAGATTTAGAGGTAAAACCAATGACCTGACACGAGAGGTATAGAGGTAAAACCTCTGACCTGACACGGGAAATTGAGGTAAAACGTCTGACCTGACACGAGAGATCTAGAGGTAAAACCTCTGACCTAAGACGAGAGATCTAAAGGTAAAACCTCTGACCTGACACGGGAAATTGAGAGGTAAAACCTCTGACCTGACACAAAAGATCTAAAGGTAAAACCTCTGAGCTGACATGAGAGATCTAGAGGTAAAACCTCTGACCTGACACGAGAGATTTAGAGGTAAAACCTCTGACCTGACACGGGAGATTGAGAGGTAAAATCTCTGACCAGACACGAGAGATTTAGAGGTAAAACCAATGACCTGACACGAGAGGTAAAACCTCTGACCTGACACGGGAAATTGAGGTAAAACGTCTGACCTGACACGAGAGATCTAGAGGTAAAACCTCTGACCTGACACGAGAGATTTAGAGGTAAAACCTCTGACCTGACACGGGAGATTGAGAGGTAAAATCTCTGACCAGACACGAGAGATCTAGAGGTAAAACCTCTGACCTGACACGAAAGATTTAGTGGTAAAACCTCTGACTTGACACGAGAGATTTAGAGGTAAAACCAATGACCTGACACGAGAGGTATAGAGGTAAAACCTCTGACCTGACACGGGAAATTGAGGTAAAACGTCTGACCTGACACGAGAGATCTAGAGGTAAAACCTCTGACCTGACACGAGAGATTTAGAGGTAAAACCTCTGACCTGACACGAGAGATCTAAAGGTAAAACCTCTGACCTGACACGGAAGATTGAGAGGTAAAACCTCTGACCTGACACGGAAGATTGAGAGGTAAAACCTCTGACCTGACACGGGATATTTAGAGGTAAAACCTCTGACCTGACACGGGAGATTGAAGTAAAACCTCTGACCTGACACGAGAGATCTAGATGTAAAACCTCTGACCTGACACGAGAGATTTAGAGGTAAAACCTCTGACATGACACGGAAAATGGAGAGGTAAAACCTCTGACCTGACACGAGAGATAGAGGTAAAACCTCTGACCTGACACGAGAGATTTAGAGGTAAAACCAATGACCTGACACGAGAGATAGAGGTAAAACCTCTGACCTGACACGAGAGATCTAAAGGTAAAACCTCTGACCTAATATGAGAAATTGAGAGGTAAAACCTCTCACCTGACACGAGAGATTTAGAGGTAAAACCAATGACCTGACACAAGAGATATAGAGGTAACAACCTCTGACCTGACACGAGAGATGTAGAGGTAACAACCTCTGACCTGACAAGAGAGATTTAGAGGTAAAACCTCTGACCTGACACGAGAGATTTAGAGGTAAAACCTCTGACCTGACACGGGATATTTAGGGGTAAAACCTCTGACCTGACACGGGAGATTTAGAGGTAAAACCTCTGACTTGACACGAAAGATATGAAGGTAAAAACTCTGACCTGACACGAGAGATTTAGAGGTAAAACCTCTGACCTGACACGGGAAATTGAGGTAAAACCTCTGACCTGACACGAGAGATCAAGAGGTAAAACCTCTGACCTGACACGAGAGATTTAGAGGTAAAACCTCTGACCTGACACGAGAGATTTAGAGATAAAACCTCTGACCTGACACGGGAGATTGAGAGGTAAAATCTCTGACCTGACACGAGAGATCTAGAGGTAAAACCTCTGACCTGACACGAAAGATTTAGTGGTAAAACCTCTGACCTGACACGAGAGATTTAGAGGTAAAACCAATGACCTGACACGAAAGGTATAGAGGTAAAACCTCTGACCTGACACGGGAAATTGAGGTAAAACGTCTGACCTGACACGAGAGATCTAGAGGTAAAACCTCTGACCTGACACGAGAGATCTAAAGGTAAAACCTCTGACCTGACACGGGAAATTGAGAGGTAAAACCTCTGACCTGACACGAAAGATCTAAAGGTAAAACCTCTGAGCTGACACGAGAGATCTAGAGGTAAAACCTCTGACCTGACACGAGAGATTTAGAGGTAAACCTCTGACCTGACACGAGAGATCTAGAAGTAAAACCTCTGACCTGACACGAGAGATTTAGAGGTAAAACCTCTGACCTGACATGGGAAATTGAGAGGTAAAACCTCTGACCTGACACGAGAGATCTAAAGGTAAAACCTCTGACCTGACACGGGAAATTGAGAGGTAAAACCTCTGACCTGACACGAGAGATCTAGAGGTAAAACCTCTGACCTGACACGAGAGATCTAGAGGTAAAACCAATGACCTGACACGAGAGATATTGAGGTAAAACCTCTGACCTGACACGAAAGATCTAAAGGTAAAACCTCTGAGCTGACATGAGAAATCTAGAGATAAAACCTCTGACCTGACACGAGAGATTGAGAGGTAAAACCTCTGACCTGACACGGAAGATTGAGAGGTAAAACCTCTGACCTGACACGGAAGATTGAGAGGTAAAACCTCTGACCTGACACGGGAGATTGACGTAAAACCTCTGACTTGACACGAGAGATCTAGAGGTAAAACCTCTGACCTGACACGGGAAATTGAGGTAAAACCTCTGACCTGACATGAGAGATCTAGAGGTAAAACCTCTGACCTGACACGAGAGATTTAGAGGTAAAACCTCTGACCTGACACGGGAGATTGAGAGGTAAAATCTCTGACCTGACACGAGAGATCTAGAGGTAAAACCTCTGACCTGACACGAAAGATTTAGTGGTAAAACCTCTGACCTGACACGAGAGATTTAGAGGTAAAACCAATGACCTGACACGAGAGGTATAGAGGTAAAACCTCTGACCTGACACGGGAAATTGAGGTAAAACGTCTGACCTGACACGAGAGATCTAGAGGTAAAACCTCTGACCTGAGACGAGAGATCTAAAGGTAAAACCTCTGACCTGACACGGGAAATTGAGAGGTAAAACCTCTGACCTGACACGAAAGATCTAAAGGTAAAACCTCTGAGCTGACATGAGAGATCTAGAGGTAAAACCTCTGACCTGACACGAGAGATTTAGAGGTAAAACCTCTGACCTGACACGGGAGATTGAGAGGTAAAATCTCTGACCAGACACGAGAGATTTAGAGGTAAAACCAATGACCTGACACGAGAGGTAAAACCTCTGACCTGACACGGAAGATTGAGAGGTAAAACCTCTGACCTGACACGGAAGATTGAGAGGTAAAACCTCTGACCTGACACGGGATATTTAGAGGTAAAACCTCTGACCTGACACGGGAGATTGAAGTAAAACCTCTGACCTGACACGAGAGATCTAGATGTAAAACCTCTGACCTGACACGAGAGATTTAGAGGTAAAACCTCTGACATGACACGGAAAATGGAGAGGTAAAACCTCTGACCTGACACGAGAGATAGAGGTAAAACCTCTGACCTGACACGAGAGATTTAGAGGTAAAACCAATGACCTGACACGAGAGATAGAGGTAAAACCTCTGACCTGACACGAGAGATCTAAAGGTAAAACCTCTGACCTAATATGAGAAATTGAGAGGTAAAACCTCTCACATGACACGAGAGATTTAGAGGTAAAACCAATGACCTGACACGAGAGAATTAGAGGTAAAACTAATGACCTGACACAAGAGATATAGAGGTAACAACCTCTGACCTGACACGAGAGATGTAGAGGTAACAACCTCTGACCTGACAAGAGAGATTTAGAGGTAAAACCTCTGACCTGACACGAGAGATTTAGAGGTAAAACCTCTGACCTGACACGGGATATTTAGGGGTAAAACCTCTGACCTGACACGGGAGATTTAGAGGTAAAACCTCTGACTTGACACGAAAGATATGAAGGTAAAAACTCTGACCTGACACGAGAGATTTAGAGGTAAAACCTCTGACCTGACACGGGAAATTGAGGTAAAACCTCTGACCTGACACGAGAGATCAAGAGGTAAAACCTCTGACCTGACACGAGAGATTTAGAGGTAAAACCTCTGACCTGACACGAGAGATTTAGAGATAAAACCTCTGACCTGACATGGGAAATTGAGAGGTAAAACCTCTGACCTGACACGAGAGATCTAAAGGTAAAACCTCTGACCTGACACGGGAAATTGAGAGGTAAAACCTCTGACCTGACACGAGAGATCTCGAGGTAAAACCTCTGACCTGACACGAGAGACCTAGAGGTAAAACCTCTGACCTGACACGAAAGATTAAGAGGTAAAACTAATGACCTGACACGAGAGATATAGAGGTAAAACCTCTGACCTGACACGAGAGATCTAAAGGTAAAACCTCTGAGCTGACATGAGAAATCTAGAGGTAAAACCTCTGACCTGACACGAGAGATTGAGAGGTAAAACCTCTGACCTGACACGGAAGATTGAGAGGTAAAACCTCTGACCTGACACGGAAGATTGAGAGGTAAAACCTCTGACCTGACACGGAAGATTGAGAGGTAAAACCTCTGACCTGACACGGTAGATTGAAGTAAAACCTCTGACCTGACACGAGAGATAGAGGTAAAACCTCTGACCTGACACGAGAGATTTAGAGGTAAAACCAATGACCTGACACGAGAGATAGAGGTAAAACCTCTGACCTGACACGAGAGATCTAAAGGTAAAACCTCTGACCTAATATGAGAAATTGAGAGGGAAAACCTCTCACCTGACACGAGAGATATAGAGGTAAAACCTCTGACCTGACACGAGAGATTTAGAGGTAAAACCTCTGACCTGACACGGGAAATTTAGAGGTAAAACCTCTGACCTGACACGAAAGATCTAAAGGAAAAACCTCTGACCTGACACGGGAGATGTAGAGGTAAATCCTCTGACCTGACACGAGAAATTTAGAGGTAAAACCTCTGACCTGACACGAGAGATTTAGAGGTAAAACCTCTGTCCTGACACGGGATATTTAGGGGTAAAACCTCTGACCTGACACGGGAGATTTAGAGGTAAAACTTCTGACTTGACACGAAAGATATGAAGGTAAAAACTCTGACCTGACATGGGAGATTTAGACGTAAAACCTCTGACCTGACACGAGAGATTTAGAGGTAAAACCTCTGACCTGACACGGGAAATTGAGGTAAAACCTCTGACCTGACACGAGAGATCTAGAGGTAAAACCTCTGACCTGACACGAGAGATTTAGAGGTAAAACCTCTGACCTGACACGAGAGATTTAGAGGTAAACCTCTGACCTGACACGAGAGATCTAGAAGTAAAACCTCTGACCTGACACGAGAAATTTAGAGGTAAAACCTCTGACCTGACATGGGAAATTGAGAGGTAAAACCTCTGACCTGACACGAGAGATCTAAAGGTAAAACCTCTGACCTGACACGGGAAATTGTGAGGTAAAACCTCTGACCTGACACGAGCGATCTAGAGGTAAAACCTCTGACCTGACACGAGAGATCTAGAGGTAAAACCTCTGACCTGACACGAGAGATTAAGAGGTAAAACCAAAGACCTGACACGAGAGATATTGAGGTAAAACCTCTGACCTGACACGAAAGATCTAAAGGTAAAACCTCTGAGCTGACATGAGAAATCTAGAGGTAAAACCTCTGACCTGACACGAGAGATTGAGAGGTAAAACCTCTGACCTGACACGGAAGATTGAGAGGTAAAACCTCTGACCTGACACGGAAGATTGAGAGGTAAAACCTCTGACCTGACACGGGAGATTGACGTAAAACCTCTGACCTGACACGAGAGATCTAGAGGTAAAACCTCTGACCTGACACGGGAAATTGAGGTAAAACCTCTGACCTGACATGAGAGATCTAGAGGTAAAACCTCTGACCTGACACGAGAGATTTAGAGGTAAAACCTCTGACCTGACACGGGAGATTGAGAGGTAAAATCTCTGACCTGACACGAGAGATCTAGAGGTAAAACCTCTGACCTGACACGAAAGATTTAGTGGTAAAACCTCTGACCTGACACGAGAGATTTAGAGGTAAAACCAATGACCTGACACGAGAGGTATAGAGGTAAAACCTCTGACCTGACACGGGAAATTGAGGTAAAACGTCTGACCTGACACGAGAGATCTAGAGGTAAAACCTCTGACCTGACACGAGAGATTTAGAGGTAAAACCTCTGACCTGACACGAGAAATCTAAAGGTAAAACCTCTGACCTGGCACGGGAAATTGAGAGGTAAAACCTCTGACCTGACACGAAAGATCTAAAGGTAAAACCTCTGAGCTGACATGAGAGATCTAGAGGTAAAACCTCTGACCTGACACGAGAGATTTAGAGGTAAAACCTCTGACCTGACACGGGAGATTGAGAGGTAAAATCTCTGACCAGACACGAGAGATCTAGAGGTAAAACCTCTGACCTGACACGAAAGATTTAGTGGTAAAACCTCTGACTTGACACGAGAGATTTAGAGGTAAAACCAATGACCTGACACGAGAGGTATAGAGGTAAAACCTCTGACCTGACACGGGAAATTGAGGTAAAACGTCTGACCTGACACGAGAGATCTAGAGGTAAAACCTCTGACCTGACACGAGAGATTTAGAGGTAAAACCTCTGACCTGATACGGGAGATTGAGAGGTAAAATCTCTGACCAGACACGAGAGATCTAGAGGTAAAACCTCTGACCTGACACGAGAGATTTAGAGGTAAAACCTCTGACCTGACACGAGAGATTTAGAGGTAAAACCTCTGACCTGACACGAGATATCTAAAGGTAAAACCTCTGACCTGGCACGGGAAATTGAGAGGTAAAACCTCTGACCTGACACGAAAGATCTAAAGGTAAAACCTCTGAGCTGACATGAGAGATCTAGAGGTAAAACCTCTGACCTGACACGAGAGATTTAGAGGTAAAACCTCTGACCTGACACGGGAGATTGAGAGGTAAAATCTCTGACCAGACACGAGAGATCTAGAGGTAAAACCTCTGACCTGACACGAAAGATTTAGTGGTAAAACCTCTGACTTGACACGAGAGATTTAGAGGTAAAACCAATGACCTGACACGAGAGGTATAGAGGTAAAACCTCTGACCTGACACGGGAAATTGAGGTAAAACGTCTGACCTGACACGAGAGATCTAGAGGTAAAACCTCTGACCTGACACGAGAGATTTAGAGGTAAAACCTCTGACCTGATACGGGAGATTGAGAGGTAAAATCTCTGACCAGACACGAAAGATTTAGTGGTAAACCTCTGACTTGACACGAGAGATTTAGAGGTAAAACCAATGACCTGACACGAGAGGTATAGAGGTAAAACCTTTGACCTGACACGGGAAATTGAGGTAAAACGTCTGACCTGACACGAGAGATCTAGAGGTAAAACCTCTGACCTGACACGAGAGATTTAGAGGTAAAACCTCTGACCTGACACGAGAGATCTAAAGGTAAAACCTCTGACCTGACACGGGAAATTGAGAGGTAAAACCTCTGACCTGACACGAGAGATCTAGAGGTAAAACCTCTGACCTGACACGAGAGATTAAGAGGTAAAACCAATGACCTGACACGAGAGATATAGAGGTAAAACCTCTGACCTGACACGAAAGATCTAAAGGTAAAACCTCTGAGCTGACATGAGAAATCTAGAGGTAAAACCTCTGACCTGACACGAGAGATTGAGAGGTAAAACCTCGGACCTGACACGGAAGATTGAGAGGTAAAACCTCTGACCTGACACGGAAGATTGAGAGGTAAAACCTCTGACCTGACACGGGATATTTAGAGGTAAAACCTCTGACCTGACACGCGAGATTGAAGTAAAACCTCTGACCTGACACGAGAGATCTAGATGTAAAACCTCTGACCTGACACGAGAGATTTAGAGGTAAAACCTCTGACATGACACTGAAAATTGAGAGGTAAAACCTCTGACCTGACACGCGAGATTGAAGTAAAACCTCTGACCTGACACGAGAGATCTAGATGTAAAACCTCTGACCTGACACGAGAGATTTAGAGGTAAAACCTCTGACATGACACTGAAAATTGAGAGGTAAAACCTCTGACCTGACACGAGAGATAGAGGTAAAACCTCTGACCTGACACGAGAGATTTAGAGGTAAAACCAATGACCTGACACGAGAGATATACAGGTAAAACCTCTGACCTGACACGAGAGATTTAGAGGTAAACCTCTGACCTGACACGAGAGATCTAGAAGTAAAACCTCTGACCTGACACGAGAGATTTAGAGGTAAAACCTCTGACCTGACATGGGAAATTGAGAGGTAAAACCTCTGACCTGACACGAGAGATCCAGAGGTAAAACCTCTGACCTGACACGAGAGATTAAGAGGTAAAACCAATGACCTGACACGAGAGATATAGAGGTAAAACCTCGGACCTGACACGGAAGATTGAGAGGTAAAACCTCTGACCTGACACGGAAGATTGAGAGGTAAAACCTCTGACCTGACACGGGATATTTAGAGGTAAAACCTCTGACCTGACACGGGAGATTGAAGTAAAACCTCTGACCTGACACGAGAGATCTAGATGTAAAACCTCTGACCTGACACGAGAGATTTAGAGGTAAAACCTCTGACATAACACGGAAAATTGAGAGATAAAACCTCTGACCTGACACGAGAGATTTAGAGGTAAAACCAATGACCTGACACGAGAGAATTAGAGGTAAAACCAATGACCTGACACGAGAGATATAGAGGTAAAACCTCTGACCTGACACGAGAGATGTAGAAGTAACAACCTCTGACCTGACAAAGAGAGATTTAGAGGTAAAACCTCTGACCTGACACGAGAGATTTAGAGGTAAAACCTCTGACCTGACACGGGAAATTGAGGTAAAACCTCTGACCTGACACGAGAGATCTAGAGGTAAAACCTCTGACCTGACACAAGAGATGTAGAGGTAAAACCTCTGACCTGACATGGGAAATTGAGAGGTAAAACCTCTGACCTGACACGAGAGATCTAAAGGTAAAACCTCTGACCTGACACAGGAAATTGAGAGGTAAAACCTCTGACCTGACACGAGAGATCTAGAGGTAAAACCTCTGACCTGACACGAGAGATCTAGAGGTAAAACCTCTGACCTGACACGAGAGATTGAGAGGTAAAACCTCTGACCTGACACGGAAGATTGAGAGGTAAAACCTCTGATATTAAACACGGAAGATTCAGAGGAAAAACCTCTGACCTGACACGGGAGATTGAAGTAAAACCTCTGACCTGACACGAGAGATCTAGATGTAAAACCTCTGACCTGACACGAGAGATTTAGAGGTAAAACCTCTGACATGACACGGAAAATTGAGAGGTAAAACCTCTGACCTGACACGAGAGATAGAGGTAAAACCTCTGACCTGACACGAGAGATTTAGAGGTAAAACCAATGACCTGACACGAGAGATAGAGGTAAAACCTCTGACCTGACACGAGAGATCTAAAGGTAAAACCTCTGACCTAATATGAGAAATTGAGAGGGAAAACCTCTCACCTGACACGAGAGATATAGAGGTAAAACCTCTGACCTGACACGAGAGATTTAGAGGTAAAACTTCTGACCTGACGCGGGAAATTTAGAGGTAAAACCTCTGACCTGACACGAAAGATCTAAAGGAAAAACCACTGACCTGACACGGGAGATTTAGAGGTAAATCCTCTGACCTGACACGGGATATTTAGGGGTAAAACCTCTGACCTGACACGGGAGATTTAGAGGTAAAACTTCTGACTTGACACGAAAGATATGAAGGTAAAAACTCTGACCTGACATGGGAGATTTAGAGGTAAAACCTCTGACCTGACACGAGAGATTTAGAGGTAAAACCTCTGACCTGACACGGGAAATTGAGGTAAAACCTCTGACCTGACACGAGAGATCTAGAGGTAAAACCTCTGACCTGACACGTAGAGATTTAGAGGTAAAACCTCTGACCTGACACGAGAGATTTAGAGGTAAAACCTCTGACCTGACATGGGAAATTGAGAGGTAAAACCTCTGACCTGACACGAGAGATCTAAAGGTAAAAACTCTGACCTGACACGGGAAATTGAGAGGTAAAACCTCTGACCTGACACGAGAGATCTAGAGGTAAAACCTCTGACCTGACACGAGAGATCGAGGTAAAACCTCTGACCTGACACGAGAGATTAAGAGGTAAAACCAATGACCTGACACGAGAGATATAGAGGTAAAACCTCTGACCTGGCACGAAAGATCTTAAGGTAAAACCTCTGAGCTGACACGGGAAATTGAGGTAAAACCTCTGACCTGACATGAGAGATCTAGAGGTAAAACCTCTGACCTGACACGAGAGATTTAGAGGTAAAACCTCTGACCTGACACGAGAGATTGAGAGGTAAAACCTCTGACCTGACACGGAAGATTGAGAGGTAAAACCTCTGACCTGACACGGAAGATTGAGAGGTAAAACCTCTGACCTGACACGGGAGATTGACGTAAAACCTCTGACCTGACACGAGAGATCTAGAGGTAAAACCTCTGACCTGACACGGGAAATTGAGGTAAAACCTCTGACCTGACATGAGAGATCTAGAGGTAAAACCTCTGACCTGACACGAGAGATTTAGAGGTAAAACCTCTGACCTGACACGGGAGATTGAGAGGTAAAATCTCTGACCTGACACGAGAGATCTAGAGGTAAAACCTCTGACCTGACACGAAAGATTTAGTGGTAAAACCTCTGACCTGACACGAGAGATTTAGAGGTAAAACCAATGACCTGACACGAGAGGTATAGAGGTAAAACCTCTGACCTGACACGGGAAATTGAGGTAAAACGTCTGACCTGACACGAGAGATCTAGAGGTAAAACCTCTGACCTGAGACGAGAGATCTAAAGGTAAAACCTCTGACCTGACACGGGAAATTGAGAGGTAAAACCTCTGACCTGACACGAAAGATCTAAAGGTAAAACCTCTGAGCTGACATGAGAGATCTAGAGGTAAAACCTCTGACCTGACACGAGAGATTTAGAGGTAAAACCTCTGACCTGACACGGGAGATTGAGAGGTAAAATCTCTGACCAGACACGAGAGATTTAGAGGTAAAACCAATGACCTGACACGAGAGGTAAAACCTCTGACCTGACACGGGAAATTGAGGTAAAACGTCTGACCTGACACGAGAGATCTAGAGGTAAAACCTCTGACATGACACGAGAGATTTAGAGGTAAAACCTCTGACCTGACACGGGAGATTGAGAGGTAAAATCTCTGACCAGACACGAGAGATCTAGAGGTAAAACCTCTGACCTGACACGAAAGATTTAGTGGTAAAACCTCTGACTTGACACGAGAGATTTAGAGGTAAAACCAATGACCTGACACGAGAGGTATAGAGGTAAAACCTCTGACCTGACACGGGAAATTCAGGTAAAACGTCTGACCTGACACGAGAGATCTAGAGGTAAAACCTCTGACCTGACACGAGAGATTTAGAGGTAAAACCTCTGACCTGACACGAGAGATCTAGAGGTAAAACCTCTGACCTGACACGAAAGATTTAGTGGTAAAACCTCTGACTTGACACGAGAGATTTAGAGGTAAAACCAATGACCTGACACGAGAGGTATAGAGGTAAAACCTCTGACCTGACACGGGAAATTCAGGTAAAACGTCTGACCTGACACGAGAGATCTAGAGGTAAAACCTCTGACCTGACACGAGAGATTTAGAGGTAAAACCTCTGACCTGACACGAGAGATCTAAAGGTAAAACCTCTGACCTGACACGGAAGATTGAGAGGTAAAACCTCTGACCTGACACGGGATATTTAGAGGTAAAACCTCTGACCTGACACGGGAGATTGAAGTAAAACCTCTGACCTGACACGAGAGATCTAGATGTAAAACCTCTGACCTGACACGAGAGATTTAGAGGTAAAACCTCTGACATGACACGGAAAATGGAGAGGTAAAACCTCTGACCTGACACGAGAGATAGAGGTAAAACCTCTGACCTGACACGAGAGATTTAGAGGTAAAACCAATGACCTGACACGAGAGATAGAGGTAAAACCTCTGACCTGACACGAGAGATCTAAAGGTAAAACCTCTGACCTAATATGAGAAATTGAGAGGTAAAACCTCTCACCTGACACGAGAGATTTAGAGGTAAAACCAATGACCTGACACGAGAGATTTAGAGGTAAAACCTCTGACCTGACACGGGATATTTAGGGGTAAAACCTCTGACCTGACACGGGAGATTTAGAGGTAAAACCTCTGACTTGACACGAAAGATATGAAGGTAAAAACTCTGACCTGACACGAGAGATTTAGAGGTAAAACCTCTGACCTGACACGGGAAATTGAGGTAAAACCCCTGACCTGACACGAGAGATCAAGAGGTAAAACCTCTGACCTGACACGAGAGATTTAGAGGTAAAACCTCTGACCTGACACGAGAGATTTAGAGATAAAACCTCTGACCTGACATGGGAAATTGAGAGGTAAAACCTCTGACCTGACACGAGAGATCTAAAGGTAAAACCTCTGACCTGACACGGGAAATTGAGAGGTAAAACCTCTGACCTGACACGAGAGATCTCGAGGTAAAACCTCTGACCTGACACGAGAGACCTAGAGGTAAAACCTCTGACCTGACACGAAAGATTAAGAGGTAAAACTAATGACCTGACACGAGAGATATAGAGGTAAAACCTCTGACCTGACACGAGAGATCTAAAGGTAAAACCTCTGAGCTGACATGAGAAATCTAGAGGTAAAACCTCTGACCTGACACGAGAGATTGAGAGGTAAAACCTCTGACCTGACACGGAAGATTGAGAGGTAAAACCTCTGACCTGACACGGAAGATTGAGAGGTAAAACCTCTGACCTGACACGGAAGATTGAGAGGTAAAACCTCTGACCTGACACGGTAGATTGAAGTAAAACCTCTGACCTGACACGAGAGATAGAGGTAAAACCTCTGACCTGACACGAGAGATTTAGAGGTAAAACCAATGACCTGACACGAGAGATAGAGGTAAAACCTCTGACCTGACACGAGAGATCTAAAGGTAAAACCTCTGACCTAATATGAGAAATTGAGAGGGAAAACCTCTCACCTGACACGAGAGATATAGAGGTAAAACCTCTGACCTGACACGAGAGATTTAGAGGTAAAACCTCTGACCTGACACGGGAAATTTAGAGGTAAAACCTCTGACCTGACACGAAAGATCTAAAGGAAAAACCTCTGACCTGACACGGGAGATGTAGAGGTAAATCCTCTGACCTGACACGAGAAATTTAGAGGTAAAACCTCTGACCTGACACGAGAGATTTAGAGGTAAAACCTCTGTCCTGACACGGGATATTTAGGGGTAAAACCTCTGACCTGACACGGGAGATTTAGAGGTAAAACTTCTGACTTGACACGAAAGATATGAAGGTAAAAACTCTGACCTGACATGGGAGATTTAGACGTAAAACCTCTGACCTGACACGAGAGATTTAGAGGTAAAACCTCTGACCTGACACGGGAAATTGAGGTAAAACCTCTGACCTGACACGAGAGATCTAGAGGTAAAACCTCTGACCTGACACGAGAGATTTAGAGGTAAAACCTCTGACCTGACACGAGAGATTTAGAGGTAAACCTCTGACCTGACACGAGAGATCTAGAAGTAAAACCTCTGACCTGACACGAGAGATTTAGAGGTAAAACCTCTGACCTGACATGGGAAATTGAGAGGTAAAACCTCTGACCTGACACGAGAGATCTAAAGGTAAAACCTCTGACCTGACACGGGAAATTGTGAGGTAAAACCTCTGACCTGACACGAGAGATCTAGAGGTAAAACCTCTGACCTGACACGAGAGATCTAGAGGTAAAACCTCTGACCTGACACGAGAGATTAAGAGGTAAAACCAAAGACCTGACACGAGAGATATTGAGGTAAAACCTCTGACCTGACACGAAAGATCTAAAGGTAAAACCTCTGAGCTGACATGAGAAATCTAGAGGTAAAACCTCTGACCTGACACGAGAGATTGAGAGGTAAAACCTCTGACCTGACACGGAAGATTGAGAGGTAAAACCTCTGACCTGACACGGGAGATTGACGTAAAACCTCTGACCTGACACGAGAGATCTAGAGGTAAAACCTCTGACCTGACACGGGAAATTGAGGTAAAACCTCTGACCTGACATGAGAGATCTAGAGGTAAAACCTCTGACCTGACACGAGAGATTTAGAGGTAAAACCTCTGACCTGACACGGGAGATTGAGAGGTAAAATCTCTGACCTGACACGAGAGATCTAGAGGTAAAACCTCTGACCTGACACGAAAGATTTAGTGGTAAAACCTCTGACCTGACACGAGAGATTTAGAGGTAAAACCAATGACCTGACACGAGAGGTATAGAGGTAAAACCTCTGACCTGACACGGGAAATTGAGGTAAAACGTCTGACCTGACACGAGAGATCTAGAGGTAAAACCTCTGACCTGACACGAGAGATTTAGAGGTAAAACCTCTGACCTGACACGAGAAATCTAAAGGTAAAACCTCTGACCTGGCACGGGAAATTGAGAGGTAAAACCTCTGACCTGACACGAAAGATCTAAAGGTAAAACCTCTGAGCTGACATGAGAGATCTAGAGGTAAAACCTCTGACCTGACACGAGAGATTTAGAGGTAAAACCTCTGACCTGACACGGGAGATTGAGAGGTAAAATCTCTGACCAGACACGAGAGATCTAGAGGTAAAACCTCTGACCTGACACGAAAGATTTAGTGGTAAAACCTCTGACTTGACACGAGAGATTTAGAGGTAAAACCAATGACCTGACACGAGAGGTATAGAGGTAAAACCTCTGACCTGACACGGGAAATTGAGGTAAAACGTCTGACCTGACACGAGAGATCTAGAGGTAAAACCTCTGACCTGACACGAGAGATTTAGAGGTAAAACCTCTGACCTGATACGGGAGATTGAGAGGTAAAATCTCTGACCAGACACGAGAGATCTAGAGGTAAAACCTCTGACCTGACACGAGAGATTTAGAGGTAAAACCTCTGACCTGACACGAGAGATTTAGAGGTAAAACCTCTGACCTGACACGAGAGATCTAAAGGTAAAACCTCTGACCTGACACGAGAGATCTAAAGGTAAAACCTCTGACCTGGCACGGGAAATTGAGAGGTAAAACCTCTGACCTGACACGAAAGATCTAAAGGTAAAACCTCTGAGCTGACATGAGAGATCTAGAGGTAAAACCTCTGACCTGACACGAGAGATTTAGAGGTAAAACCTCTGACCTGACACGGGAGATTGAGAGGTAAAATCTCTGACCAGACACGAGAGATCTAGAGGTAAAACCTCTGACCTGACACGAAAGATTTAGTGGTAAAACCTCTGACTTGACACGAGAGATTTAGAGGTAAAACCAATGACCTGACACGAGAGGTATAGAGGTAAAACCTCTGACCTGACACGGGAAATTGAGGTAAAACGTCTGACCTGACACGAAAGATCTAGAGGTAAAACCTCTGACCTGACACGAGAGATTTAGAGGTAAAACCTCTGACCTGATACGGGAGATTGAGAGGTAAAATCTCTGACCAGACACGAAAGATTTAGTGGTAAACCTCTGACTTGACACGAGAGATTTAGAGGTAAAACCAATGACCTGACACGAGAGGTATAGAGGTAAAACCTCTGACCTGACACGGGAAATTGAGGTAAAACGTCTGACCTGACACGAGAGATCTAGAGGTAAAACCTCTGACCTGACACGAGAGATTTAGAGGTAAAACCTCTGACCTGACACGAGAGATCTAAAGGTAAAACCTCTGACCTGACACGGGAAATTGAGAGGTAAAACCTCTGACCTGACACGAGAGATCTAGAGGTAAAACCTCTGACCTGACACGAGAGATTAAGAGGTAAAACCAATGACCTGACACGAGAGATATAGAGGTAAAACCTCTGACCTGACACGAAAGATCTAAAGGTAAAACCTCTGAGCTGACATGAGAAATCTAGAGGTAAAACCTCTGACCTGACACGAGAGATTGAGGTAAAACCTCGGACCTGACACGGAAGATTGAGAGGTAAAACCTCTGACCTGACACGGAAGATTGAGAGGTAAAACCTCTGACCTGACACGGGATATTTAGAGGTAAAACCTCTGACCTGACACGCGAGATTGAAGAAAAACCTCTGACCTGACACGAGAGATCTAGATGTAAAACCTCTGACCTGACACGAGAGATTTAGAGGTAAAACCTCTGACATGACACTGAAAATTGAGAGGTAAAACCTCTGACCTGACACGAGAGATAGAGGTAAAACCTCTGACCTGACACGAGAGATTTAGAGGTAAATCCAATGACCTGACACGAGAGATATACAGGTAAAACCTCTGACCTGACACGAGAGATTTAGAGGTAAACCTCTGACCTGACACGAGAGATCTAGAAGTAAAACCTCTGACCTGACACGAGAGATTTAGAGGTAAAACCTCTGACCTGACATGGGAAATTGAGAGGTAAAACCTCTGACCTGACACGAGAGATCCAGAGGTAAAACCTCTGACCTGACACGAGAGATTAAGAGGTAAAACCAATGACCTGACACGAGAGATATAGAGGTAAAACCTCGGACCTGACACGGAAGATTGAGAGGTAAAACCTCTGACCTGACACGGAAGATTGAGAGGTAAAACCTCTGACCTGACACCGGATATTTAGAGGTAAAACCTCTGACCTGACACGGGAGATTGAAGTAAAACCTCTGACCTGACACGAGAGATTTAGAGGTAAAACCTCTGACATAACACGGAAAATTGAGAGATAAAACCTCTGACCTGACACGAGAGATTTAGAGGTAAAACCAATGACCTGACACGAGAGAATTAGAGGTAAAACCAATGACCTGACACGAGAGATATAGAGGTAAAACCTCTGACCTGACACGAGAGATGTAGAAGTAACAACCTCTGACCTGACAAAGAGAGATTTAGAGGTAAAACCTCTGACCTGACACGAGAGATTTAGAGGTAAAACCTCTGACCTGACACGGGAAATTGAGGTAAAACCTCTGACCTGACACGAGAGATCTAGAGGTAAAACCTCTGACCTGACACAAGAGATGTAGAGGTAAAACCTCTGACCTGACATGGGAAATTGAGAGGTAAAACCTCTGACCTGACACGAGAGATCTAAAGGTAAAACCTCTGACCTGACACAGGAAATTGAGAGGTAAAACCTCTGACCTGACACGAGAGATCTAGAGGTAAAACCTCTGACCTGACACGAGAGATCTAGAGGTAAAACCTCTGACCTGACACGAGAGATTGAGAGGTAAAACCTCTGACCTGACACGGAAGATTGAGAGGTAAAACCTCTGATATTAAACACGGAAGATTCAGAGGTAAAACCTCTGACCTGACACGGGAGATTGAAGTAAAACCTCTGACCTGACACGAGAGATCTAGATGTAAAACCTCTGACCTGACACGAGAGATTTAGAGGTAAAACCTCTGACATGACACGGAAAATTGAGAGGTAAAACCTCTGACCTGACACGAGAGATAGAGGTAAAACCTCTGACCTGACACGAGAGATTTAGAGGTAAAACCAATGACCTGACACGAGAGATAGAGGTAAAACCTCTGACCTGACACGAGAGATCTAAAGGTAAAACCTCTGACCTAATATGAGAAATTGAGAGGGAAAACCTCTCACCTGACACGAGAGATATAGAGGTAAAACCTCTGACCTGACACGAGAGATTTAGAGGTAAAACTTCTGACCTGACGCGGGAAATTTAGAGGTAAAACCTCTGACCTGACACGAAAGATCTAAAGAAAAAACCACTGACCTGACACGGGAGATTTAGAGGTAAATCCTCTGACCTGACACGGGATATTTAGGGGTAAAACCTCTGACCTGACACGGGAGATTTAGAGGTAAAACTTCTGACTTGACACGAAAGATATGAAGGTAAAAACTCTGACCTGACATGGGAGATTTAGAGGTAAAACCTCTGACCTGACACGAGAGATTTAGAGGTAAAACCTCTGACCTGACACGGGAAATTGAGGTAAAACCTCTGACCTGACACGAGAGATCTAGATGTAAAACCTCTGACCTGACACGAGAGATTTAGAGGTAAAACCTCTGACATGACACTGAAAATTGAGAGGTAAAACCTCTGACCTGACACGAAAGATAGAGGTAAAACCTCTGACCTGACACGAGAGATTTAGAGGTAAATCCAATGACCTGACACGAGAGATATACAGGTAAAACCTCTGACCTGACACGAGAGATTTAGAGGTAAACCTCTGACCTGACACGAGAGATCTAGAAGTAAAACCTCTGACCTGACACGAGAGATTTAGAGGTAAAACCTCTGACCTGACATGGGAAATTGAGAGGTAAAACCTCTGACCTGACACGAGAGATCCAGAGGTAAAACCTCTGACCTGACACGAGAGATTAAGAGGTAAAACCAATGACCTGACACGAGAGATATAGAGGTAAAACCTCGGACCTGACACGGAAGATTGAGAGGTAAAACCTCTGACCTGACACGGAAGATTGAGAGGTAAAACCTCTGACCTGACACCGGATATTTAGAGGTAAAACCTCTGACCTGACACGGGAGATTGAAGTAAAACCTCTGACCTGACACGAGAGATTTAGAGGTAAAACCTCTGACATAACACGGAAAATTGAGAGATAAAACCTCTGACCTGACACGAGAGATTTAGAGGTAAAACCAATGACCTGACACGAGAGAATTAGAGGTAAAACCAATGACCTGACACGAGAGATATAGAGGTAAAACCTCTGACCTGACACGAGAGATGTAGAAGTAACAACCTCTGACCTGACAAAGAGAGATTTAGAGGTAAAACCTCTGACCTGACACGAGAGATTTAGAGGTAAAACCTCTGACCTGACACGGGAAATTGAGGTAAAACCTCTGACCTGACACGAGAGATCTAGAGGTAAAACCTCTGACCTGACACAAGAGATGTAGAGGTAAAACCTCTGACCTGACATGGGAAATTGAGAGGTAAAACCTCTGACCTGACACGAGAGATCTAAAGGTAAAACCTCTGACCTGACACAGGAAATTGAGAGGTAAAACCTCTGACCTGACACGAGAGATCTAGAGGTAAAACCTCTGACCTGACACGAGAGATCTAGAGGTAAAACCTCTGACCTGACACGAGAGATTGAGAGGTAAAACCTCTGACCTGACACGGAAGATTGAGAGGTAAAACCTCTGATATTAAACACGGAAGATTCAGAGGTAAAACCTCTGACCTGACACGGGAGATTGAAGTAAAACCTCTGACCTGACACGAGAGATCTAGATGTAAAACCTCTGACCTGACACGAGAGATTTAGAGGTAAAACCTCTGACATGACACGGAAAATTGAGAGGTAAAACCTCTGACCTGACACGAGAGATAGAGGTAAAACCTCTGACCTGACACGAGAGATTTAGAGGTAAAACCAATGACCTGACACGAGAGATAGAGGTAAAACCTCTGACCTGACACGAGAGATCTAAAGGTAAAACCTCTGACCTAATATGAGAAATTGAGAGGGAAAACCTCTCACCTGACACGAGAGATATAGAGGTAAAACCTCTGACCTGACACGAGAGATTTAGAGGTAAAACTTCTGACCTGACGCGGGAAATTTAGAGGTAAAACCTCTGACCTGACACGAAAGATCTAAAGAAAAAACCACTGACCTGACACGGGAGATTTAGAGGTAAATCCTCTGACCTGACACGGGATATTTAGGGGTAAAACCTCTGACCTGACACGGGAGATTTAGAGGTAAAACTTCTGACTTGACACGAAAGATATGAAGGTAAAAACTCTGACCTGACATGGGAGATTTAGAGGTAAAACCTCTGACCTGACACGAGAGATTTAGAGGTAAAACCTCTGACCTGACACGGGAAATTGAGGTAAAACCTCTGACCTGACACGAGAGATCTAGAGGTAAAACCTCTGACCTGACACGTAGAGATTTAGAGGTAAAACCTCTGACCTGACACGAGAGATTTAGAGGTAAAACCTCTGACCTGACATGGGAAATTGAGAGGTAAAACCTCTGACCTGACACGAGAGATCTAAAGGTAAAAACTCTGACCTGACACGGGAAATTGAGAGGTAAAACCTCTGACCTGACACGAGAGATCTAGAGGTAAAACCTCTGACCTGACACGAGAGATCGAGAGGTAAAACCTCTGACCTGACACGAGAGATTAAGAGGTAAAACCAATGACCTGACACGAGAGATATAGAGGTAAAACCTCTGACCTGACACGAAAGATCTTAAGGTAAAACCTCTGAGCTGACACGGGAAATTGAGGTAAAACCTCTGACCTGACATGAGAGATCTAGAGGTAAAACCTCTGACCTGACACGAGAGATTTAGAGGTAAAACCTCTGACCTGACACGGGAGATTGAGAGGTAAAATCTCTGACCTGACACGAGAGATCTAGAGGTAAAACCTCTGACCTGACACGAAAGATTTAGTGGTAAAACCTCTGACCTGACACGAGAGATTTAGAGGTAAAACCAATGACCTGACACGAAAGATCTAAAGGTAAAACCTCTGAGCTGACATGAGAGATCTAGAGGTAAAACCTCTGACCTGACACGAGAGATTTAGAGGTAAAACCTCTGACCTGACACGGGAGATTGAGAGGTAAAATCTCTGACCAGACACGAGAGATCTAGAGGTAAAACCTCTGACCTGACACGAAAGATTTAGTGGTAAAACCTCTGACTTGACACGAGAGATTTAGAGGTAAAACCAATGACCTGACACGAGAGGTATAGAGGTAAAACCTCTGACCTGACACGGGAGATTGAGAGGTAAAATCTCTGACCAGACACGAGAGATCTAGAGGTAAAACCTCTGTCCTGACACGGGAGATTTAGAGGTAAAACCTCTGACCTGACACGAGAGGTATAGAGGTAAAACCTCTGACCTGACACGGGAAATTGAGGTAAAACCTCTGACCTGACATGAGAGATCTAGAGTTAAAACCTCTGACCTGACACGAGAGATTTAGAGGTAAAACCTCTGACCTGACACGGGAGATTGAGAGGTAAAATCTCTGACCTGACACGAGAGATCTAGAGGTAAAACCTCTGACCTGACACGAAAGATTTAGTGGTAAAACCTCTGACCTGACACGAGAGATTTAGAGGTAAAACCAATGACCTGACACGAGAGGTATAGAGGTAAAACCTCTGACCTGACACGGGAAATTGAGGTAAAACGTCTGACCTGACACGAGAGATCTAGAGGTAAAACCTCTGACCTGACACGAGAGATTTAGAGGTAAAACCTCTGACCTGACACGAGAGATCTAAAGGTAAAACCTCTGACCTGACACGGGAAATTGAGAGGTAAAACCTCTGACCTGACACGAAAGATCTAAAGGTAAAACCTCTGAGCTGACATGAGAGATCTAGAGGTAAAACCTCTGACCTGACACGAGAGATTTAGAGGTAAAACCTCTGACCTGACACGGGAGATTGAGAGGTAAAATCTCTGACCAGACACGAGAGATCTTGAGGTAAAACCTCTGACCTGACACGAAAGATTTAGTGGTAAAACCTCTGACTTGACACGAGAGATTTAGAGGTAAAACCAATGACCTGACACGAGAGGTATAGAGGTAAAACCTCTGACCTGACACGGGAAATTGAGGTAAAACGTCTGACCTGACGCGAGAGATCTAGAGGTAAAACCTCTGACCTGACACGAGAGATTTAGAGGTAAAACCTCTGACCTGACATGGGAGATTGAGAGGTAAAATCTCTGACCAGACACGAGAGATCTAGAGGTAAAACCTCTGACCTGACACGAAAGATTTAGTGGTAAACCTCTGACTTGACACGAGAGATTTAGAGGTAAAACCAATGACCTGACACGAGAGGTATAGAGGTAAAACCTCTGACCTGACACGGGAAATTGAGGTAAAACGTCTGACCTGACACGAGAGATCTAGAGGTAAAACCTCTGACATGACACGAGAGATTTAGAGGTAAAACCTCTGACCTGACACGAGAGATCTAAAGGTAAAACCTCTGACCTGACACGGGAAATTGAGAGGTAAAACCTCTGACCTGACACGAGAGATCTAGAGGTAAAACCTCTGACCTGACACGAGAGATTAAGAGGTAAAACCAATGACCTGACACGAGAGATATAGAGGTAAAACCTCTGACCTGACACGAAAGATCTAGAGGTAAAACCTCTGACCTGACACGGGAAATTGAGAGGTAAAACCTCTGACCTGACAAGAGAGATCTAGAGGTAAAACCTCTGACCTGACACGAGAGATAGAGGTAAAACCTCTGACCTGACACGAAAGATCTAAAGGTAAAACCTCTGAGCTGACATGAGAAATCTAGAGGTAAAACCTCTGACCTGACACGAGAGATTGAGAGGTAAAACCTCGGACCTGACACGGAAGATTGAGAGGTAAAACCTCTGACCAGACACGGAAGATTGAGAGGTAAAACCTCTGACCTGACATGGGATATTTAGAGGTAAAACCTCTGACCTGACACGCGAGATTGAAGTAAAACCTCTGACCTGACACGAGAGATCTAGATGTAAAACCTCTGACCTGACACGAGAGATTTAGAGGTAAAACCTCTGACATGACACGGAAAATTGAGAGGTAAAACCTCTGACCTGACACGAGAGATAGAGGTAAAACCTCTGACCTGACACGAGAGATTTAGAGGTAAACCCAATGACCTGACACGAGAGATATACAGGTAAAACCTCTGACCTGACACGAGAGATTTAGAGGTAAACCTCTGACCTGACACGAGAGATCTAGAAGTAAAACCTCCGACCTGACACGAGAGATTTAGAGGTAAAACCTCTGACCTGACATGGGAAATTGAGAGGTAAAACCTATAACCTGACACGAGAGATCCAGAGGTAAAACCTCTGACCTGACACGAGAGATTAAGAGGTAAAACCAATGACCTGACACGAGAGATAGAGGTAAAACCTCGGACCTGACACGGAAGATTGAGAGGTAAAACCTCTGACCTGACACGGACGATTGAGAGGTAAAACCTCTGACCTGACACGGGATATTTAGAGGTAAAACCTCTGACCTGACACGGGAGATTGAAATAAAACCTCTGACCTGACACGAGAGATCTAGATGTAAAACCTCTGACCTGACACGAGAGATTTAGAGGTAAAACCTCTGACCTGACACGGGAGATTTAGAGGTAAAACCTCTGACCTGACACGAGAGATTTAGAGGTAAAACCTCTGACCTGACATGGGAAATTGAGAGGTAAAACCTCTGACCTGACACGAGAGATCTAAAGGTAAAAACTCTGACCTGACACGGGAAATTGAGAGGTAAAACCTCTGACCTGACACGAGAGATCTAGAGGTAAAACCTCTGACCTGACACGAGAGATCGAGAGGTAAAACCTCTGACCTGACACGAGAGATTAAGAGGTAAAACCAATGACCTGACACGAGAGATATAGAGGTAAAACCTCTGACCTGACACGAAAGATCTTAAGGTAAAACCTCTGAGCTGACACGGGAAATTGAGGTAAAACCTCTGACCTGACATGAGAGATCTAGAGTTAAAACCTCTGACCTGACACGAGAGATTTAGAGGTAAAACCTCTGACCTGACACGGGAGATTGAGAGGTAAAATCTCTGACCTGACACGAGAGATCTAGAGGTAAAACCTCTGACCTGACACGAAAGATTTAGTGGTAAAACCTCTGACCTGACACGAGAGATTTAGAGGTAAAACCAATGACCTGACACGAGAGGTATAGAGGTAAAACCTCTGACCTGACACGGGAAATTGAGGTAAAACGTCTGACCTGACACGAGAGATCTAGAGGTAAAACCTCTGACCTGACACGAGAGATTTAGAGGTAAAACCTCTGACCTGACACGAGAGATCTAAAGGTAAAACCTCTGACCTGACACGGGAAATTGAGAGGTAAAACCTCTGACCTGACACGAAAGATCTAAAGGTAAAACCTCTGAGCTGACATGAGAGATCTAGAGGTAAAACCTCTGACCTGACACGAGAGATTTAGAGGTAAAACCTCTGACCTGACACGGGAGATTGAGAGGTAAAATCTCTGACCAGACACGAGAGATCTTGAGGTAAAACCTCTGACCTGACACGAAAGATTTAGTGGTAAAACCTCTGACTTGACACGAGAGATTTAGAGGTAAAACCAATGACCTGACACGAGAGGTATAGAGGTAAAACCTCTGACCTGACACGGGAAATTGAGGTAAAACGTCTGACCTGACGCGAGAGATCTAGAGGTAAAACCTCTGACCTGACACGAGAGATTTAGAGGTAAAACCTCTGACCTGACACGGGAGATTGTGAGGTAAAATCTCTGACCAGACACGAGAGATCTAGAGGTAAAACCTCTGACCTGACACGAAAGATTTAGTGGTAAACCTCTGACTTGACACGAGAGATTTAGAGGTAAAACCAATGACCTGACACGAGAGGTATAGAGGTAAAACCTCTGACCTGACACGGGAAATTGAGGTAAAACGTCTGACCTGACACGAGAGATCTAGAGGTAAAACCTCTGACCTGACACGAGAGATTTAGAGGTAAAACCTCTGACCTGACACGAGAGATCTAAAGGTAAAACCTCTGACCTGACACGGGAAATTGAGAGGTAAAACCTCTGACCTGACACGAGAGATCTAGAGGTAAAACCTCTGACCTGACACGAGAGATTAAGAGGTAAAACCAATGACCTGACACGAGAGATATAGAGGTAAAACCTCTGACCTGACACGAAAGATCTAGAGGTAAAACCTCTGACCTGACACGGGAAATTGAGAGGTAAAACCTCTGACCTGACACGAGAGATCTAGAGGTAAAACCTCTGACCTGACACGAGAGATAGAGGTAAAACCTCTGACCTGACACGAAAGATCTAAAGGTAAAACCTCTGAGCTGACATGAGAAATCTAGAGGTAAAACCTCTGACCTGACACGAGAGATTGAGAGGTAAAACCTCGGACCTGACACGGAAGATTGAGAGGTAAAACCTCTGACCAGACACGGAAGATTGAGAGGTAAAACCTCTGACCTGACATGGGATATTTAGAGGTAAAACCTCTGACCTGACACGCGAGATTGAAGTAAAACCTCTGACCTGACACGAGAGATCTAGATGTAAAACCTCTGACCTGACACGAGAGATTTAGAGGTAAAACCTCTGACATGACACGGAAAATTGAGAGGTAAAACCTCTGACCTGACACGAGAGATAGAGGTAAAACCTCTGACCTGACACGAGAGATTTAGAGGTAAACCCAATGACCTGACACGAGAGATATACAGGTAAAACCTCTGACCTGACACGAGAGATTTAGAGGTAAAACCAATGACCTGACACGAGAGAATTAGAGGTAAAACCAATGACCTGACACGAGAGATTTAGAGGTAAAACCTCTGACCTGACACGAGAGATTTAGAGGTAAAACCTCTGACCTGACACGGGAAATTGAGGTAAAACCTCTGACCTGACACGAGAGATCTAGAGGTAAAACCTCTGACCTGACACAAGAGATTTAGAGGTAAAACCTCTGACCTGACATGGGAAATTGAGAGGTAAAACCTCTGACCTGACACGAGAGATCTAAAGGTAAAACCTCTGACCTGACACGGGAAATTGAGAGGTAAAACCTCTGACCTGACACGAGAGATCTAGAGGTAAAACCTCTGACCTGACACGAGAGATCTAGAGGTAAAACCTCTGACCTGACACGAGAGATTGAGAGGTAAAACCTCTGACCTGACACGAAAGATCTAAAGGTAAAACCTCTGAGCTGACATGAGAAATCTAGAGGTAAAACCTCTGACCTGACACGAGAGATTGAGAGGTAAAACCTCGGACCTGACACGGAAGATTGAGAGGTAAAACCTCTGACCTGACACGAGAGATTAAGAGGTAAAACCAATGACCTGACACGAGAGATATAGAGGTAAAACCTCTGACCTGACACGAAAGATCTTAAGGTAAAACCTCTGAGCTGACATGAGAAATCTAGAGGTAAAACATCTGACCTGACACGAGAGATTGAGAGGTAAAACCTCTGACCTGACACGGAATATTGAGAGGTAAAACCTCTAACCTGACACGGGAGATTGAAGTAAAACCTCTGACCTGACACGAGAGATCTAGATGTAAAACCTCTGACCTGATACGAGAGATTTAGAGGTAAAACCTCTGATATGACACGGAAAATTGAGGGGTAAAACCTCTGACCTGACACGAGAGATAGAGGTAAAACCTCTGACCTGACACGAGAGATTTAGAGGTAAAACCAATGACCTGACACAAAAGAGAGGTAAAACCTCTGACCTGACACGAGAGATCTAGAGGTAAAACCTCTGACGTGACACGAAGAGATTTAGAGGTAAAACCTCTGACCTGACACGAGAGATTTAGAGGTAAAACCTCTGACCTGACATGGGAAATTGAGAGGTAAAACCTCTGACCTGACACGAGAGATCTAAAGGTAAAACCTCTGACCTGACACGGGAAATTGAGAGGTAAAACCTCTGACCTGACACGAGAGATCTAGAGGTAAAACCTCTGACCTGACACGAGAGATCTAGAGGTAAAACCTCTGACCTGACACGAGAGATTAAGAGGTAAAACCAATGACCTGACACGAGATATTGAGGTAAAACCTCTGACCTGACACGAAAGATCTAAAGGTAAAACCTCTGAGCTGACATGAGAAATCTAGAGGTAAAACCTCTGACCTGACACGAGAGATTGAGAGGTAAAACCTCTGACCTGACACGGAAGATTGAGAGGTAAAACCTCTGACCTGACACGAAGATTGAGAGGTAAAACCTCTGACCTGACACGGGAGATTGACGTAAAACCTCTGACCTGACACGAGAGATCTAGAGGTAAAACCTCTGACCTGACACGGGAAATTGAGGTAAAACCTCTGACCTGACACGAGAGATCTAGAGGTAAAACCTCTGACCTGACACGAGAGATTTAGAGGTAAAACCTCTGACCTGACACGGGAGATTGAGAGGTAAAATCTCTGACCTGACACGAGAGATCTAGAGGTAAAACCTCTGACCTGACACGAAAGATTTAGTGGTAAAACCTCTGACCTGACACGAGAGATTTAGAGGTAAAACCAATGACCTGACACGAGAGGTATAGAGGTAAAACCTCTGACCTGACACGGGAAATTGAGGTAAAACGTCTGACCTGACACGAGAGATCTAGAGGTAAAACCTCTGACCTGACACGAGAGATTTAGAGGTAAAACCTCTGACCTGACACGAGAGATCTAAAGGTAAAACCTCTGACCTGACACGGGAAATTGAGAGGTAAAACCAATGACCTGACACGAGATATTGAGGTAAAACCTCTGACCTGACACGAAAGATCTAAAGGTAAAACCTCTGAGCTGACATGAGAAATCTAGAGGTAAAACCTCTGACCTGACACGAGAGATTGAGAGGTAAAACCTCTGACCTGACACGGAAGATTGAGAGGTAAAACCTCTGACCTGACACGAAGATTGAGAGGTAAAACCTCTGACCTGACACGGGAGATTGACGTAAAACCTCTGACCTGACACGAGAGATCTAGAGGTAAAACCTCTGACCTGACACGAGAGATTTAGAGGTAAAACCTCTGACCTGACACGGGAGATTGAGAGGTAAAATCTCTGACCTGACACGAGAGATCTAGAGGTAAAACCTCTGACCTGACACGAAAGATTTAGTGGTAAAACCTCTGACCTGACACGAGAGATTTAGAGGTAAAACCAATGACCTGACACGAGAGGTATAGAGGTAAAACCTCTGACCTGACACGGGAAATTGAGGTAAAACGTCTGACCTGACACGAGAGATCTAGAGGTAAAACCTCTGACCTGACACGAGAGATTTAGAGGTAAAACCTCTGACCTGACACGAGAGATCTAAAGGTAAAACCTCTGACCTGACACGGGAAATTGAGAGGTAAAACCTCTGACCTGACACGAAAGATCTAAAGGTAAAACCTCTGAGCTGACATGAGAGATCTAGAGGTAAAACCTCTGACCTGACACGAGAGATTTAGAGGTAAAACCTCTGACCTGACACGGGAGATTGAGAGGTAAAATCTCTGACCAGACACGAGAGATCTAGAGGTAAAACCTCTGACCTGACACGAAAGATTTAGTGGTAAAACCTCTGACTTGACACGAGAGATTTAGAGGTAAAACCAATGACCTGACACGAGAGGTATAGAGGTAAAACCTCTGACCTGACACGGGAAATTGAGGTAAAACGTCTGACCTGACACGAGAGATCTAGAGGTAAAACCTCTGACCTGACACGAGAGATTTAGAGGTAAAACCTCTGACCTGACACGGGAGATTGAGAGGTAAAATCTCTGACCAGACACGAGAGATCTAGAGGTAAAACCTCTGACCTGACACGAAAGATTTAGTGGTAAACCTCTGACTTGACACGAGAGATTTAGAGGGAAAACCAATGACCTGACACGAGAGGTATAGAGGTAAAACCTCTGACCTGACACGGGAAATTGAGGTAAAACGTCTGACCTGACACGAAAGATCTAGAGGTAAAACCTCTGACCTGACACGAGAGATTTAGAGGTAAAACCTCTGACCTGACACGAGAGATCTAAAGGTAAAACATCTGACCTGACACGGGAAATTGAGAGGTAAAACCTCTGACCTGACACGAGAGATCTAGAGGTAAAACCTCTGACCTGACACGAGAGATTAAGAGGTAAAACCAATGACCTGACACGAGAGATATAGAGGTAAAACCTCTGACCTGACACGAAAGATCTAAAGGTAAAACCTCTGAGCTGACATGAGAAATCTAGAGGTAAAACCTCTGACCTGACACAAGAGATTGAGAGGTAAAACCTCGGACCTGACACGGAAGATTGAGAGGTAAAACCTCTGACCTGACACAGAAGATTGAGAGGTAAAACCTCTGACCTGACACGGGATATTTAAAGGTAAAACCTCTGACCTGACACGCGAGATTGAAGTAAAACCTCTGACCTGACACGAGAGATCTAGATGTAAAACCTCTGACCTGACACGAGAGATTTAGAGGTAAAACCTCTGACATGACACGGAAAATTGAGAGGTAAAACCTCTGACCTGACACGAGAGATAGAGGTAAAACCTCTGACCTGACACGAGAGATTTAGAGGTAAAACCAATGACCTGACACGAGAGATATACAGGTAAAACCTCTGACCTGACACGAGAGATTTAGAGGTAAACCTGACCTGACACGAGAGATCTAGAAGTAAAACCTCTGACCTGACACGAGAGATTTAGAGGTAAAACCTCTGACCTGACATGGGAAATTGAGAGGTAAAACCTCTGACCTGACACGAGAGATCCAGAGGTAAAACCTCTGACCTGACACGAGAGATTAAGAGGTAAAACCAATGACCTGACACGAGAGATATAGAGGTAAAACCTCGGACCTGACACGGAAGATTGAGAGGTAAAACCTCTGACCTGACACGGAAGATTGAGAGGTAAAACCTCTGACCTGACACGGGATATTTAGAGGTAAAACCTCTGACCTGACACGGGAGATTGAAGTAAAACCTCTGACCTGACACGAGAGATCTAGATGTAAAACCTCTGACCTGACACGAGAGATTTAGAGGTAAAACCTCTGACATAACACGGAAAATTGAGAGGTAAAACCAATGACCTGACACGAGAGAATTAGAGGTAAAACCAATGACCTGACACGAGAGATATAGAGGTAAAACCTCTGACCTGACACGAGAGATGTAGAGGTAACAACCTCTGACCTGACAAGAGAGATTTAGAGGTAAAACCTCTGACCTGACACGAGAGATTTAGAGGTAAAACCTCTGACCTGACACGGGAAATTGAGGTAAAACCTCTGACCTGACACGAGAGATCTAGAGGTAAAACCTCTGACCTGACACAAGAGATTTAGAGGTAAAACCTCTGACCTGACATGGGAAATTGAGAGGTAAAACCTCTGACCTGACACGAGAGATCTAAAGGTAAAACCTCTGACCTGACACGGGAAATTGAGAGGTAAAACCTCTGACCTGACACGAGAGATCTAGAGGTAAAACCTCTGACCTGACACGAGAGATCTAGAGGTAAAACCTCTGACCTGACACGAGAGATTGAGAGGTAAAACCTCTGACCTGACACGGAAGATTGAGAGGTAAAACCTCTGATATTAAACACGGAAGATTCAGAGGTAAAACCTCTGACCTGACACGGGAGATTGAAGTAAAACCTCTGACCTGACACGAGAGATCTAGATGTAAAACCTCTGACCTGACACGAGAGATTTAGAGGTAAAACCTCTGACATGACACGGAAAATTGAGAGGTAAAACCTCTGACCTGACACGAGAGATAGAGGTAAAACCTCTGACCTGACACGAGAGATTTAGAGGTAAAACCAATGACCTGACACGAGAGATCTAAAGGTAAAACCTCTGACCTAATATGAGAAATTGAGAGGGAAAACCTCTCACCTGACACGAGAGATATAGAGGTAAAACCTCTGACCTGACACGAGAGATTTAGAGGTAAAACCTCTGACCTGACACAGGAAATTTAGAGGTAAAACCTCTGACCTGACACGAAAGATCTAAAGGAAAAACCACTGACCTGACACGGGAGATTTAGAGGTAAATCCTCTGACCTGACACGAAAGATATGAAGGTAAAAACTCTGACCTGACATGGGAGATTTAGAGGTAAAACTTCTGACTTGACACGAAAGATATGAAGGTAAAAACTCTGACCTGACATGGGAGATTTAGAGGTAAAACCTCTGACCTGACACGAGAGATCTAGAGGTAAAACCTCTGACCTGACACGTAGAGATTTAGAGGTAAAACCTCTGACCTGACACGAGAGATTTAGAGGTAAAACCTCTGACCTGACATGGGAAATTGAGAGGTAAAACCTCTGACCTGACACGAGAGATCTAAAGGTAAAACCTCTGACCTGACACGAGAGATCTAGAGGTAAAACCTCTGACCTGACACGAGAGATCGAGAGGTAAAACCTCTGACCTGACACGAGAGATTAAGAGGTAAAACCAATGACCTGACACGAGAGATATAGAGGTAAAACCTCTGACCTGACACGAAAGATCTTAAGGTAAAACCTCTGAGCTGACATGAGAAATCTAGAGGTAAAACATCTGACCTGACACGAGAGATTGAGAGGTAAAACCTCTGACCTGACACGGAAGATTGAGAGGTAAAACCTCTGACCTGACACGGAAGAATGAGAGGTAAAACCTCTGACCTGACACGGGAGATTGAAGTAAAACCTCTGACCTGACACGAGAGATCTAGATGTAAAACCTCTGACCTGATACGAGAGATTTAGAGGTAAAACCTTTGACATGACACGGACAATTGAGGGGTAAAACCTCTGACCTGACACGAGAGATAGAGGTAAAACCTCTGACCTGACACGAGAGATTTAGAGGTAAAACCAATGACCTGACACAAAAGATAGAGGTAAAACCTCTGACCTGACACGAGAGATCTAAAGGTAAAACCTCTGACCTAATATGAGAAATTGAGAGGTAAAACCTCTCACCTGACACGAGAGATATAGAAGTAAAACCTCTGACCTGACACGAGAGATTTAGAGGTAAAACCTCTGACCTGACACGGGAAATTTAGAAGTAAGACCTCTGACCTGACACGGGAAATTTTGAGGTAAAACCTCTGACCTGACACGAAAGATCTAAAGGTAAAACCTCTGACCTGACACGGGAGATTTAGAGGTAACAACCTCTGACCAGACAAGAGAGATTTAGAGGTAAAACCTCTGACCTGACACGAGAGATTTAGAGGTAAAACCTCTGACCTGACACGAAAGATCTAAAGGTAAATCCGCTGACCTGACACGAGAGATTTAGAAGTAACAAACTCTGACCAGACAAGAGAGATTTAGAGGTAAAACCTCTGACCTGACACGAGAGATTTAGAGGTAAAACCTCTGAACTGACACGGGAGATTTAGAGGTAAAACCTCTGACTTGACACGAAAGATATGAAGGTAAAAACTCTGACCTGACATGGGCGATTTAGAGGTAAAACCTCTGATTTGACACGAGAAATTTAGAGGTAAAACCTCTGACCTGACACGGGAAATTGAGGTAAAACCTCTGACCTGACATGATAGATCTAGAGGTAAAACCTCTGACCTGACACGAGAGATTTAGAGGTAACCTCTGACCTGACACGAGAGATTTAGAGGCAAAACCTCTGACCTGACATGGGAAATTGAGAGGTAAAACCTCTGACCTGACACGAGAGATCTAAAGGTAAAACCTCTGACCTGACACGGGAAATTGAGAGGTAAAACCTCTGACCTGACACGAGAGATCTAGAGGTAAAACCTCTGACCTGATACGAGAGATTAAGAGGTAAAACCAATGACCTGACACGAGAGATTTAGAGGTAAAACCTCTGACCTGACACGAGAGATTTAGAAGTAAAACCTCTGACCTGACATGGGATATTTAGAGGTTAAACCTCTGACCTGACACGAGAGATTTAGAGGTAAAACCTCTGACCTGACACGAGAGATTTAGAGGTAAAACCTCTGACCTGACACGGGAGATTGAGAGATAAAATATCTGACCTGACACGAGAGATCTAGAGGTAAAACCTCTGACCTGACACGAGAGATCTAAAGGTAAAACCAATGACCTGACACGATAGATATAGAGGTAAAACCTCTGACCTGACACGAAAGATCTAAAGGTAAAACCTCTGAGCTGACATGAGAAATCTAGAGGTAAAACCTCTGACCTGACACGAGAGATTGAGAGGTAAAACCTCTGACCTGACACGGGATATTTAGAGGTAAAACCTCTGACCTGACACGAGAGATCTAAAGGTAAAACCAATGACCTGACACGATAGATATAGAGGTAAAACCTCTGACCTGACACGAAAGATCTAAAGGTAAAACCTCTGAGCTGACATGAGAAATCTAGAGGTAAAACCTCTGACCTGACACGAGAGATTGAGAGGTAAAACCTCTGACCTGACACGGGATATTTAGAGGTAAAACCTCTGACCTGACACGGGAGATTGAAGTAAACCCTCTGACCTGACACGAGAGATCTAGATGTAAAACCTCTGACCTGACACGACAGATTTAGAGGTAAAACCTCTGACATGACACGGAAAATTGAGAGGTAAAACCTCTGACCTGACACGAGAGATAGAGGTAAAACCTCTGACCTGACACGAGAGATAGAGGTAAAACCTCTGACCTGACACGAGAGATTTAGAGGTAAAACCAATGACCTGACACGAGAGATAGAGGTAAAACCTGTGACCTGACACAAGAGATCTAAAGGTAAAACCTCTGACCTAATATGAGAAATTGAGAGGTAAAACCTCTCACCTGACACGAGAGATCTAAAGGTAAAACCTGTGACCTGACACGGGAAATTGAGAGGTAAAACCTCTGACCTGACACGAGAGATCTAGAGGTAAAACCTCTGACCTGACACGAGAGATTAAGAGGTAAAACCAATGACCTGACACGATAGATATAGAGGTAAAACCTCTGACCTGACACGAAAGATCTAAAGGTAAAACCTCTGAGCTGACATGAGAAATCTAGAGGTAAAACCTCTGACCTGACACGAGAGATTGAGAGGTAAAACATCGGACCTGACACGGAAGATTGAGAGGTAAAACCTCTGACCTGACACGGAAGATTGAGAGGTAAAACCTCTGACCTGACACGGGATATTTAGAGGTAAAACCTCTGACCTGACACGGGAGATTGAAGTAAAACCTCTGACCTGACACGAGAGATCTAGATGTAAAACCTCTGACCTGACACGAGAGATTTAGAGGTAAAACCTCTGACATGACACGGAAAATTGAGAGGTAAAACCTCTGACCTGACACGAGAGATAGAGGTAAAACCTCTGACCTGACACGAGAGATTTAGAGGTAAAACCTCTGACCTGACACGAGAGATTTAGACTTAACACCTCTGACCTGACACGAGTAACTAGTTTTACACAACACTTCAACGTTGTCAAAATCAATTGAGTGTCCCTGTTGGCATGCATGTTCTGCCACTGCCGACAGTTGTGTTTGCGATAGTTTAATATTTCTCTGGTGTTCTTTTAGTCTTACACTAACGTTACGCCCTGTCCGTCCAATATATCATCTGCCACATACACAATTAATCTGATACACACCTTCTGTTGATAATTTAGGTAATTTGTCTTTAGTGCACGTTACTAGTTGTTGAATTTTGTGTACTGTACCAAATCTTACTGTAATGTTTTGCTTTTGCAAAACACGGGCTAGTTTGTCAGTTACTCCAACAGGGACACTCAATTGATTTTGACAACGTTGAAGTGTTGTGTAAAACTAGTTACTACTGGCAAAGACTAATTAGAGAATCGATTGAAATTGAGAGAAACAGAAACTTTAATCGCTCAGACAGCTACAGGCTTAGTGCGGCCTGGAAGCGTATTATTAAATAAGATACATTACAATTCCTTATAAGGGAAACAAACACTAACCGATTACTAATGTAGCATAATCACAATAAAACACATTCCAAATAATTACTAATCTACAACTCGCATCGTAACAATAGCCTGATTACTAATCTAGTATATAATTACAATCACTCCCCCCTTGAATCTTTGCACTTGATGAGTTAACGAGTTAATGATGACATCACCCTGCTGCTGCTCTATATAAGAACGGGAGACACAGCAGAGCCTCATCATTCTGGCGAATTGCCCGATGATGCTGGATGCAATTACCAGCGAAACGTCGTACTCAAATTGTAAATTGTTGTGGTTTCACGCTTCAACACACCGGTGGGCTAAAGCAGTGAACTAATTGTCTTTTGTCAACGTGACACTTTTTTACTGATTGGCCGTGTCGGGTGGTGGAGGGTTACGACACATTTATAAATAACGCGATCTAAACCCAAAAACGTTGATTATGAATACTCAAAACACTAACAAAAAACACTAAAACTAAAAAAACACTCAAAAACACTAAAAACAGACGAAAATACCCCAAAACCACAAAAAAGTGAAAAAATAACCATAAACCGAAAAAAATACACTAAAAACAGATGAAAATACCCCAAAACCACTAAAAACTTTAAAATACTCAAAAACACTAAAAACCGTTAAGAAAAACACTAAAAACAGACGGAAATACCCCAAAATCACTAAAAACTGAAAAAATACCCAAAAACCACTAAAACCCCAAAAAAATAACTAAAACAGACGAACATACCCCAAAACCACTAAAAACTGAAAAAAACCCCAAAAAACACTAAAAACAGATGAAAATACTCCAAAACCACTAAAAACTGAAAAAATCCCAAAAACCGAGGAAAAAAATCCCCAAAAACACTAAAAACAGATGAAAATACGCAAAAACCACTAAAAACAGATGAAAATACCCCAAAACCACTAAAAAGTGAAAAAATATCCATAAACCGAAAAAAAACCCACTAAAAACAGATGAAAATACCCCAAAACCAGGCCACAGGCCAGCGAGAAAAGTATTCGATCCCGACCAAAAGGTATTTATTTCCCCTAGCCGATGGAGGGAACGGGCCCAGGATATCCAGAGCAACCAGCTCATTAATACGGGACACCTCGATCGATCGTAGGGGCGGGACATAATTTGGACGTGGCGGTTTCCGCTTCGCACAATCATGGCATGACCGGATAAAGTTAGTGACATCCGCTGTCATGCCTGACCAAAAGAAATCCTGCTGCATCGCGGCCAATGTTTTCTGCACGCCAAGGTGCATCAGCTTGTCGGCGTGCAGCGCGCAGATCAGATCGTGGCGAAGGGACGTCGTTTTCGGTCTGGACGCGTCATCGAGGGGAAGCTGCCAAAACCCAGACGACAGGTCGAGGGTAGAGGAGAAATTTGCCCCCGACAAAGCGTCCAACGAGTCGTCCATCCGTGGCAAGGGGTATGCGTCCGCCACGGATATCTTATTCAATCGGCGGAAGTCTACACAAAACCTCGTTCCGCCATCCTTCTTTTTAACCAACACCACCGGCGCGCCCCAAGGACTGTTGGACGGCAAAATTATATCGGCCGCCAACATGTCGTCCACCGCGCCACGCACGTGTTCCGTGGAGGCTACTGCCCCCCAATTCCTCTCTGTGAGATATAGCTCTCGGCTGGCCCCCTGGTCACCTTGTTCATTCAAACACCCTTCGCGCGCCTTCCCTCAAACATTGGTAATAACTACCCGCCCGCTACTACTCAACTCCGTGCACGCTCTAGAAATGGCATGGCAGCTGGGGGTCGGAAGTCAGAGGGCAGTAGCGTTGCTCGCACACGCGCAGCCGCCGTGAGCAGGTGATAACGCTCGTTTAAAGGGGCCGTGGAACAGGTGTTTACGGTGGGTGTGAGCCCTCACGCAGCACGAGTCTCCACGGCGACAGAACGGAGCGCACACTCGCGAAAACACCGACCACCCACGTTACGAGTGCGCACACACACAGCACCACGCGTTTTCACCCGCTCGTTCAAACCACACGAGGCTGCGATGGGTTATTAATGATTTATTATCGGCCGACTGTGATTCACTGTTGGGTCAGTATCGATCAGCAAGGCAGCCCTACACTATCGCCCAAGGGTCTGTACCCGATTAATCTAATTTGATAGGCTCTAAGCGGTTTTGGATTCTCTAGCCTCAATCCCAATACTATCTTTCCTCTTACTCACAGTTTAGATGCGTACGGCGCTCCGGTGGTCTCGTCCTCTCCGCACATGTCGACGCGTCGCACAGACGTTCGAGTGGCCGAACTGGGGACCGTCCCGGGCGCTGACTTCCGGAGCAAGAGAGGGCTCTACCTGTCTGTGCCCCCCTTTTATGGTTAACCTACATCAAAGAAAGCCGACCCGAGGGCCTTCTCGGCCAATCAGATCGCCGCGCCCGTTCAGCCGCATTCCCGGCTTCCCTAACAATGGGTCCGCCGCTGACTGCGGCGCCGGCGGTGGTCCACGGGCGCCTTTGCTATGCTAATCAGCCGCGGTTTCCGTAAGAAAAGCTCGCCGTGAGCTGCTGCGCGGCGGCGGTCCCCGAGCACACCCTCTACGCCAATCAGCTGCCAACCCTGGCTTCTCCCTTTATTCGTGGCTGCGGACCCCTGCCTGCCTGGACAGCCCCCCATGCAATCTCAACCCTGGTCACAGCGCCGCGGTGCAAATTAGCATCGTGGGAGGTCGCCCAATTCCCTGGCCGCAGGAAACCGTGGGGGGCGGTGAGGGGGAAGCGGGGTCGGCCCCATCGCTTGGTGGTGGCGAGGTCGTAGATGGGGCGCCCGCCGAGCGGTTTCGCGGCGGCGGCATCACAGTTCCCTTTCTGCAGGGCTCATGCGATGCGGGTGCATACAAATCGGTCCCGCCGCACCGGTGTCGATATGGTGCGACAAGAGCGAGGTATGGCCCAAATCCAAATCGTTTTTACTGAAAACGTCAGCGTACTCCGACAATAGTGAATGCAAGGCGCTCCGCTGCGTGGCTGACAAGGATGTATTTTCCCCGCACAATTCTGCGATCCATCGATCGTCCGAACGATCGGATCGTGGCATGCCAGTGGCCATTTTTGTGGGTTGGTCGTTCTCAAAGCTGGTGAAATCGGTAGTGGCGTGAGCCAACACCGAGCCAGCCGGGACGACAACCCGGTCCGGGCCCCCATTTAACACTTGTATAAACGGGGCCTGACCAGGCCGAACGATAGTTCGAGCCGCCACTAGGGAAAAGGATTTTGCCACAGAGTTCGACGGGGACAACAACACACCCGTCGCATCGTCCGCGGCTTCCAACCGCTTTCAGTAACGCAGCGGAATAAGCATTTATGAGCCTGATGGTACTTCTACCGTGACAGCAACAATCACGTTAACAGTGTTTCCTGGGGGCGAATGGCCCAGCAGGGACGGCAGGAAGGACATTCTACGGCCCCCTGGCATTTCCAAGCAACCTTGATCGACGAGTATTATAACGGGCATCCGACGAAGGAAATCTGTGCCCAATAAGCATGGGACAGCCAATGAACGCGAGATCAAAACTGGTCCCACCGCGGTGATATTCCCTATAGCAATGCGCACATCTACTCGCCCCAAAATACCCATGCTACCCCCATTCGCAGCAACGCATGCATCGTTAGCCGGTCGGATCCGCGACGTAGGAATGGACAGAAGATGAAAAATAACATCGGAAATGATGGTTACAGACGCGCCGGTGTCCACCAAAATACGGACATCGATCCCATCGATAGTACCCCGTACCGTTGAGAACCCCGACGCGGCTGCCACCACCCTTCGAGCCAATTTTTTCCATTGTGTAACCGAGTGTGGCATCGACCCAGGTGACCCACAATTCCCTTCAGGAGTGCAAACATCGAATGGCCCTATTAGAGCCTGGTAAATTTTAGAGAGAAAAATAGTTTAAGAAAACAAAATTTTGCAAATCTTTTGGAAATGTAATGTAATGCAACACAGACACACACAGAGAGAGAAAATTGCCTATTTCTCTCTATAAAATGTACCAGGCTCTCATAGGTCAATTTGCTCTTTCTCTCCCCCGGCCGCTTCTGGGTGGATTTCCACACATCTCTCTGTGTCTCTGTTCATAAGATTTCACACTTAACTTCCAATTTTAGCAATCTTTGGAGATCGTAATCAACCAGGCTATGCGTTAACTGTGTGTTAGCCGACTCTCTGTGTTGCATTACATTATATTTCCAAAAGATTTGCTACATTTTGTTTTCTCAAACTATTTCTCTCTCTATAAAATTTACCAGGCTCTCATAGGGCCATTCGATCTTCTTTCCCTCGGTCGCTTTGGGGTGGACTCATTGACATGCTAATTTCTCTGCTCCAGCAGCTGCTCCAGCAGACCCACCTCTCTCTCTGCCCCCCCCTCTCTGTCTGTGTTGTCTCTCTCTGCGTGTCTCCGTGTCTGTGCTTTGACTCTCTCTCAAATTTAGTTATACCTGATGACGGTTGCTTGTGTTGCAATCGCAACGTCGAACTCTATTATTTAATTTATTTTCTTTCTACGTGACTTTACCGAAAGAACCAAAGAGTAACTCCTGCAGTCACCAAAGCTTCAAATCAAGTTAGAACCACAAACACCACAACCGCACATATAACCACAACCTACTCAACCACAATTATAACCACAACCAAAACCACCACAGGCACCACAACCAGAGCCACCAGAATTACAACCAACACTACAACCACCTATACAACCAAAACTAAAGCCACGATTATAACCGCAACCACCACAGCAACCACCATAACCAAACAACAAAACATTTCGATTTAAAGCTTTCGTGACTGCAGGGATTCATCTTCTTGGGTCTTTCGGTAAAGTCACGTAGAAAGAAATTAATACAATAATAAAAATACAACATAATTAAATAATTCTCACGACGTTTCGGCCACAACGCAAGTATCCGTCTTCAGGTGAAGAACAGGTCTGTCAAGGAGACAGAATCTGAATGGAACGCTCCAGGTTTGGAGCGACTATTTATGTTGGGATGGAGGGGCGAAGAGCGTCTTGACAAAATAATTTGCATATCAAGAGGAATTTAGCATATTTATGGGAAGAAATGCGATTAGTGCGCCAAACCCCCTACGCATTTCACAAGTAGCACTAATCGCATTTCTGCATTTCCCATAAATATGCTAAATTCCTCTTGATATGCAAATTATTTTGTCAAGACGCTCTTCGCCCCTCCATCCCAACATAAATAACCGCTCCAAACCTGGCGCGTTCCATTCAGATTCTGTCTCCTTGACAGACCTGTTCTTCACCTGTGGCCGAAACGTCGTGAGAATTATTTTATTATGTTTTATTTTTATTATTTTGTTAATTTCTTTCTAGGTGACTTTACCGAAAGAACCAAAAAGAAAAATAGAAAAACATTTATGCAGATACTACACAACCACTGCATGAAGGGTCTTTATCCCTCTGTGGGTGGGTGAGTGGCTGAGTTGGAAATGAACCTGTACCTTTGCATCATTGCAAGTGCAGTGAGCTGACGCCCCGGGCGTGGCGGGTAAAGTTGTGGGTACACCCACCTCGCTCCAACGGGTCCGGACCAGCGTGGAAGAGTAGACCAAATGCCCCTATATAGCGGCCTCTAGTGGATGCCTTTTCCAGCAGCAGGCGAATCGCCTCCACAACAAACCCGTCCCTCCAGAGATAAAAACACACGGCCGTCTGGGAGTGCCTGGCTATGGCTCAACACGAGGGCCACTCTGGGTCCGGTTTCCACCGTCAGCGCCTCATCAGCATCAGCGCCGGGCTCTGCTTGAAGCAGCGCCGTGAAATCAGCAGGCATCTAGAATGTGACGGCTGTGGGCCAGGCGCCTCCTCTGTCCCCCCCCCCACCACCGCGGCCATCGCCGCCACTGCTGATGTGTGCACACCGCGCGAGGTTCTCACCTTAAGGCTGAGTTTACGTAGAGGAGGCCCAGCGAGCCGCCGCCTCAGAAGCTTTCGCGACCCACTGCCAGTGGCCGTGAGCGGGAAACCAAATCAGCCGCTCGCCACCCACAATCCACAGCGCGTTCCGCCTCCACTCGCCCCCTGCCTGACCGGAAGTAGCAGCGGGGGGAGGGGGGTGGGGCATGGGGGCATGAAGGGGCGGCAGAGGGGGGTTGCCAGGGACGGGGGCAGGGAAGGCATGGGGGAGTGTTGCGATGGGGTGCGAAGGGGAGTCACGAAGGGGGGGGGCAAGAAGGGTCGCGAGGGGGAGCATGGGGGATTACGAGGGGGGAGGGGCAAGGGGGTAAAGGGGGGTCGTGAGGGGGGGGGACGGGGGGTATGGGGGTTCATGAGGGGGGGGGAAGGGGGGGGGCATGGGGGAGGGTCGCAATGGGGAGAAGCATGGGAGGGGTCGCAAGGGGGAGGAGCGGGAGGCATGGAAGTTGTCGTGAGGGGGGGCAGGGGAGGGGCATGAGGAGGGTCGCGAGGGGGGGGAAGAAGAGTGAGGGGGAGTATGGGGGGTCGCGCAAGGGAGGCATGGGGGAGCATGGGGGGGGTCTTGAGGGGGGGCAAGGGGGGCTTGGGGTTCGTGAGGGGGGGGGCATGGGGGGGGTCGAGGGGGGAGCATGTGGGGGGGTCGCGAGGGGGGCAAGGGGGGGTCACGAGGGGGGCAGGGGGGGTCGCGAGGGGGGCAGGGGGGGCAAGGGGGTGTCACGAGGAGGGGCAAGGGGGGAGCCAGAGGGGGCATGGGAGGGAGTCGCGAGGGGGAGGGGATGGGCGGGGGGGGCATGGAGGGGGTCCTATGGGCGGGCAGGGGGTTAACAGGGGGGGGGTATGGGAAGGGTCGAGAGAGGGGGGGAAAGAGAGGTGAGGGGGAGCATGGGGGGGGGGGTCGCGAATGGAACCAAGCAGAAGTCCCAGGAAGTTAAACTGGGTGAGCCACACGTTATATTTGCATCGGCTGGGCGAGTAACACCTGCCTGGCCCATCGCTCCACGCGACGTTCTGGGTCTCCTTCGCCAAAATTAGAGCCTCACTTCTGTGTGCAGGTGAAACGCAGAGCCCCTCCCTTGCAAACACAAAGATCCCCCATATAGCATATGTAGGCTGTTGGGGTAAGTGCTGTTAGTGAGTAGCACCTATGAAGGTCGGCACGGCACGCGATGGGGTGGGTGGCAAGCACCACGTATGCCCGGCTGCCTTTGCCTCCCCAGTGGTGATGTTGTTTACACCGCACCAGGTACTCTACTCTCCAACCACCACGCTACTTTGTTATGAACCTGGCGACCAGAGTTCGAAGTTCGATTCAACTTTGCTGACATTGGTGGCCAATATTTTATATGGCTCTGGCTCTCAGGTCACCAACAGCACTTGTATAGGCTACACGGGATAACTTTGTTTTTGTACACAATGTTAACAGCCACTCACCACTAAGTGCCAGTGACGTCACCACTGCGCTTGTACCATGCGAGCTGTACTTTGAGGCCATGTGACAGAAGGTCACAGAACAGACCCACGTGAATTGGGTTGACTGAGATGACTGACAGATGCACCAACTCTGCTCCCCACTGTGCCAACTTTCTGCGTTTTAGCCACTCGGCGCTCTGCTCGTTGTGAGCGTCACTCCTCTGCTCTACATTGGTCCTGGAGGGCGACTGTCTCTAACTACCTAGCAGTGTCCTTCACGAACGTCCTCCACAGGGGCAGATCTTGACACTGCTAGTACCTGTCATCAGAAAGTATGATCAGCCTCACATCCTTCTGTACTGCATCAGTCCATCTCTTCTCTAGCCCGTGCCACGCCCGTTTAGCCCCATCTATCCAGCCAACATGCCAGCTACATACATGACCCAGCCAATGCCCAGCCAATGCAGGCTCACAAACACAAACTCGCACTCATTCACACTCAACCCTCATGTGCGATTGGTCTTGCTCCATCACAGCGGAGAAGGCCCAGCAGTTAGAGAACCAGGTCCGAGAACTGGAAAGGAAACTTGACTTTGACATGAGGCAGAACGCCAGGGTAAGTGGGTGCGCAAGGGCGGTCAGTCGGTCAGGGAAATGTGTGACATTGCTGTCGCAATGCCTCTTTTTTCCACTTGGTAACTGGGCCGTGCTGAGCCAGCCCGGCGCGGCTCAGGTCAGGAGGGGCCAGGTTGTTTTTTCCACTGCAGAAGCCGAGCCGTGCCAGTGGTGTCGCACGCGGTGATCAAGCGGAGGAGATGCACGTGGATAACGAGGAGCCCTCACGGCCTGCTCACTGACATTGTGCACGACAAACGCGTCATTAGTCTTGCCTCTGGCCCTGGCCCTGCTTAGCCCCGAGTGAGATTGAGATGTTGTCTTCTTGTGAGGCCTGCAGCAGCAGCGTGCACATCAAAGTTTGGTTCCAGTCTTGGCTTGCTTAATGGCCCCAGTGGAAAAAAACACCCACACCGTGCCAGTGGAAAAGCCGCTGACTCGGCTCGGATGCGCCAGTGGAAAAGGGGCACAGTTGTAAAGTGGTATTGTATAGTAATATTGTATTGTTGTATGGTATCTTGGTTTATTGTGTAATAAAGGTCGTTGAGGCGACTTCTGGAATCCGTCTTTCATTCAAGTTGTATTACAGCTTTCCTTCACGCTGCTGACAGGCAGCATGAGAGGGATAGACAGAGAGAGACGCACCGCCACGTGGCAACCCGGAGCCCCGCTCCCGAGTGGCCCCCCTCCTCTGTTCGTTCCCGTTCTGACCACGTGTCGTTCGTCTCCACCCCTATTTAATACCCGGGTCACGTGGTACATTTCCACCAGTCATGGTTAGCCTCCATGGAATATTCCAGGCTCCCTCATCAGTTCCCGGGACCACGCCCCTGACTCATCTCCCCATTGGCTGTGGCCAAAGCCAGCAGAACCAATCCTCTATTAACAGCTGTCACCTTTCCATTACGTCAGGGCCACACACCTAGGCTTCCCCCCATTGGTTATAGACCAGGACCGGCAGAGCCAATCATCATGACGAGTTGTGATACGTCAGTGAGCCGGGTATATCCTCACATTACATCACCCTCCCCCCCCCCGGTGTAAAAAGTCAGCCGTCTCGGCTGGGAAAAGGGTGACAAGCCGAATTCCATTAAGATAATTATTAGGGCGTCTAAGACGCATTAACAAGGTAAGGGGGGAGTAGGCGTCAACGCGCCGAGGAATTCAAAACATTTAACAACAGACATACATTAGGGCGCCCCTGTAGCGCAGTAACAAGAGGGTGACAGACCGCAAGGCAATCAATATTAGCGAAACGGGAGAGATTTCGACCGCGTGCGCGACGCCTGACCCTCTCCGTTATTCACGCGTGGTTGCCTTGCCGACTGCTTAGCAGGAGGTGGTTGCCGTGGAAAAGAGGAAGAAGAATGTTCGGTTTCTGTAGTATCTGGGACAGGTCCCGTTGGAGGAGGGACGTCCAGGGTCTCGTCGTTCCTCAAAACCTGTTCATCTGCGGGGGGTATAACACAGCCCCGCTGGGGATCAACGGGCGAGGCAAGTGGCACATTCGGTACGCCAGACTCCGGCAGGTCAACAAGTGCAGATGAAGGGCCAGCACGCGGGTCAATGTAGGGTTTCAGTCGCGACGAATGGACATACCAACGACATTTGCCGTACTGGATGCGAACACTCTGGGGATTCCGAATGTCCACCAGCCTCACAGGCCCCCGACAAGGCCTATGCAGCTTAGGGGACGTACCCACTGGCACCTGAGGGCAATGGAGCCATGCCATATCGCCCACAGACCATGGCATGTCAGTTCGCGATCGACGCGCATACCTCTCGTTCCTTGCCTGCGTACGGGCCGTCGCGCATCTGGCGGCCTCTCGTGCCTCCGCAACCCGTTTAAGCGAGTCCCGTACGTGATCAGGCAAGGAAGGGGACAGTTGTTTCCCCGCTGCCCCCAGTTGCACATCAATCGGGGGTACATTGTCACAGCCATACATCAGGAAAAATGCGAATATCCTGTGGACGCGTGCGGAACCATGCGGTATGCCGCCAGGACGCCCGGTATGTGCAGGTCCCAATCGGTTTGTTTTTCACTCACCGTGTGACAAAGCAGGGTGCAGTTAAATCTTTCCACCATGCCATCCGTTTGCGGATGGTAAGGGGAAGTGCGGATTTTTTTTGTACCCAGCGCAGCGCATACATCCTTGAGCAATTTGGAGGAGAAGTTACGTCCTTGATCCGTGAGCAGCCCTTCGGGTGCTCCTTTATCCATGACGTAACCATTCAAGAAAGCCTCGGTGATGGACGAGGCCGTTTGGTCAGGCAAAGGCCAGGCCATAGGCCAGCGAGAAAAATATTCGACCCCGACCAAAAGGTATTTGTTTCCCCTAGCCGATGGAGGGAATGGGCCAAGGATGTCCAGAGCAACTAGCTCATTAATACGGGACACCTCAATCGAATGTAGTGGCGGGACATAATTTTGACGAGGCGGTTTCCTCTTTGCACAATCATGGGATGACCGGATGAAGTTAGTGACATCTGCTGTCATGCCGGGCCAAAAGAAATCCTGCTGCATCGCGGCCAACGTTTTCGGCACGCCGAGATGCATCAGCTTGTCGGCGTGCAGAGCGCGGAGCAGGTCGTGGCGAAGGGATGTCGGCACAACCAGGCGTGAATGGTCAGACAATCCATCCGTACACATCAATAATCCCGCCTGGCCCCGAAAAATCTGCCATTTCCATCCCGCCAAATGAGATCTTGGTTTCCCGATCAGTTTCCGCAGCGGATCCAGAGAGGCATCGGCCTCCTGCTCGCGTAGCCACACCGAGTGCGGCAAATGCAGTGTATCGTCGGCGCCAACGGGTACATCCTGTCCTTCATTGTTCGACATCGCCCCCATGACCGGACAGGGTGGGGCGAAATTCTTAACAAATCAGCGATAGTAGGATGCGAACCCTATAAACCGCCGTACGTCGCCCACTGAATTGGGCGTGGGCCACTCTCGGACACACAACGTTTCTGAGGGTCCGTGGACACACCGTCAGAGCTGACGATGTGTCCCAGGTAGCGGATAGATCGTTGCAAAAGGTGGCACTTCCTTGGTTTAAATTTAAGGTCAGCCGACCGCATCCTCTGAAAGACAGTCTCCAGTCGTTGGAGGTGTTCTTCGAAGGTGCGACTGAATACGATGATATCGTCCAAATATATGAGGCACGTTTCCCACTGCAGCCCCGCTAGCACCAGTTCCATCAGGCGTTGGAACGTCGCCGGTGCTGCATTCAAGCCCATAGGTAGGCGGTTAAACTCAAAGAGGCCCTGCGGCGTGCGGAACGCCGTTTTCGGTCTGGACGCATCATCGAGGGGAAGCTGCCAAAACCCAGACGACAGGTCGAGGATAGAGAAGAAATTTGCCCCAGACAAAGCGTCCAACGAGTCGTCCATCCGTGGCAAGGGGTATGCGTCCGCCACGGATATCTTATTTAATCGGCGGAAGTCTACACAAAACCTCGTTCCGCCATCCTTCTTTTTAACCAACACCACCGGCGCGCCCCAAGGACTGTTGGACGGCGAAATAATATCGGCCGCCAACATGTCGTCCACCGCCCCACGCACGTGTTCCCTTTCTGCAGGGCTCATGCGATGCGGGTGCATACAAATTGGTCCCGCCGCACCGGTGTCGATATGGTGCAACAAGAGCGAGGTATGGCCCAAATCCAAATAGTTTTTACTGAAAACGTCAGCGTACTCCGACAATAGTGAATGCAAGGCGCTCCGCTGCGTGGTCGACAAGGACGTATTTTCCCCGCACAATTCTGCGATCCATCGATCGTCCGAACGATCGGATCGTGGCACGCCAGCGGCCATTTTTGTGGGTTGGTCGCTCTCAAAACTGGTGAAATCGGTAGTGGCGTGAGCCAACACCGAGCCAGCCGGGACGACAACCCGGTCTGGGCCCCCATTTAACACTTGTATAAACGGGGCCTGATCAGGCCGAACGATAGTTTGAGCCGCCACTAGGGAAAATAATTTTTCCACAGAGTTCGACGGGGACAACAACACACCCGTCGCATCGTCCGCGGCTTCCAACCGCTTTTGGAAACGCAGCGGAATAAGTATTTATGAGCCTGATGGTACTTCTACCGTGACAGCAACAATCGCATTAATAGCGTTTCCTGGGGGCGAACGGCCCAGCAGGGACGGCAGGAAGGACATTCTACGGCCCCCTGGCATTTCCAAGCAACCTTGATCGACGAGTATTTTAATGGGCATCCGACGAAGGAAATCATTGCCCAATAAGCATGGGACGGCCAATAAACGCGAGATCAAAACTGGTCCCACCGCAGTGATATTCCATATAGCAATGCGCACAACTACTCGCCCCAAAATACCCATGCTACCCCCATTCGCAGCAACGCATGCATCGTTAGCCGGTCGGATCCGCGACATAGGAATGGACAGGAGATGAAAAATAACATCTGAAATGATGGTTGCAGACGCGCCGGTGTCTACCAAAACACGGACATCGATCCTATCGATAGTACCCCGTATCGTTGAGGACCCCGACGCGGCTGCCACCACCCTTCGAGCCAATTTTTTCCATTGTGTAACTGAGTGTGGCATCGATCCAGGTGACCCACAATTCCCTTCAGGAGTGCAAACATGGGTGCGAGTGGATGCGTGATGTGTCAAGACCTGCCGGGTGTCCGATATGTGCCGACTTGCCCGAGGGTGCCGTGGATCCGCGTCCGGTGGAGGAGATGGAAGTCAGCCCGACGGGAGCTGAGGAGGTTGAAGTCGGCAGCGGCAATCCCGGGCGAAATGGCCTCGTCTGCCACACTTGAAACATGTGGCCACCGCCGCCCGGCGGTCGATCGCCCCGGTCCCCGCTCGTGGACATACGGCCCCATCATGCTGCTCGCGTGGCCGGCGTTTCAGGACCCAGCGAGGAACGGCTGCCATCACCTCGTCGTCGCTGGAGTCGTTGGAGCCGTGGACGACACGACGTGGGGCCCATCCCAACGGTGACCCGTCTATCTCAGGATCTCCCATCCATGCAGCCATCTGGTCCCAGCGTTTGAGGTTGAACTTGGCGTCCAAACAGCGCGCCGCCCATCGAGACGTTAGCGGTTTGTGGCCGCACACCGGTAATGATATGTTAAGTTCCTGGGACAACTCAATCATTCTAGAAAGGATGGGAGGATCCAGGAGATCGGCTGACGAATCGGGGTAGGCGGCCATGGCATGCGCCAACAGCGCCCCTCGGTAGGCCAAGGGCAATTCATCCGCTCCTCGACGCCGCTGCATGAATTTCCTGGTAGCCTCCGTAGGCGGCTAGTAGAACTCCGCCATTTCCGCGAAAGCATCACGCAGCGTCTTTTTCTTACTCGCCGGGATGGAGCAGAAGACTGCCAAGGAGACGTCGTCCAATAACATGGGCAGAGCCTCCAGCGCTTTTGCCTCCGTCCATCGCACCGACCGAAATGCTGACTCGAACCGCCACGTGAACGCGCTCCAGTCACCCCAGGCGACAAATTTTTCAATTTGAGGAAGGCGATGGCCGCGGTAAATATCCGAGGCCTCGGGCGTGTCAGATCCCGCTCCCCGCGCAGCACGCGGCTCCGTCAAGATGGCGTCCGGCGGCCGCGTAGCAGCAGCCCTGCCCAAGATGGCGTCCAGCGGCCGCGTGGCAGCAGCCCCGCTCAAGATGGAGGCCTCCCCCTCCGCGGCAGGAGTAATGGCGGACGGCGTTTCCTGCTGAAAATCTTGGTCATCGGCCCTTGGGTGAGTTCCACGCGGCCGACCGAGGGCCGCTGATGACACGACCGCCGTTGCAAGATTTAGCAGGATCGCACGGAGCGACTCTATCTGCTCCGCCATCCGACGCCACCCCTCGTCCGCAGCCGGAGACGTCGCCTCGCCGGCCTGTCGTCGATGCGCGGTGTCGGGGAGAGCGGCAGACGGCTGTAAAGGGCCCGTGACTTCCAGCAGCTCGTCCTCGTCTGCCTCGACATCTTTATCCGACGGAGGATCCGGTGGGTTTCTTTTCTTGAGGCACTTGGACATTTTCTAATAATTGTCCAAACGGTCTCAAGAAGCACTTCTGACACCAATGTAATAAAGGTCGTGGAAGCGACTTCTGGAATCCGGTCTTTATTTGTCTTTCGTTCATAACCCTCCCATCTTACTCCTTCACGCTGCTGACAGACAGCGTGAGAGGGAGAGAGAGAGAGAGACACGCGCGGCCACGTGGCAGCCTGGACCACGCTCCAGCGTGGCCTCACCCTCCATTCGTTCCAGATCTCATCACGTGTTGTTCGTCTCCACCCCTTTTAATACCTGGGTCACGTGGTACCTTTCCACCAATCCTGGTTAGCCTCTATGGAATCTTCTAGACTCCATGGTACGCTCCCAGGACCACGCCCCTGACTCGTCCCCCCATTGGCTGTGGTTAAAGCCAGCAGAACCAATCCTCTACTTACAGATGTCACCTTCCCATTACGTCAGAGCCACGCCCCTAGACTTCTCCCCATTGGCTATGGGCCAGGACCGGCAGAGCCAATCATCGTACGAGGTGTAATCCAACAGCAACCCGGATATGTCCTCACATTACACATGTGTCAAAAAAATACGGCATGCAAAAAATGTCTACATTCAGACTCTATCTTCTCGACAGACCTGTTCTCCACCTGAGGACGGCTGCTTGCGTTGTGGCCAAAACGTCGTGAGAATTATTTTATTATGTTTTATTTTTATAATTTATTATTTCCATTCTACGTGACTTTACCGAAAGAACCAAGAAGATGAATCCCTGCAGTCACGAAAGCTTTAAATCGAAAGCTTGACTCAATTTATCACTCGGCCTTAAGATTTGCATTAAACTGCCCATATAGGACTCACCACTGAGATCTCTACATTGGGTTAAACTTAACATATTTTAATGTTCGACGGCTTGTGCACCAGATCTGATTTATTCACGATGTACTTGCAAAAAAATCTGCAGACTACCTACTGGATCTCCTCTCTGTTTCGAAGAACAAATGTGACCTCATTTACCAGCTTTACATTCCTTATTGCCGTACAAATACTGGAGGAAGGGCCTTTGCTATTGAGGCCCCCAGGGTCTGGAATGCAATTGCCAATAAACTGCAACTTGAATCACTACCTATGACATCATCACTCAAAACTGCTTTAGAGGAGTTGTACACCCCTAGCTGCCACTGCTATTCAGTGGCCTAAAATGAAATGTTTACGTTCCGGATGACAGCTGCAACGTATATCTTGTGTTTTGATTTAGTGTGCTGATCTTTAAAGGTGTATTTGAAATTTTTTGATACTCCTACTGATGCTCCTGCTGTTGTGGAGTGACTCATGCAGCCAGCTGTGGCTACAGGGTTTGGTGGTACATGTTGTGTATATCGTTTATTGTGAAATTTCGGTCACAGTTCCCATGATCACTGTTACATTGTTTATGGCTTTATTTTTGTGATTTCGAAAACGTTTTGTGGTTTGGCCATGTTTGTTTGTTGTAGTACGGAGTTAGAATGATGGCTTTAATCTCAAGTTGTCTTGTGGTTGTTGTTGTTTGACTTGCATCCCACTGGGATTTTTGCACAGCGTTGGTGTACGGTGTTTTTTTTCTGGAAGACTTTGCAGTTTTTTCCTGGATTTTTCTGTTTGCACATAGTCACTTTAAGATGTTTTCTTGTTCATGTTTTTGTTTTTTGTTGGTTGCGGTTGCACCCGATTCAAGAGCCGAATGACTCACAGGGCTATACCAAATAAATGAAACTGAAACAACTGAAGGCAGAGGAGCGACACTCACAACAACGAGCGGAGCGCCCGGCGAATAAAACGCAGCAAGTTGGCACAAAAGTGGGAACAGCTGGTGCATCTACCGATAATGTCAGTCAGCCAACCCATGGCATCTGGGTGTGTCCCGAGACCTCCTGTCAGCGAACCTTCGACACTTCCACATGGCCTCAAAAGTGCGCCTGGCACAGGCACCGTGGTGACGTCACAGTTCGTGGCGAATGGCGGTTTTAGTTGTGCACACGTGTTCCACAGACTGGCTTCACCGAACGTTGTGTGTCTCCCCGAGTAAGATGGCAGAGCGTCTCGACACTCAACTCGGGTTTCTCCCCGAGTAAGATGATGGATCCCGGCTTTAATCAACTGTAGAGGGGCATCCCCGAGGAAAATGGTGAACTCTGTACTTGGCTCGACGTGGGTGCTTCCCTGAGTAAGATGGGGAACGCTGGATCCACTTTACATGGCTGACTCTGCCCTCCACTCAACGTTCGGTTCCTCCCCTAGTAAGATGGTGGATGCTAGATCCACTCGTGCTTCCCTGAGTAAGATGGCGGACTCTTTGCCCTCCGCTCTCCGTTTGATTCCAAAAGCGTAAACACCCCAACTGCAGCGTCGCGGCGCGTCTTCCACAAGGAATCGATTATGGAATCGAAGGGTACTGGACACCATTGAGGGCAGTAGCAGGAAGGGCACGGCTGAGTTACGGTGGCTGCGCGAATTCATCTTCATTGTATTTTGTTTTAAACATATAAAAGTCCAGCCGATCAGCTACTCCATTCAACCTCTCGTGCACAGACGACAGCTTACGGTGAGTGGTAAACAGTGCCTCTCTTAAACAGTGCCTACAATGTCCTCACATGTGCCATAATATAGGTTTGATGTACTTGTAACGAATTGACACGTTCTATCTTGATTTGAAACTTTCGTGACTGCAGGAATCCATACTCTTTGGTTCTTTTGGTAAAGTCACGTAGGTAGAAATAAAACAAAATAAATCACGACGTTTCGGACGCAACACAAGCGCCCGTCTTCAGGTGAAAATCGCGATAGCCGTGACAAGCAGCACGATGTCTGCTGCTTTGGTGTTCTGTTTACGCGACAAACCTTGGTTGTGGCGGGTTGAACGGCACATTTATATTTATGTGGTCGCGAAAGCATTATATATGTGCTCTGTACTGTATGCATGGGTAGCACCTGGGTCTTGTTTGACATGCCAGTTTGTGTGGTGGATATGGTGAATACAGTATAGTGTAGTCTTCAACTACACTTTTTAAATTTTACCAGGTAAGGCCCCACTGAGCTATGTAGCTATTTTTCAGAAGCGACCTGGCCACACGATAGCTTAACGAAGTGGCTTATGAGAATTTACAGCAGCCAAATACTCTTAAGTGCATGTTTCTAAATATAGAGGGAAAAACCGGAGGAGCCGGAGAAAAATCCACACGACCACGAGGAGAACATGCAAACTCAAAATATACAGCAGCAGGCGTCAGAGTCGGAGTCTCAACCCACGACCTCCTGCGTACCAGGCGAGGTCGTTCAAATCACCGCACCGTTATGGGCATATACGGTGGTTTGACCATACTTTTCCACGCTGGTCAGCGCGAGTTTTTGAATGGGGTGGTGGCAGGACCGGTTCAGACATCACTCGCCACTGACGATATCCCTGACCAGGACTCCAACTCAAGTTGCCAGGTTATTTTGCACTAACCACTGGGCCACAGCTCCCATGACCACCATCGGTGGACTCGCACAGTTTTGACAACAAAACTTACCCCTACCCGAACCCACGATCCTGAGGTCTTGAAGGCCACACAGTGTTATTGGAGAATGTGTTGGAGTTTTTGTTTATCTGAGCTCTTGCAGCACTGCCAAACGCAGTACAGCAGAAACTTGAATATCGCGGGGTTACGTTCTTGCAAAGTGCCGCGAAAACCAAAACTGCAATATTCAACACTAATGTTTTCCCGAAATACGGACAGTCGACTTAGAAATACAATTCGTTCCTGAGGCCCGTTCGTAAGTCGGAACACAATGTACTTTAAATGGCCAAATGGTCAGTGTTATGAAATGTGTTGCGGTTGTTAAACTCATAAATAACAATACAAATAGTGTACATTTGCATGCAACACTAGAAAAATACTGTATAGTAAATAAAACATTAAGTAAAGTATATCTTGAGTCCTGATGCTGGATGGCTTGTCGAAAGGGTCGCAATAAGTAACCACAATTGCGCACACAAAAAGACAAAGACAAATAAAACACACACACCAGGCAAACGTGCACGCACAAACACACACACCAATGACAACGATACCCCTGTAGCCTTCACAGACTGTTGGGGCAAGTGCCGTTAGCGAGCAGCGCCTATAAAGGCCGGAACAGCACGCGAGGTGATGACTGATGAGTGGCCAGCACCACGAACCTGGCGACCCAAGTTCGATTTCTGCTCATGCCCAACGCCAGTGATGATTACCTAAATCGGTCCTGGGCATCCTCTAGGTCGACTCAGCCACATAAGTACCCGGTGAAATGTGTAAATATTGCCACTTGGGAGACAAAGGCGTGTGGTGCTGGCTGCACACCCCCTGGTATGCCGTACTGGCCTTCATAGGTGCTCGCTCACAGCAGTTGCCCCAACCGTCTGTTAATAGGGTATACGGTGGTCTTTGTCCGCAAGATGCTTGCACGGCAAAGGTTGAGGTGCCACTGACTGCCTTGTGTCCCTCGCCCGCCCCACGGTATTATCAATGATACAGTACTTCCATGTACAGTATACCCGCGAATGGCCAAAACTAACCCCCAAAACAACCCCTGCGATAGCTCAATTGGTGGACAGAGGTTACCTGCGATAGGTTGAACTGCCAACAATAAACCGGCAATATTCCAGGGTCTTTCATCTTCAAGGTTATCCATCATATCCGATGATGACCTTCTTCTTCTGCCTCTATTTGTGGGATTTTGTGTGACTGTAAAGTCCAATCCTCGCCCCACAGCATCTGCTACAGACAGAGTAGGTGAAGCCGCTTATTGGAGGTGTAGGTATGGTTCTCGCTTCATGTCTCTTATGATGCTTCCTTTTCCATAGCTCACTTCAGTCCTCTTCGAGCATCGACACTCCTTGCTGGCAGAGCTGGCGCCAGATGGAGCGTTTTGCGGCAGTGTCCTCCAGCTGGGTAGGGTTCGGGCTGCACTTTTTCATGGCCATCTTCAGTTGGTCCTTGTAGTACCTTTTATGGCCCCCTGTAGAGTGGTGGCCTAGGTGCAGTTGGCCATACAAGACCTTACGTGAAAGATGCTCCTTTGGCATCCTGATGAAGTGACTGAGTCAGCGGAGTTGGTGCTGGATGATGGTAGCCTCCATACTGATGCAGTTGGTTTTGCAGTGTATCTCAGTATGGGGCACTCGGTCATGCCAGGTTATCCCCAGGATGCTTTGAAGACACCTAATATGGAAGGCCTCAAGCATCCTCATGGGACAACTGTACAAGGCCACGTCTCCCAGCTGTAAAGGAGTGTTGGGATTACTACTGTCTGGTAAGCAGATGTTTTAGTATGTAGGCTGAGGTCCTTGTTCTGGAATACCCTTTTTCTGAGCATGCCAAAAAAGGATTGTAACGGTGTGTATTTTTGCGACGTGAGCTTTGGAGGTTTCGGTCTATAACTGAAATCCTAGCTCTCAGTACTCGCACCACTGTGGTTTAGTTTATGGTTGGGCCCCTGTTTCACGCGACACACCCGATGACCGTGTGCGGAGTATAAGAAGGATCACTGCCAGTATACTGCAAAATAATGGCATTTACTTTGAATAAAACATTTTTATAGTCATTAAATTGTTTAATGGTAACAAGTTTGCTACTTCTCTGGGGGAGTGAACATATCACCAGCAATTATAGCAACCCAAATCACCCTCATAACAGCAACAACAAATAATACAATCATACAACGACCCGACAATACCGGTTTCACGGATTTATTCAAATACGAACACTGACGGGAGACAGCTGCGGAGCAACCATCCAGGGTTTGTATGAAGTGTTCGCCAGTTCTGGAACAGATTAAATTTAACGTTCCAAGGACAACTTCACAGCCCTCAGGTGGTCACCTCCCTAATTCCCCGTGAGTGTCCCAGCTGCCGACGCCCCGCAGGCTTCAGCATTCGCGGAGGGCTATTTTCATGGCAGCTGCAGGTGGTTTTCTGTGACAATCCACTCTTGGCTGCACAACGAGGGTTGCTGGGATGACACACTGGAGAACAGACCAGCAGTCAACAGCAGAACCCCAGTCGATCGCGCTCACAGGGCAGCAAGTTGTCACCAACACTCCTGGCTCCAAAATGATGGTTGCTGGGATGACACACCGACACGGCTGACTTTCCTGCCGTGAACGAGGCGGAGTTTCACGTGGTCAGCGTGGTCTCAAGTCTGCAGCACAGCGGACGCGTCGGTCAAGACCCCGGCAGTCTCCGCGGCGGGCCCCTTTATTGAGTTGAAGCCCTTTGTTCTCTAAATGGGTTAGCGCAGCGTGCTCAAATTAGTCCAATCCATCATGCTCACGAGCTGATCAAATCGCACACCTGCAAACACTTTCGCACAATGCTGCCCCGCGCATCCCTCGCTCCTTCTCCCCCCCCAAAGCTATCCCTCTCTGACTGCCACATGGATGACGCCTGCTTTACTTGGTTTTGTACTTCCCTTTTAATGCTGCAGTCGCCCGACAGCTGCCCATGTGCTTAAAGGATTTCACTATAGTGAGTGGTTTCTCAAAGACGGTGAAGGTGGGTGAATAAGGTGGATTAGTAGATGCCCACTGGCATACTACTCAGTCTTTATTATGTCCACTTAGAGACACAATCTGTCATACACACTTACAGCAGCTTCAAGGGTAGCTTGCAGGGCCTCTGGTGTGTGGGCCACGAGCGCACAGTCATCAACATACTGCAGCTCGATGATAGGCGCAGATGTTATTTTTCGTGACTACTCGGAGCCTCCTGATGTTAAAAAGGTTGCCATCCAGCCTAAAGTCCCTGTAACACCACTAACTATACCCACTTTTTTATGTAGGAATTTCTGTGATGGATGGAGGTTGTGGTTGTGTGTTCAGGTGCATTCCTGTTGGCTGACAGGCCATCTCTTGTCTGTGCCATTTGTGTGTGTGCTCACATGTGTATGTATTGGCTTGAATGTGTTGTAACGTGTATATATGTGGGGTCTGACAGTTACCCCCGCACCATCTCTGTCTTTGTCACCCCCTCTGTAGCAATGCTAAAGCCGGTTGTGGCCAAGTTGACCGGAAAGTGCGTGGTGCTGGCCAGTGCCTCTCCACGCAGACGGGACATCCTCACCAACATTGTACGTGTTGGTCGGTGCCGCGGCCTAGCAAGAGAGAGTGTGTTTGCTGCTTGCCGCAGAGGTTTATGGTTCTAATGCAGTGGCTGCCCTGGTTGTTACTACGGGGTATATTAACTGCTTCACGCTAAAGATCATGTGACGTCATTCGCAAAGCATAGCCCACGGTGTGGACCCTCTTTAAAAAGAGGCATGAGTCTCAGTGAGGATTTCCTGGGTGAATAAGTGAAATGGGAAACTATGATATTTTTGAAGTGTCATCCCACCCAGTACAGCCTTGCTGAGGCTTGCCACGCATTTTCAGGAGGGTCAGGGTCCTGCTTTGCGGTGTTTTGCTACAGCAAAAGCATTGCTCCGAACGTTGAAGAGAGGGGTAGGTAGCAGCTACTCTATGGGGAATCTTTAAGATAGTGAGTGTGATCTAGAAATTGGTAGGGAAATAAAGCATTAAAATACTGATAAGATGAACGAGACTACAAGTACTGCTCACACACTCCCCACATTTGTGTCTGTCTCTCCATCCCTCTTGTGCACAACTCTCCAAAGTAAATAGGAATCAACTGTGTGTCCTTAAACTAAGCACAGCACAGCACTTTTAACAGAGTTTGGCTGACTGTGGTCGCTTTTGACCCTGGACACACACGACCCTTGAATTCACAAGCAATCCATCACTGCCACTTCTTGTCTGTCGAGCACTGAGGAATGGTCATTGCTAAACTAGAAATCCACCACAGTGTAATGGTGAGTATGCAAGTGGGGCTTCGGAGAGGTGGTGCGTTGCATAGAGTGCCCCATTTCATTCCTTGCACCATAGTCCATTGCATTCATGCTATGCCATTGAGACATCAACAATGACCCTTGTGTACTCTGTGGCCGAATACTGTGTGCCATTATGTATCAGAAGTAGCCACTCGACTTGTTGATGCCCAGCTGAACAATGCAATGCGGTGTATCACTGGAACTCTCAAGTCAACCCCAACACACCAGCTGCCCGTCCTATTACACATCTCTCCCCCACCCATCTGCGATGATGCTGTAACACTCTGGGAAATCCTGAAAATCAAGGAAAGCAGTCACCTTCCCATTCATCAGGACCTCAATAACATCCCTCCCTATCGCTTGAAGTCACACAAGCCCTTTTGGACCCATGCACTTAACCTTAAACAATCAGAATTCAACCTGATAAAGCTTGGAGAGCTGAATGGATATTCAAAAGAACTCACAAACACCTCGGTATGAAAGATCCAATACAGAAGATCCCTGGGTTTGATCTTCCACGAAGCTCATGGCGCACCCTAAATCACATCCACATAAACTATGGCAGATGCGGATACCTGACGCACAGATGGAAAATGTCAAACTCTCCAGTGTGCGACTGTGGTCATCCAGAACAGACCATACAACATAGAACGACACAATGCCAGATCCACATATACGAAGGAGACATTACAGCGATACACTCTGCTGCTCTTGATGCGGTTATCTGGCTTGACCACTTGAATGTGAAATTGAAGTTGTTGCTTTGCATTTGCCATACGAAAGAAGTCTGAGACTCAGTTACCCGTAGACTCTCATAGAGATCCATAATATAAATACGTAACACCTATAGATGATCACAACCCATAGACTAGCATAGGAACCAGTGGTGAAGTTATTGTGTGCACAGGTGGTGAAACTGCACCGGGGCCCATGGGCCATAAGGGCCAATACGCTTGGCCTAATAAGAGAGGGTAAGGTTGGTGCTTGCTGACAGCTACACTGAAGATCAAGGCTACGCCGAAGATCTTCTTTGTCTTGAGCTAGGTTTTTGGGTTTCACTTTCTGTATGGATAATCAGCATGGCTCAGCAAGGTTGCCTTTTGACTGACTGTTGTCGTGGATTGCTGTTTGCAGGGGTTGAAGTTTGAGGTGGTCCCATCATGGTACTCGGAGGACCTGAGCAAGGCTGAGTACCCGGCGCCGTACGCATACGCGACTGAGACTGCCGTGCGCAAGGCCCTGGAGGTGGCGAAGCGCATGCACGAGGTAGGGTACCGCCGCAGGCTGGCTGGCAGGATATCCAGACCCTGGCACCAACGTTGGTGGCAGAGGTGTCAATGTTCATTGCACGGCTGCCAAATAAGACATCGCCGTTCAACTAGATCCACACGTTGATTGTCAAATCATGCTCAGATTTGCTTGCGCCACTGATTGTCCACTTGGCAAATCTTTCGTTTGGCAAGGGCTGTTTTCCAGACCAGTTAAAAATGACGCAGGAAACACCGCTCCTGAAAAAAGTTGGCTTGAGCCATAGTGACCCCGCAAACTATTGCCCGAGTTCAAATCCTGAGTATAATTTCAAAGGGCATAAAGTCCCTGTGTCTGAAGCGATTACATCCCCACACTGTTGTGACGATTCAACCCATTGCAGTCGGCGTACCAGAAGCTCCACAGCACTGAGACGGCTCTACTAAAGACCACAGATGACCTCTACAAGATCATGGATGACAGGGACGCCACAGATTTGGTTGGCCTCGATATCTCAGCCGCCTTCAATACTATTAACAATGAGATACTTATCGGGTGGCTAAGATTAAGGTTCGGTATACCGGGTACAGCACTGCGGTGGATTAAGTCATACCTTTATGGTTGATTACAGTTTGTCAAGCTGGGAGACAAACAGTCATCGCCTATGCCGTGGCTCGTTGGCGGACCACAGGGATCCATCTTCACGCCTTTCCTTTTGTCAACATATGCCTCTCAGATCGCCGATATCATTTCAACGCATGACAGACATTTAAATTATATACTGATGATACACAATTGTACACCGCAGTGAAGTCAAAGTTAGACATGGAAAGCCTCGGTAATCTTGAAGATTGTACGCGAGTGGTGCACGTGTGGTTTGCACGAAACAAAATGCTGCTTAATCCAAAAAATAGGAAGTTCTGCTGGTTAGTACTCAGGCGAAAAATTGTGTGGGAGGATCAGGTGTGGCAGACTTCAGAATTCAGTTTTCTACTCCTCTAAAGAGCCTCGGTACCATACTCGACCAGAATATGTCGTTTGATCACCACATTAAAAATATATTCATATCAGGGCTCTACGACACATTCGACTACTGTTGAGTCGTTACATAGCCACCATTTTGGCGTGTAGCATAGTTCTAGATTTGAAGCTTTCGTGACTGCAAGGATTCATATAATTAGGTTTTTTCGGTAAAGTCACGTAGGTAAAAAATTAAAATTAATAAAAGTAAAATAAAATAAAAATCACGACGTTTCGGAGGCAACACAAGCTTCCGTCTTCAGGTGGAACCGTCACAGCCACGACAGCTGTATCAAGTAAATGAGAGATTACAAGAGCTACCACTCCGTATATATAATGGTTGAAGAGGGGAAGGGCCAAGTACGGCACACTTTTTATTAATATGGTAAGGTGAGTCATCTTCTTAGGTTTTTTTCGGTAAAGTCACGTAGAAAGTAAAATAAAATAAAAAACAAAAATCACGAAACGTCGTGATTTTTGTTTTTTATTTTATTTTACTTTCTACGTGACTTTACCGAAAAAACCTAAGAAGATGATTCCTTGCAGTCACGAAAGCTTCAAATCTAGAATTGGTAAGGTGAGGCTTAAGACTAAGAATAGACTGCATAACAAAAGACTGAGCCTTTGTTATGGAGAGGTGCGGTTTGTGACTACGCCTAGCCTACATAACAAAAGTGGGAAAAAAGAAAAAACTAAACCTGGTAAAACAATACTGGCTGTCTATCAATAACCTGTAATAGTTGTCTGTCAAATAAGATGGTCCAAATAAGTGTAGTTAAATCTTTTTTGCATGGTTAATCACATCTTTCCAATGATTACTCAGTTTGTACCCATCATCACGGTTGAAATTATGTCTGTGTTTGTATATTTGTATGGCTTCATGTACAAACCTTTGATGGTAGCCAGGAAGTTTGCAGAGCACCTTGGTCTCGGAAAAGACAATTTCATGAGAGCCCACAGAGTTGTAGCAATGATCGGCAACGGGCGAAGAATCAGTTCTGCCGTGTTTCAGATCTGACTTGTGCTCGCGGACACGATCAGAAACATGACGTTTCGTTTCTCCAATGTAGCAATCACCACAACTGCAACTCAGTTTGCAGACTCCAGGATACTGTAAGTCAGGAACGACATCCTTCACAGATGGAATCAGATCACGGATTTTATGCACTGTACTGAATCAGACTTGGATCTTATGTTTGTTTAGAATTTTGGAGATCTTTTTGGTCACGCCTGCTATGTATGGTAACGTGATAGTTTTGGTCGGAGTTTCATGTGGCTGTTTCTGTATGGTGGGAGAAACAGCTTGGCGGATGGTGCGGTCAGAGTATCCGTTCATCCTGAGGGTCCGATGTACATTAGCATGGCATAGTATCGATAAGGCTCAATTATTGCAACTCACTACTCTACGGGAAGTGTGGCAGAAACATGACCAAGCTGCAGTGTATACAAAAAAATGATCTGGCACTTTTTGTGATGGGTACTACAAGATCCGATCATGTCCGTCCAGTTCTCACTGTGCTGCATTGGTGTCCAGTTGCCGAACGAACACATTATAAGGTCGCACTCATTACACACAAAGTGCTTGCCACAAATGAACCACAATACCTTGCTGATCTTGTCAAAGAGCATAAACCATCACGCTAACTCCAGTCATCCTTGCCGCAGCTTTTGGCTAGCCATCGAATAACACGGTCACTGCATTGTGCACTTTCAAATGCGCTTCTGCGGCCGTCTAGAACACTCTTCCTTCCGATATTAGGAAGCCACTGGAGATATGCATTTTTAAATCTAGATTGAAAATGTTTTTCTTTAGAAATGCGTTTTTTTTTAGTTTGTCCTTGCCCCGCACCTCCGATTAGCATGGTTAGCAAACGTACCGTACAAAAGAAGTTATACATACATATGTAGTGTCGTCTGTGCGTGCGGGTGGCATGCGTCGCACACACAGTCAGCCAGAGACGAGGTGGTCGCAGGAGGCATGAGCCGAGCTCATGCCACCACTCGGGCCCCCTCTCTCTCCCACACACGTCCCAGACACAACCCTGTCTGCGTTGCACCAACGGCATCGACCGGGACAGCCAACTACTGTCCGGCCATGCAATGATTGGGCGAAAGCGGCAGCGACGGGGGCGGCGACGACGACGATGAGACGAGTCCAATACCAGAACCGGCAGCCCGGAGCTCTCGCTCTCTGCTGCTTTTATCCCCCTCGGCGCGGCTTGGCTCCGCCCTAGCCGGGCCTCCCTTCTGGAACCTTCCAGAGGATTCCAGGGGCTTCCACACGAGGTCGACCATGACCCTTGCCCTAGTTCCTCCGTCCTGTTGGCACACCCGCCTATATGCTCAGCGGCGTGTGCGCTACGACACACATTTTACTTGCACGATCTGACCCAAAATGTAATTATGAAGGTTATGCATAGAATAAGACAGTAAAGTGAAACAAATGACAAAATGTGTAGTGGACACCTATGGGTTATCTGCCCATGGGTCGTGATGAGGAATTCCCTCTTCAGCTCTTGTTTGATTCTCTTTGTCAGTGCTGATGTCTCTGATCCATGTGTCATGCCTGGCAGTACGCACTGAGTGAATACTTCACACACATCGGTACACCACTTTCCCAACAGCTTTCTGAGATGCAATTCGCGACAAAAAAAACTAAACAAGGTTCTGCGTGTGTTTTATTTAAACAGAGACATCAGAAAACACCAGACTTGGTGATCGGAGCTGACACAGTAGTGGTAAGTTAAAACGCCAATCGTTAGACATGCGCTTACAATTTGTTTTCTTGTGTAATTCAGCATTGGGACATTAGACATGGATTGATGAATGCATGAATTTCTTAATTTTGTTTCTTACGCTCGCGACACATGTATTCAGTTTTGTAGGTATGAGTCAACAATTTATCTAATCCCAGCTGGTGAGGTGAATCATTGCAGCACTCGCTTTCACCGTCTCATTTGTATTGTTTCTCTTTTCTTCCGTCTCTTCGGGATGGTTTCGTTCGCTCCATTAGCCTAAGCGTGACGTCGCCGTAACACGCGTAGCTCATAAACAATCGATTCTCATGCATGCGATCTAAATCCTGCATCATGAGCTTAAGAATCGGTGTAAGTCGATGAATCAATTTGTTGCCATATATCCACTAAGCATGTTCATGTTTGACACAAACACAAAGATAGCCTATACATGCTGTTGGGGCAAGTGCTATTAGTGATGCACAAGAGAGACAGACGTGTGTGGCGAGCACTGCCCCCGGCCACTTGCCTCTCAGGTGCTGATATTTACCGTATTTTCCCGCATATAGCCCGCATACGCATATAACCCGCAAACACATATACCCCGCAAAAATAGCGTTTTGTGTAAAACTAATTTCAGATAGCCCGCACCTCCATATACCCCGCATGCATTCATATCTTTAACCTCGTTACCGCAGCTTAAATCCATCATATTAATACAAAGTTTACATTTGTAATACATTCCACTATCAATTGTTAACATTAACATCATAACGTGCACAAAGAAAACAAACTAACCGGAAACGAGTGAACTTAAAACAGTAAATAAGTAACAAAAGTAAATATCCAATAAATAAGTAACACATAACTGGTAGATAAGTACTGTAAGTAAGATACTGTTAGGCTTACCAGCATTCTACCTCATCATATTACAGCTACTGGACCAGTAGTTACCCCTGTACAGTTTTAACACTGGTAGTTTGCGCACTGCGCAGACAATAGCGGCACTACGGTACCGCCATTGCATCCTGGCAACAAAGCCATTGGAAGTTTGAAATAAAGCTCATGGTCGTGACTGTATAGTGCTCAGCTAATAGCATCGGCCTAAGGGACTCAGCAATTATGATTCCGCGTCTGGTACACGCTTGTTAAGGCCCTTCCCATTATGCAATCCATAGAATCAGCTGAAACTTTTACACCCCCCTACAGCCACTGAAAGTATTACGGTAAACAAAGTGCGCCCACTTCAAACATTGTCTTTTCATTGTACAAACAATTCGAGTAATTTAAAACGTAATAACACGTGCAATTTTAGTGTGAGTGGTTTATTGAGCAGTGCTTTAGTCAAAGGTAAGTGTTGCATAGTGGATAGTCCTACCATGAAAACATGACATGTCACACGTGTCAAATATTTTTGGGATAGCCCACACCTCCATATACCCCACAGGGTCTTGTTTTGTTTGTAAAAAGTGGTATACCCTGCGGGTTATATGTGGGAAAATACGGTACACACTCATTTAAGGCTACCTAGGAAAGGCCCAGAACGGGCTCAAATATTCGTCATTGATGTTATCCATGAGCGGGCCTTGAACTTGGGTGGCTGTGTTCGTAGCACAGTGCTCTTACCACTAAACTTCCGGTCCACACGTGTAAACATGCGAACAAACACACGTAAAAACATCGACCTAAGGGAAGCCCAGAACTGGTTCAGATATTGTGCGCCACTGATGTTAGCCGTGCCCAGGAATCAAATTCGGATTGCTGGGTTCATATAGTAGTACACTAACAACCATGCCACCACTCCCCACACATACTCCCACATTGCTCATTAAAGGTGACAGGACTATACAGCAATCCCTCGCCAACCACAGGGGTTATGTTCCTGGAAAAGGCCGTGGTAGGCAAATCTGGAGTTGATAAAGTACAGGGGAAATAGGGGGTAGAGGAACCATGGCCGCGGTAATTCTCATCACAGCTTAACTAAGTTGCCTGTGTATTAACTAAACACTGCATAAAATACAGCACATTACAAAATAACATAATAAAACATAAATAAACACTACATTTACTTTACATACCTTTAATATTGAGGGTAGAAGTCTATTATTATGATGACGACGATGATGACAATGAGATGATGGGGGAAGGGGTGGATAGAAGGAGGAGGGTCTCAGCCCACCTTCTTCCACTGGGTCATCAAAGACACATGAGTGATTAGGTAAGGAGGTAGGCACAGAGGCAGGCACAGTGGTGCTGGTGGCTGGATCAGTGGTGCTGCTGGCTGGATCAGTGGTGCTGCTGGCTGGACCAGTGGTGCAGCTTCTTTTTCTTTAAAAAAATTAGGATGGATGGCTGCTGCAGTATTTTTGTGTAAGTCCTGGTACACCTTCCTGTATGGTTACGATGTGGCACGTTCTATGCGCTGCGAGAATCACAACCAAATAGATGGATAACTGATAAGCTACGCAGCACCATGGGTGGTGTGGTGGTGCGGAGGAGAACCGTGTGTTCGGGATCGGTGCTTACCCGTGGATACTCAAAATTCCCAGACCACTTTTGGTAAATTGGTATACAGGTAATAAATCGTGCATACATGAATTCCGTGGTTGGCAAGTCCACAGTTGGCAAGAGATTGCTGTATATTCCTGTTAATGGCTTAGCCAAGACAGCAGGGTGGTGCGATGATAACATTTGTGCTGCACAGCAATACATTCCTGGGTTCAACTCCCAATACAGACGGCTTTCTGTGTGGAGTTTGTCTGTTCTCCCCCTGTTCTGCACGCGTTTCCTCCGGTTTCTCCAATTTCTTCGATTTCCTCTCAATGCAAAAAAAAATACCTGCAAATTACTCATGGGATTACATACAGCAACATCGCAGCCTGCTACAAAAACTTAGCAGGACCTGCCTGATAAAGAGTCTTGAGACGCATGGAGGTGGAGGTTTGCCTGGGTAAACAAGCACAGTAATAATAACAATAATAGTGACACATTTGCTGCTTTCAGGCGATTGATGGCGATATTCTGGAGAAGCCCGCAGACAAACCGGATGCATACAGGATGCTGTCAAGGTAAAGAACGCTGGTCCACTCTACAGCAGTGTCGCTGCAGTGTAAAGGATTTACACAAAACACGCGCAGACGCACTTCGCCAAATAGCGCTCGAAGGTATATTGCAGTACATTGATGCAATGAACACTCAATCCCATAACCTTGCCAACTTGTTGTTTATTTTTTTTATTATGCTTGTTTACCCAAAAAAGCCTCACGGAGTCTCTAGACACCTTTTTAGGAGGGTTCTACAAAGTTTTGGCAGGATGGGGTGATGTTAAGTGTATTCCCAATTGAGTAATTTGCAGGTAATTTTTTCACTTTGGAATGTGTAGCCAATGCCAGTTACATAGCTTGTTTTAGCTATTGGAGGAAACCAAACAACCCATAAGACTCCCATGCAGATCAGAGGGAGAAACACAAACTCCACACACCTACACAGTCTCACTCACACACAACAAAGATCCCCCGTAAAGCCTGAACAGACAGTTGGGGCAAGTGATGTTAGCGAGCACCTATGAAGGCCGGTACGGCACACGAGGGGGTGGGTGGCCAACACCACGCCTGGTCACCTTTGGCATCCGAGTGGTGATGCTTTATATACCGCACCAGGTATTCATTTGAGGTTGAGTCGACCAGATAATTGTCACTGGTGTTGGCCGTGAGCGGGAATCGAACTCGGATCGGCAGGTTCGTATCGCAGTGCGCTAATTGCTACACTACCGCTCCCCACTCACACACTATGCAGAATAGGAGCAGAAAATACAAACGCCACACAGAAAGACACCTGAGTTGGGAATTGAATCCAGGCCTTTCTTGCTGTGAGACATGAACGAGTGTTATCACAGCACTACCTACCCCGCCACTCAATAGAAAATGCTGGACTCATGGCGTTTTTAGATAATTATTATACACTGCCATGTATATCGTGTCATTCGTTTTTATGGAAACTTGTTCTCGTGCCAGAAGCCACGCCCAGCGTAATGCGGCCAGTTCTGTCAGGAAGCCCCGCTCATCACCTCACGTCCAGCAGTACATGTGGCAAGGGAGGCTGTTTATTGCTTTTATGTCTGCTGGCAGAGTCGGCCCTGAAAAAGTGCTTCTTAGCTCAATGGGTTTTACTCAGTGGGAAATACACTCCAGGTTCTGATTATGTCCAACCACGTTCATGCTATCCGAATAGTCGAGTATTGATACAGACAATTGGTAGAGTACAGGTATCCCTCGATTTACGAACGGTTGGTTTATTAATTTAGTGTGAACGCAATTGACAAATTACGGACACATTTTTTTTAACAAAATCGAATTTCCGCATTAACGAAATTTCACTATGGCCACACGCCACAAAATCATCAAATAAGAAGCACCCGGGATGCTGCGTCGTCACGGTGTCCCCTGCAGTGCAAAAGTAACGCCTACGCATCGCCTTGCTAGTCATTCAAACATGCAGCAGATCTTCTTGTGAGTTCCCTGAAAAGGTAAAAAAGTTTATTATTCAATATCATGGGACCTCCTTTGCCAGTATTATATTATGATAATAGGTTTTTCCCCTTTCTGGCAATAAAACAGGTGTTAAGATGTTTAAACACCAAACTGAAACCTTTGCAAGGAATCATGACTGCATTAACCACATATACTTGTGGTGAACATGCAAACAAACAAAAAACATTCTCTGACAGTATGTGCATTGTCTTTGAAACTGATTGGTCCACACCAGAGACAGCTTTCTTTAGAGCCTAGTCTCAAACGGTGTTAGACCAGAGGACGCCAAAAGGCGAACAGCACAAAGACAACGCACTATCAGGACATTGAGAACTCGGCGCGAGCAGCTATATCATGGGACCTCCTTTGCCAGTATTAAATTATGTTAATATGTTTTTCCCCTTTCTGGCAAGAAAAAATTCTTCTTATTCAATAGTTTTAATATTTATGTTCTGTTATTTTTGTATTGTGAAAAGTGAGGTGGGTTCACTAGCCGGGTGTCTGGGGTGTCACGACTCGCCTGGTTTTGTCATGTAGCATCCGATGATGAAAAGGTGGATGCCGTCGTCATTGTAGGCAGAGGACTGCTGGCAGGCTGGTGCCTGCCAGGCCATCAATCACTCATTATCGGACATCTCCAAGGCGACACCTCTGGTGTCCGCGTACGACCCCGGACCAACCCAGTCTGCAACCGAATCTCCTGTTAAAGAGGTGGCGGTTTGCACGTGCAACCTTATGTTGCACACGCGTACCTGCCTGCCCTCGGTTGCCCTCGGGCAGCAGTGCGCACCGTGTGTTTTACCACACTACATCATCCCCCCCCCACGGATAAAAACGCAGCCGTCCCGGCTGTAATATATATCCCTCGTGCGCACACAACGTGACAACCCCTAACACAACTCTATAGTGACCAGTGACCGACCCCTAACTACAAGACAATCATAAGCAGTGACCATGAAAAATAACAAGAACAAGGGAATGGGGAAGTAACGAAAAACGACGCGTCGCGAACGGGTATGTGCAGAACGCCCGTCCCCGCGGGTAGAGACGGGTCTGCTTGAGTGTGATAAGCAGTCCGATGAGGAAGTCCACAACGCTCCGTCCATGGTCCTTAGGTCCTCCGGCCCTGCAGGTGGTACAGAACATTCCTCCTCACGGCCTGTTACTTTAGGCGTGGCGGTCCGCTTACCGAATGCATCAGACACCGGCCGGCAGGGATGTGGGGATGAATCGACTGGACCGGACGGAATGTATGTTTTTAACCACGAAGGATGCACAAATAAGCACCGCCGGCCCAAACGGATACGCACACACTGTGACCGCCGAACCTCAATGATTTCGACGGGCCCGTGCCAGGGACGGTACAGTTTCGAGGATGTGGCCACAGGCACCTGGGGGCAATGTAGCCAAGCCTTGTCCCCCACTTGCCACGGTATTCCGGGCCCTTCATGATCCTTCAGCCACTCGTTACAGGCCTGTCTGCGGGCCGAGTTGACCCTAGCGGCTTCACTGGCCAACCACAACTTCTCCAGTGTATTCAACATGGGGTCAGGCACTGCCGAACTTTTCCGCGGGGGACTCAGTCCCAATTGAATTTGCACAGAGGGTTTGGGCTCCCTCCCATACATCAAATAAAACGGTGAGAACCCCGTCGAGGCATGGGGAGTAAGCCTATAAGCCGCAAGTACCCCCAGGATGTTCAGATCCCAATCCGACTGTCCCTCAGTCACTTGCTGGTATAGCATAGTGGTGAGGGTTCTATGCAACCGCTCCACTATCCCGTCAGTCTGCGGATGATACGATGAGGTGCGTATTTTCTGTGTACCCAAGGACTCGCACACCTGGAGCAATTTGGAGGAGAAATTCCTATCTTGATCCGTGAGCAGTTGCTCCGGGGCTCCCTTATCCAGAACATAGCCGTTCACAAAGGCGTCGGTTATAGATGCAGCTGACTGGTCAGCCAAGGGCCAGGCCATAGGCCAACAAGTCAGATATTCGACCCCCACGAGGAGGTACTTGTGCCCTCTCCGGGAGATTGGGAAGGGACCCAAAATGTTCAGGGTAACCAATTCATTCACCCGTGACACAACAATAGACTGTAGCGGAATCTGCGGTTGCGTGGCAGGAGATTTCCGGCATGCACAATCGACACAACTTTTAATCAGGAGGAGGACATCACTCTCCATTCCGGGCCAGTAAAAGTCCTTTTTCAACGTCGTCAACGTTTTATGCACACCCAAATTCATTAACTTTTCGTGTACGGCCTTTGCAAGTTTCCCCCTACGGACCCTGGGTACGATCAGAGAATATCGCTGGGACTCCCCCTCCCACCTCATGAGGAGTCCTTCCCGCAGCACGATGGAAGGGCGAACCGCATGACCCGGGCTCCGAGAAGCATTGCCGGCGCAACGTCAACAACGAAGTATCATCAAACTGCAGCTTAGCCCACGTCTCATGATTGAGATTTAGAATAGAATCACATGGCGACTGAGCGCCCTCATTCCGCATTGTCCCTGCTGCCGCGAGCACCATGGGCGCCTCCAGGCTGCCTCCCCGGCATGGGGAGGCGGCCTGGACAAGGCGTCAGCGTTGACGTGCCGGGTGCCCTTTCTGTGCACCACCGTGAACGAGAATCCCTGGAGGATCTCAAGCCATTGGGACAACTGGCCAGACGGCTGGTCAATGCGCAGGGAATACTGGAGGGCCGCATGGTCCGTGTGGACTACAAAGTCTCGTCCGTACAAATAAGGATGATAGAGCTGAATAAAGTAGACCATAGCCAGGAGCTCCTTGCGCATGATGCAATAGCGCTACTCGGCAGGACACAGAACTCGACTTTCGTAAGCAACCACTCTCTTCATTCCCTCGATAAGCTGGGAAAGGACCGCCCCAATGCCAGTGTCGCTGGCATCAGGTGTCCAAAACGAAGGGTTTAGTGAAATTAGGGTACGCGAGTGGGGGGGCATCGGCAAGGGCAGAGCGGAGGGCGAGGAAGGAATCCTCTTCAGTCCTATCCCACCAAAATCTCTGGCCCTTGGCCGTAAGGGCATGGAGTGGTTTAGCATTGGTGGCAAAATATTTAATTAACCGCCAGTAGTAAGAGTGAATCCAACTAAACTGTGGACGTCTGCTACCAATTTAGGCGCCTTCCACGTGCGCACACACAGTCTTTTCTGGATCTATGGAGACACCGGCCGCACTAATTACATGCCCCAAGTACTTAACCAACGTCTGAAGCAAATGGCATTTTTGTGGCTTGAATTGCAATTTGGCTGCACGCACTCTCTAGAAGACCGAGCGCAATCGCTGCAAATGTTCGTCAAAGGTTTTGCTAAAAATATATGAGGCAAGAATCCCATTGCAACCCCGCTAGGACCAACTCCATTAACCACTGAAAGGTGGCTGGCGCTGAATTCAATCCCATCAGAAGGCAATGAAAGTGATAAAGGCCTTGGGGCATACGAAAAGCGTTCTTTGGTATCGACTTGTCCGACAATGCATCGAGCGAGTCATCCATACGAGGTAGAGGGTACGCATCCGCAACCGATATTTGATTTAATTTGCGAAAGTCAACGCAAAATCTCAAATTTCCATCATGCTTCTTCACTAGGACAATGGGCGCTCCCCACGGGCTGTTCGACGAAGCAATAATGTCTGCTGCTAGCATCTCGTCAACAGCTCAGAAAATCGGTGCCCAACAAACAGGGCACGGTCAACGTTCGTGACACCAAAATTTGACCCTCCCCGATTTGAACAGTGACCGACATTTGCCCCAGAATATCCAGGCTCCCCCCGTTAGCCGCAGCACAAGTGTTCTCCACGGGGGCAAGAGGATCGCATGACGAAGGCAACGTGTGGAACACGGCCTCACAACGGCTCCCGTGTCAACCAACAACCAAACTCGAATCCCCTGAATCAGCCCCTCAATTGTTGAAGAACCCGCCGCAGCGGCCATAACACGATGAGCTAGTGCGTCCCACTGATCGGCGGCGCGTGGCCAACACATGAACAAACGCACACTCCGTGTACAACTCGCGACGGGATGAGATGTTACAGACTGATGCCGCACGCGACCTATACTAGATGGATGATGGGAAAAGGACGGCCGTGTGTCGGATGCAACCGGACTCGCCTGTACGTTGCGGGAAGAGGAGTCGTTGAAGCTGTAGGATGGATGCAGCGGGACCCTCTTGGTACCGCGGCGGCAGTCGATGGCGATGTGTCCCGCACAGCCACATTTGTAGCAGGTACAGTAGGGGCGACCGGTCGGTTGGCGCAGCCTGGGGCACCATTCCTGCACTTGCGGGTGCTGTGCGGTACCCCTCTCCAACCCACGGTCGAAGGAAGCACCCCCGAGCGCATCCGCGTCCGGCCCCGATGCGCTGGTGGCCGCCACTGCCAGCCGGTCATTGAGGTCGAGGTGTGTCTGGATGCCGAGGGCCACTTGCAGGGAGGTGATGTTGTCGTCCTCCGTCACCGCTCCAAGGCGAGAGAGGCCAGCGCTTGGCTGTCCATTTTCGGAAAAGCCGCGTGCCCCCGAGTGAGGAGAGCACTGTGAAACGCCAATGGCGTCTCGTTCTTGCCCTGTCGTCCCAGGCGGAATCTTCGATGCACATTCGACGGGGGGTCGTAGATAGCGGCCATCTCGGTGTAGGCGCGTGTGAGGATCGCCATATCCGCCTCAGGAATGGCGAAGAAGGCGGCAAGCGAGTCGTCGTCGAGGGCCATGGGAAGAGCTCGGAGCACTTCGCCGGGCGTCCATCCTACCGAGACGTAGGCAGCCTCGAGCCGACGACGAAAGGCCAATCGCCCTCCGCAGCTACGAACTGTCGCACCGGCAGCAGTCGTCAAAGCCTGGAGGCGTCCTCCAGCTTGGGAGACGGCAACGGCTGCTGCGGCATGGGCCACTCGTGCAAAATGGCAGACGCGTGGAGCCCCGCTGCAGCCTCCGAAATGGCGGACGAGTCCGGCGCTCCCGACGCCTCGGGCCCGACAGTGGCGGAAAGCAGGCCTTGGAGACCGGTGGTCGACGCAGCCGTAATTCGCTCGAACAGGTGAGCGGCGGCCAACAACAGCCTCCCCAGATGACCGGCAATGTCCAGCCAGCTCTGCGGAGGAGGCGGCAGGGCTAGACTCGCCACAGTCTCCTGCGCCGACTGCAGCACGTCGTCGGAGCGGCCGCTTGAAGCCCCGGCAACCGGAGCCATTGGAGGGACGACGTCCTGCTCCGCTTCATCGTCCGACGACGCAGCAGGTGGGTTTCTTCATTTCGACGCCGACTTGGACATGACGCAGGTTCGTGGGCACTTCTAACACCAAATGTAGTGTCGTGTAGAATCACTCAGTCGGACACGTTGATCCAAGTCACCTGCTTGCACTTTATTACTCTCTCGCACCAGTTGTAGGCACTCCTATCTCTGTCACTTTGTTAACCAACTTCCCTTGTCTAAACTTGATTTGGAGCTTTCGTGACTGCAGGAATTACTCTCTCAAATTTCACACTTAACTTTTAATTTAGCAATCTTTGGAAGAACGTAATCAACCAGGCTATGCGTTAATTGTGTGTTGACCGACTCTCTGTGTTGCATTGCATTACATTTCCAAAGTTTGATTAAGTGTGTTTTCTCTCTCTCTGTGTGTCCTCGTATTGTTGCTCTTATTTCCTGCAGTCACGAAAGTTCCAAATCTCTCAATGACATGCTAATTTCTCTACCCCCCCCTCTCTTTGCCCCCCTCTCTCTCTAAGGCCTCGACACAGAGGCGTTGTTTCTCTGTGTGCCTATGTGTGTGTCTCTCTCTCTCTGTGTCTCTGTGTTATCTCTCTCTGCTTATGTGTCTGTCTATGCGTCTCTGTGTCTGTGTTTTGTCTCTCTCTCAAATTTAGCAATCTTTGGAAGAACATAATCAACCAGGTAGGGGGCCTCTCTACGCCAGTAGGAAGTCCGTTTGGCTGAACATTTGCTTTGGGTCAGTGCTTCCTAATTTCGGTCATTATACTTGTAATCAATTACTTAAGCAACTGATAACACCCGCATTTCAAATCCCAAGTCCACTCAACTCGATGTCTGTTATGTTTGTATGCGTGCATGTGGCAGGCTCAGCGGGCGAGAGCACAGCGTGTTCACCGGCGTGGCGTTGGTCGAGTGCTGCGTTCGCGAGGGTAAGGCGTAACATGACCGTTTCTCCTAGGCTGGCCAGACAGTCCAGGACAATGTATCATAGAAGATGTGGCCAGGTGGTTCAGCAGTTGGGGCCCTAAGCCGGCACCACAGAGATCCTGGGTTCGAATCTAGGCTTAATTCGCCTGTGATGAAAGCAAGTTATCAAGTTTTGTGAGCCGATAGTCTCAGCCGCTAAACAGATGAATGCAGATTAAAAAAAATCGGGTTTTCACTTAATTAAATTAAATTCCAATACTGACAATTAAGCATTTCCATCGCGCATTCATTCGGGAGGGACCGAGGCACCAGTTTAAGAGGGGGTGGAAGGTGGCCAAGGGGTGCCAGTTCATCACTACTACTTGGCCCATGCCAAGCGTAGTGGGTCTGTCTGCTATCTCTGTTAACCCATAACACCCGGGTCTCTCCCATGATCTCCAGCCAGCACATCTTCCACACTTCACGTGGTCTCAAAGTTGCACGTAAATTGCCACAATCTTTGTTATGTCACCGTGGCTTAGTGGTGAGTGGCGGCAGTTGTGCATTTGTGCCGATGTGTTTCTGTGCGTGTGTGCAGGCAAGTTACAGACCAGCGTAGTGCAGTTTCACGAGGAGACGCGAGTGAAGTTTGCAGAGCTCTCGGAAGAGTTGCTTTGGGAGTACATCGACAGCGGAGAACCAATGTGAGCGAGTAGGCCTGTAGTGATTACACATAAAATTTGGAACTTTGGGCCAATACGGTCCAACAGTTTCAACCACATGTAAATGTTGGCTCAATGTTGGTGTGTTTAACAACGTAGCTTCACCCAGCGATTCTGTCATGCTGGTTGGTGAAGGTAGGGAGCACACACGTGAGCATAGGAATACAGAACAGTGGCTTTCATATTCTTTGGGTCTTTGTGTAAAACCACGTAGATAGAAAATGTATACGTTTAGATTGCAACACAAGCAATCGTCATCAGGTGAATCAGGCTTCTTGGAAAGGAGGTTGAACTAGAAAAACAGGTTATCTTTGCATTTATCTAACGTGGCAGCTGAAGAGGCTGTCATGTTATCTACATGGTCCAAATCAGATGTTTACATTTTTTCTGTCAATGTTAAATGTGATTGCAAGAGAGTCTTGTCCTAGTTCAAATCGGAGCAATCTTATTCTCTCTGAGATCAGGGCTAGGCCGGCCCTGAACAAGATCCGTTTAGCATTCGGAGAAGTGACAGCAGCAGATCTCTTCAGAAAAGTGAGTGACTCGATCAGATGAGCCTTCTTGTCTCGAAGTCTTTTAAAAGATCTAATAGTTGTCTCCACTGCCCTCTGCTGCCCACATCGTAGCCCCACATCATCCTATGCCAACCTGCTGTACATCGTGGTCGCCCATTCAAGCACTTCCCAGGCTGAACCTGCTTGGCTTCCTACATCTGGCAAGAGTTGCTTTTGACCAACTTACCCAATTGTAAATTATCACCCCTTATGTTAAAGCAGTTTGGCCTGGTGTATTGGATAGAGCACGCAACTTGCAATCAGAAGCATGCTAGTTAAATTCCCATTTGGGTATCCGCTCCGGCCCATCATCCCTCTGAAGTTATTAAAATAAATACCACTTTGTAGTAAGTCATCGGTGGCTATTGTCAGGTTTGTTGTCGCCAAAAAAACACGGCATTTCCACCGCTGGTCAGAGCCACTCACGGAGAGCAGTGTTCTACTATTGCTCATTTGAACAGCCTAGACGACTGTCGATAGACAGTTTGAATTTGAAACTGAAACACAATCATTATCTTGGAGATACATACATTGGCTGTGTCCCAGACTGTTGGACATGATTATGAAGTATTGTTCACATTCAGGACAGTTGAGGTGACTGGGTGACTCAGAGTTTAGAGCGCTGGGCTGGCACCACTGAGATCCTGGGTTCGAATTCAGCCACTGCCTGTGTTTAAACCAGGTTCTTCTGAAGTATAGTGCACCTGTGGTCTCAGCGTAATAACTAATCACCGCACGATTATATTTTTCCATTTTGCAACATTTCGGTTTTACGGCCATACAACAATCATCCATACTGCACGGCATGTGGTAAGGTGCACCACCCTTAGTTTGGATAGGAAGACCCTTGAAGGATCTCAGAAGTGGTTTTGCGATGGCAACTCCGGGGGCAGTTTGCTTACTACAGGTGAATCTGCACTTAACTTTGGCTAAATCCCCACCGTAGGTTTCACTGCCAAGTACTCTGGTCCCTGCTATGTATACCAGAGGTCACTTGATTGTACTTTTGTGGTTTCACCTTCTGCAGGCCAAGCCCTAACACACACAGGGTTGAGCATTGCAAGAGTTCTGAAAGTAGACTTTGTTTCAAGTCGTGACTACGATAGCATAATTGGACTAAAGTCCAGAATAATACCTCTATTCATAAACGAGTTATTACTGGCCCAGTCATTCCTAATCGACAGCCATTGTTTTAGCACTGCTGGATTAAGGCTTTCCCGGTGCTATCGCCATCCTTTACAATCCAGCACTGCTTTACTATCCATCTGACCCCGACATGAGAACTGATCTCATCGCTCCATCTCAGCGGCGGTCGTCCCCTTGGATGCGTTCTCTCTGCGTGGCTTCCATGGTCACCGGTCTTGTTTGTCGGCCATTAGTCAATCCTGCTACGCGTCCTACCCAGGCCCATTCACTTCTCTTCATAGTCAACGTGATGCATCTCTCGTATTTGAGTTCCCTGATACTCATTTTACTTCTTCTGTCTTTCCCTAATTCCAAGCACGCATCTCTCCTCACTTAATTTCATTTCCTGCATTCATTTAATTTTCCTGCAGTATCGATGCCTCTGATCCATGCGTCATGGCTGGCAGTATGCGCTCACTGAAAAAGTTCTGCACGCACATCGATATGCCGTTTTCCCAGACAGCTCGCATGATGCAATTAACCAAAGTAAAACTAAACTAGATTCTGAGTTTTATTTAAACATAGGCATTGGTTATGTTTATTTTCATTATCATGTAACTCTCAGCCGAGTTATCATTGCGTGCGTCTGTTTATCATTAACAACAACCGTGGGTCAGTGTTCAATGGGACAGTGATATCGTATTACATTTCTCTTGGCCAGTAGCGTAACCAGACTCATAAGCCCCCTCACCTTTATACAGTGAGATGCAATGCACAGATTTTAAGCATTACCAAATGTTAGGTTACCAAACCATCCCATGAACTCTGATCCCTAGTGTGATCAAAGTATGTTAACTTGGATTGTCATGTGACGTAGTGTGAGCAAAATATGTTTTGTGTTAAAAGTCCAGTATCAGCAATAGCCACAACCCAATTATTCTTCACCTCGATTCGGAGAACCATAACAATTTGGGGTTGCTATTCATTTTATAATCTATTATGTTTTGTCGCATGTGTGCCATCTCATTTGTATTGTCTGACTCTTATGTTGTCTCATTTGTTTCAGCTTCCCAGTAAACATATAACGTTTGTCCAACCGTTTCAACCACATGATGTGGGCCCAACATGTGTTTGCTGGGTTATTTTCCTATTTATAAGTTATAGTTTTAAAATTATTGGGTACATAATTCGTTACGTTTTTGCTATGCACGCACCATTCGGCACCCTGGGCACCCTGCAAAAGGGTTGTTCTATCACAGGAGTGCAGTGCTGAGTCAGATCCCCACGTGGATTCTCCATCTCATGACATGGTGTCATGTATTACGATTTTACCACTGCTATATTATTTGTGTAGGGGTGTTAGAGAGAGAACCGTTATGCATGGCAGCTTATGGGAAACAAACACAGTGGGCGGGGCTACGTGAGTGCACGGGGGGGGTGCTCTCAACGACGTCCGCACCAGGCAGCCCGGGGCCCCACCCCTCAGCGGGGGTGAAGTATAAAGGGGGATGTGTCAAAGGGCTCGGGGCAGAATGTTAAAGCTAAACCAGTGAAGACCGAAGATCGTCTAGCTAGAGCCCTGGACTCCCCTGGGACGCCGCCCTTGTCAGGGCCGCGCAGGACCGAGCCAGCGGCGTGGTCCCGAGAACCAGAGCTAGTGCTCTGGGACTCCGGGTACCGTAGCCCGACTTACCAGTGTCGGGCCAGACAGCCTCCCCTAGCCCGTTAGTGGAGGACTAGGAGGTAGGTCAGAGATAGCTAGCAGTGTATTCCCAGCTAGCCGGGTGAGGGGGCCGATACCCCCTCTAGTATTGTATGTCCACAGTTGTGACTACTTGTACGGAATAAATACGTGTGCCTCACCAACGGTGTCCAAGAGTCATCAACGGTACTTCATCTGGTGTCAGAACAACTACGAACATGGACACGCGCCAGACAGCTCGAGCCGGAGTACCGCAGGTGGAGGACACCGCTGAAATTGTCGAGCCCGAGACGGCTCAACAAGACATCGTGTAGCCGGGGCCGGACGCATTCTTACCGGGGCATCAGGATGAAGAGGAGCCGCCATCAGAAGGGCTGAGGCTGGCTCACGCGAGGCTGGCGGAGCTGCTTTACGCCGCTGCCGCCACACTCGAACACATCACGCGGCTGGGGGCTGGTGGACCACCACGGGGCGAGGAGAACCGACGTCCGATGCGCCTTCCCGCCATCTCAACGGATTCAAACTTTGAATCTCCCGCCATCGCCGCAGCAGCTGCTGAGGGCGTGGCCGGCCTGAACCTCGGGTCCAACATCGCTCTCGCTGGGGCTGCCGCGTCACCGCCAGCGGAGGGAGCGTCATCACGGCTGCGACAGGCGATACCATCTGCCGTTCGCGCCGAAGCGCAGCCGAGTTACGGGGACCAGGGAATTCTGCTGGGACCATCTAGGGCCGGGGTTAGTGGACCTCATTTGATTCCGGCCCAGACCGTCGTAAGAGGGGACGGGGACCCTTTCATCGCGGTCCTCAATGTGGGGTCGTAGACAGTGGTAGTTCCTCAAGGGACGGTGCTTGCTCACGCGACGCCGGTGCCCTGCGAGGAACCTGTTGCGAATCACGTCGGCACTGCTCCCCGGCCGCACCCACATTCGGACAGCGATGGAGGGTGGCTCGATGCGCTTTGTGCGGGATCGACGGACCTGTCAAATTCAGAGCGCCAACAGCTTAGAACGCTACTGCGGGAATTTTCCGACGTTTTCAGTCGGGACAAATACGATTTGGGTTGCACTCATCTGCTGCGTCACCATATTGACACGGGTGACAGCGCGCCAATACGCCAGAATCCGTTTCGGTTAAGTCCCGCCGAAAAGGACCATGTCAAATCGGCTATTGATGACATGTTAGCCACCGACATCATTTCTCCTTCCACCAGCCCTTGGGGAGCGCCGATTGTCCTGGTTAAAAAGCAGGACGGCTCGTTGCGGTTTTGCGTTGATTTTCGGCGCCTTAACAAAATTTCGGTTGCCGACGCATACCCGCTCCCACGGATGGACGAATCGCTGGACGCCTTGGCGGGAGCGCGATTCTTCTCCACACTGGATTTACTTTCGGGATTCTGGCAGCTTCCTCTGGACGATGATTCAAAGCCTAAAACTGCTTTCCGTACACCGCACGGCCTATTCCAATTCAACCGGTTGCCGATGGGCTTACACTCAGCGCCGGCAACTTTCCAGCGTTTGATGGAATTGGTTTTGGCTGGATTGCAATGGGAGTCGTGCCTGATTTATTTGGATGACGTTATCGTCTTTAGTAAAACTTTTGACGAACATCTCCAGAGGTTGCGGGCGGTTTTCCTAAAGATGCGGGCTGCTAATTTGAAATTCAAACCCCAAAAATGTCATTTGTTACGCGATTCGGTGTGTTATTTGGGGCACATCGTGGGGCGCTCAGGTATTGCTACCGATCCCGCCAAAACGCAGTGTGTCAGCTCCTGGCCGACTCCCACCTCGGTGGGAGAGGTCAGGAGTTTCATTGGCTTCGCGTCGTATTACCGACGGTTCGTCGCTGATTTTGCGACGATTGCCAAACCCCGACACGCTTTAACATCAAAAGGGGTTCGGTTCCACTGGGGTCAGGAGGAGGAGGCTGCTTTCTGCTCCCTTCGGGACGCCCTGGTAAAAGCTCCTCCCTTGATTTACCCCGATTTTTCGGAACCATTTTTGCTCGACACCGATGCGAGCAACACGGGTATTGGGGGCGTGCTTTCCCAGGTGGTTGACGGCGTGGAACGGGTGGTTGCGTACGGCAGTCGGGTGTTGTCTCCAGCGGAGCAAAGATATTGTGTCACCCGTAGGGAACTGTTGGCAATTGTCTATTTCATCCAACAGTATCGCCCATATCTGTACGGTCGGCATTTCACCGTCCGCACAGATCATGCGGCACTGCAGTACGCCCTGCGAGTTCAACAGCCATCGGGACAATTGTCCCGATGGTTGGAGATCCTCCAGGATTTTGATTTCGAAACCACCTACCGTAAGGGCGTTCGCCACACCAACGCGGACGCTCTGTCGCGCATGCCAACCACCTCCGAATGTGCATGCCTCCTGGGGTCGGGACGTTGCAAGCCAGCAGGGGACATGCCGGTTCCGGTCCTGGCGGCCGCCGCCGCCGACGAAACATTGCTTCCAAATTCTATCGCACAACAGGGAAAAGATTCCCTGCTGGGTTTGCCTGTTAATGAATGGGGGCGCCTCCAGATGGAGGATACCTCCCTCCTCGCGTCGCGTCGTCGCGCCGGGGAGGCGGGGCGGGGGACGGGTGATGCCGACGCATGGGAAATGCACGCGGGGTTGCTGATGCATTGGGACGGGAAATCCCATCGACACCGGCTGGTGGTCCCTTCTGGGTTACGGGGTAGGGTGGTGTGGGCTGCTCATGAGCGCCTCCTCCACCTGGGTACCCAAAAGACCCTCGCCTTGCTCCAGCTTGATTTTTTTTGGCCAGGCATGACGAGGGATGTCGCAGATCTGTTGGCATCATGCCCTCGGTGTGCGCAGCGAAAACCACCAGCACGGGAGTCAAACCCGCCTTTGCAGTCTATCAGAGTCTCCAGAGTGAACGAACTTGTCGCGCTGGATATTCTGGGGCCATTTCCCGCCACCCCTAGGGGCAATAGATATTTGTTGACCGGGGTGGAATACTTTACGCGCTGGCGTATGGCCTGGCCCCTGGCCAACCAGTCGGCAGCAGCCATCGTGGAGGCCTTTGTCCAAGGTTACGTCATGGACAAAGGTGCTCCGGAGCGGCTGCTGACCGACCAGGGAAAACATTTTTCCGGCAAACTCCTCCAACAGGTCTGTGAGCTCCTGGGAACGAAAAAAATTTGTACCTCTCCCTATCACCCGCAAACTGACGGGATGGTCGAGCGTCTGCATCGAACCATCACGTCTATGTTGTCGCAGCAGGTTTCGGACTCACAGACCGATTGGGACTTGCAAATTCAAGGGGTCCTGGCAGCATACAGATTGGCCCCCCATGCTGCGACGGGATTTTCACCCTTCTTCCTCATGTCTGGCCGCGAACCTGACCCACCTGTTCGGGCACAGCTGCAGATCCCCGCGCCGCTGGGAAAAACTAAATTGGCCCACCATGTTAAATTTAACCTTGCGAAATTGACTGAGGCACGGGATGCTGCCATGCTAAATTCCAACAGGCGTCAGAAAGCGAATGAGCGCCTCAGACTGGGTCGCGCGCACGTGCTACAGTGGAAGCCGGGGGACAGGGCATGGCTGCACTGTCCCCAGGTACCACTCGCGACCTCCTCAAAACTGGTGCGGCCGTGGCGGGGCCCCGTCGAGGTGGTCGAGGTTTTGCGGCCTCAGTGCGTTCGCATCAAATGGGGGAAGCGCCGGTGGTTTGTGCACCCCTCTAGGCTGAAACCCTTCGTTGCGGTGCGAGGCCCCACTCCACACACGCGTGGCCAAACATGTGGGGGGTCGGCCGACTCAAAGGGTCCGTCTCTGCTGCTCTCGCCTGACGTGTTGCCGGCTGTCCCGCCCCCAGGTGCACCAGGAATGACGGGCTCCCGCCCAACAACCCCTACGGGGGATGCCGAGGGTCTCGCAACATCAAGCGCAGACTCACTTCGAAATGGACAGCTGCCACCGGATGGTCCGCCATCCGGGGTTGCCCCGTGTGACGGGCCTGCGGCAAGGACGCGCGCAAGAATGCGCAGACTCTTGTGATGCACAAAAAGAAGAATTTTATTTTTTATTTTCACGTGTATGGTTACTGTGCGCTGCGTCGGTGGTGTGCTCCTGGCACATTGTGTTGTGTTGTGTGTGTGTTGGGGGTTCCTTGCGATTTGTATATACGTTGCTTTTACGGAATTCGTATTTATTCGGGGGGGGTGCGTCGGGTTGTTTTCCCTTCTGGGTTTTCTGGTTCTTGTTGTTCTCTTCGCGTTATGTTGAAAAATAGTGAGGCACACGCGCGGTCAGGGGGTAAATGCGCTTTTATTGTCGTTTTTTTTGTATGTTGGCAGCCGGGACGGCTGCAAGCTATGCGGGGGGGGTGATGTAGGGGTGTTAGAGAGAGAGCCGTTATGCATGGCAGCTTATGGGAAACAAACACAGTGGGCGGGGCTACGTGAGTGCACGGGGGGGGTGCTCTCAACGACGTCCGCACCAGGCAGCCCGGGGCCCCACCCCTCAGCGGGGGTGGAGTATAAAGGGGGATGTGTCAGAGGGCTCGGGGCAGAATGTTAAAGCTAAACCAGTGAAGACCGAAGATCGTCTAGCTAGAGCCCTGGACTCCCCTGGGACGCCGCCCTTGTCAGGGCCGCGCAGGACTGAGCCAGCGGCGTGGTCCCGAGAACCAGAGCTAGTGCTCTGGGACTCCGGGTACCGTAGCCCGACTTACCAGTGTCGGGCCAGACAGCCTCCCCTAGCCCGTTAGTGGAGGACTAGGAGGTAGGTCAGAGATAGCTAGCAGTGTATTCCCAGCTAGCCGGGTGAGGGGGCCGATACCCCCTCTAGTATTGTATGTCCACAGTTGTGACTACTTGTACGGAATAAATACGTGTGCCTCACCAACGGTGTCCAAGAGTCATCAACGGTACTTCATTTGTACAAATTGTGAATAATCAGTTCTTAAACAATGTAATGCGGCATGTATTGCGAGCATGATTTTTTTTACTTTAAACCTTTTGTCAAGCAAATTTGTTGTAGAAATCTGGTCAAACTTATCAAAGCGTTGCCAAACTTTGGAGATAGAAAACAGCACGAAATGTATTCGCCTTGCTGGCCAGTGTGACTATGTCATCATGTGTGATGTCATCTTGCGTTGTAACTCGTCATGGATAGCATTTTAGAATCCATTAAAAAAATTTACCCACGGCACACCACGGGAAGGGGAGTAGAGTCGATATAATTTACAGAGAAAGCAAGAGGAACGGACGTCAGGATGGAAGTCCCCAAGACAGACAAAGGAGCACGAGGCAGGAAGAGGAGGAGGGGAGAAGGAATGACTGGGCCAAGTTGTCACTGACGATGTGATGGTGGTGATGATATGAATCGGAAGAGAGGGGGGAGAGAGAAGGAAGGAGCAAGCTGTCTTTACAGGGAGCAGCGAGGATGGATTCAGAGAGGAGGGGTGGCCATATACAAGTCCCGAGATTTCAGGAATGCTTGAGCTGAATTTCGATTTAAAGCTTTCGTGACTGCAGGGATTCATCTTCTTGGTTTTTTCGGTAAAGTCACGTAGAAGGGAAGTAATAAAATAATAAAAATAAAACATAATTGTTTCATTTTATTATGTTTTATTTTTATTATTTTATTACTTCCCTTCTACGTGACTTTACCGAAAAAACCAAGAAGATGCTTGAGCTGAATTATATATATGTACAGGATTCTCTGCTATACATAAGGGATGTGTACCTGGGAAATGTTACAGACAGTCCTCGACTTACGAACGCTTCATTTATGAACGTCTGTACTTACAAACCAGCTTCCATGAAATATAAAAAATATAACATTGACTTGAAACGCGAACTCGCAATTCCAAACTGAACTTCGGAACTATTTTGTTCAGAGGAGCGATCCTCCATGAGGTGTAATGAGTCGGCCTCGCACTGGGAGTGTTTACGCGTGTGTGAAAGTGTGATTGTGTGCGAAGCGGTAGTGTAGCGGTTAGCGTGCTGCGCTACGAAAGCGGCGACCCGAGTTCAATTCTTGCTCATGGCCAGCACCAGTACCTGGTGTGGTGCGTAAACATCATCACTGGGGAGACAAAGGCGGCCAGGCATGGCGTTGGCCATTCACCCCCTCATGTGCTGTGCCGGCCTTCATCAGCGCTGCTCGCAAACAGCTTGCCTCAACAGCCTGTTAAGGCTACACGGGAGATCATTGTGTGCGTCTTTGTGTGTGTGTGTGTCTGTGTGCGCGCGTGCCCCGTGTCTGTGTGTATAATTGTGGTGACTAGCTTGTTGTCCGACAAGCTAGCAGTATTTTTTTTACAGCGTTGCATGTAAATCTACAATATTTCTTAATTATGAGTGTAACAATGCTTCCCTTTGTGTTAAACCTTAACACATTTCATGACACTGACCTTAGGGGTCGTCCATAAATGACGTCACACGATTTTTGACCCCCCCCCCCCGCTTCGTCACACGGCGTCACAAAAGTCAGACCCCCCCACAAATATGACGTCACAAAACGCTGCCCCCCCCCCCCAAAAATAAAACATGCTTCAAATCGCTTTAAACTATTGTCATTGTAGTGCATATTTAATGTGCCGCTGCACCCTGATGTTGTAGGAGAAAACATTTATTAAAAAGTCTATTTAATTAAGTAGAACGTGTTGTCTATATTTAAAGTTGCACATTTTGATGTGACGTCACATTTCTCAAACCCCCCCTCGTCACATCGTCACGAATGTCTGACCCCCCCCCCCCCAGGTGCATGACGTCATTTATGGACGGCGCCTTATCGGAATTTTAGTAGTGCATTGTTGTGTTCCGATTCTAAATTACACTGATTTTCCCATATACATCATGTTAAAATCAGTGGTTATGTTCCTATCTGAAATTTCTGTGGGAAAAAAACGTGAATAAATGTCGGTGTACAAAAATGCATGTGATTTTAATAAATACAAATCGAGATGGTTGAAGAGCTTGCTAATTGAGGCCTCTTGGGGTGAGCAATGCTGGAGTTATGCAAACTAAGGGGTGGGATCAGCTGCCTCTTCATCTGACGATTAAGCTGGAGCTACAGGATTGTTCACCAACGGTAGCTGCCTCTCTTCTGTGCTCTCCTCTGGCCCTTCTGGCTCGATTGCAGAACGTTTACAAATCCATCCAAAGACAGCTGGGACAGAATGTTTGTTCTGCTGTTGGCACAGCTCCTTTTAGCAGTGAAAGCTACTGGTCAATGTCCTGTTAACTCTAGAGCTGCGTTCTCTGGATCATCCTCTCTGAAGGTGTCTATTGCTGCTTCCAAATAAATAAATAAAAGCCTCCTGATAATCTTTTTAAAGTTAATATTTTTGGTGGTGGTGATGTCGTTTTATTGTCCTCTTCCTCAGCTCGTACTTGTCCCAACTGCATAAAAATAATTCAAAATATTTATACAGGAGGAATCCGATGAGCTATAAAGCTCTTTTACACAGACGTCCAGTAAGGGCAGGTCAGAATGTTACAACAAATAAGACAAAAACACAGAAGGAGTGTAGGAAAGGTAAACAACTCACTTTGAAAAAATATACAAATAAAACTAAACTTTTATTTTACCAGGTAAAGCCCAGAGCTATTGGCTTCTCTTTCAAAAGCGACCTGGCCACAAGTAATAGCTCAACGAAGTGGTTTATCATGTGGAAATTTATAGCAGCAAAATAATCTATATGCATATTTATAAAAACCGGAGGACCCGGAGAAAAAATCCACGCGACCATGGGGAGAGCAGGCGTCAGGGTCAGGATTGGACTCTCGACCTGTATACAAGGAGAGGAACATAACATCACACCACCATAGCAAATTGCATCAGTACATCAATTCCAAAGCTTGGTAAAGGCAGTAAAACAATAGCAAAAACAGTCCTTGACCACACCAAGACAACACAATCCCTCAATGAAATTGTACATAAACATTTAACTATCGATACATTGTTAAGAGTAAAATTTACAAATCACATTGGCAAATGTGGCTGTATCCAGCATGAATCTTCTGCTTCAGAATATCATGATGTCAGGGGAGGAAATGAGGTCGTTTCAGATCCTCATTTGACAGATCCTCGCCGTGGAACTCGAGCAACCCTATGATGTCCGACTTCTTGACATTGCCAGCTCCAACTTTACTCTGCCACATGGATGGATTGTCCTCCACGTGGCAGAGGGATTTTCAGTGGTACTCGCTAATTGAAAACAGTTGGTATTGCATCGAAAAATAGTCCGCTTTTATTGCGTACGTTACGAGTAAAAAAAAAACGCATATTCGAAACGGTACACTTATAAGGAAATATGTTCCGTAATTGCAATAATTTGTAGTGGATGATTCCTGTACGTGATGGATATGCGTGTTTTTTCTTGTCAAGGGACAAGGCGGGCGGATATGGAATCCAGGCGCTGGGCGGGATGTTCGTGGAGAGTATCCACGGAGATTTCCTCAATGTGGTGGGGTTGCCCCTCCACCACGTCTTCCGCAAGTTCGGAGAGCTCTACAACTGCGAAGCTGCCACAGTGAGTAACGCACCCCAGTTTCACGCGGCCCACTACAAATATAAACCTGGAAGGAATTTTTGGGAGAGGTCCTCTGTGAAAAATTTCTTCCAGGGCCAGTGCACTGGGGTGTACTGCTTGGTGAGATTTCCAAATGGATTCTACGTATTGGGACGTGGTGCTGACATGATACCTCTGTAGTGGGTTGTGTAGAACTTGGCATGCCAGAGCTACCTCTGAAATCCCTTCAAGTGATCTTAATTCAACGGTGTGGGGGGACAGCACTTTCACATCTACCCTGTTTCAGAACAACGTTTCTCGCATGGTAGTCCAAGTTATATTTATGACTGAATCATGCCATGTGTGAGTGACATGCCATTCCTTGAACGATCTGCCCAGTACATTTTAATAATTAACAAAGCTGGTTAGACATTGTGCTATGAACTCGGTGACAGTTTGAACTGGTCCTGGCTCTGGTTTTCACCAACCCGCATCGACCAGTGTGGTGAAGTATGGTCAAACCTCACGACCGATAGTTGGGAGGCCTTAAACCAGCAGCAGCGAATTGATAAAGGGCTGTAGTTTGTTAATTTACTTTAATGGTGTACAATACAGTTTGGAATTAAACAGCATCCAGATGCAACCGCATCTCAAATGCCACAGCCACAGTTGCATTTAAACACGGGTCTTGCATTTCACATAATGGCGAGGACCCGTGGAAATAAACTCGATTGCTGTGGCAAAGGAATTGTACTTTTGACCGGTGCTTGGCTCTGGTGGTTGTATTGCAACGACTCTGCTGACAGTGCTGATTGTGCAATTGTGTTGACGCAGCCCTTAGTTGGCGATCCTGCTGGGCCTGTCTCTGCCGTGCCCAATGGCGCTGCCGTGTGTGGGGGAGGAGACAAAAAGGGGACGGCCCGGCGAACGCTAGCAGCGGCGCAAGCAGAGGCAACGGCTACGTCTATCTGAGCACCGACCCGGCCGATGTTGGGTCATCGTCGTGCTGCCTTCCGGCATATGGCGCCCCATTATCATTAAGTCCTTTTTGCATGAAGTTGAAATCAATTCAGTTCAGCTGATTAGGCTGAACCAGGGTTTCCCAAACTGCAGTCCTGGAAAATCCACCATGCCCCACCTTTCTGTGTCTGCCAGTGTCCATCCGTGTAAAATGCAAGTAAAGTCGTTAAACACTGCACTTGCCTAATGCTTGCTGATTGCCTTGTGTTATTAGAACAGCGCAAATACCAAATTAACTCATGATTATGAGAACATTAGTGTCTGCTCACAGGCCAAACAAATGGAATTGGCCAAATATTCCTTCAGAGGGTCCTCTTGAACATGCTTCCTAAAGGGTATTATTATTATGATTGATATCACTATTTTAAGGTTTTATTTTAAAAAAAAAACTTGTTTTAAATCGATTCATATTATTTCATGTAAAAAGGGCCATTGGTTAAATTGTAAAGGTCTCAAGTGATCTCCTGCCATCAAATCGAAGTGGCAGAATTCTTCGGCGTCAAATCTTGGAATATAGGCCCAAAACACAACACCATCATAATCACTTACACCAACCGCAGTCCAGCCATGTGGTACAGCAGTTAAGAAAGCTCAACTCACAGTTGGGATGTAGCGAGTCCAAATTCCAATTGCAGAGTGAATCCGCATGTGGTCTCTATAGTTTGTGGGAAATTAACAGTAGGTTCTTCTATAGAGAGATTAGCCCCTGCCATGGGAATGTGGGATTAATCATGAATGGCTCAGGGTTGTCAATCGAAATGAGTGCCGCCCTAATTTTGTTTGCACAGGGAGACGCTGACCTTTGACACAGATGACAGAAAAACAAAGTAGGCCGGGAAAGATGGCAATAGTTTGGGGAGATCTTCATTCAACAGTAGATTGATCAAGGCTGGTGACGACGGTAATAGTATAAGTGATTCGAAGATAATATATCAAGAAATTTTGAAACGCAACATTTTTTTGTTTAGTTTTAAGTTATTTCAGCTCCCAAAAAAATATGGCCTGAATTAACCTGCTTTTATGCAGGGCTGGATCAGCCTGAACGTTTGACATTGCTTTTGGCCTCGCTCAAGACAATAAAAAAAATATACAATTACAATCATCAGTGAAACAAATAATATGCCTCTGGTGGAGTTGTGACCATTAAGCTGATGAGGAGTGAGCAGAACCCACTACCTGTTAATAGTTGTAATGTTGGTGTCTGTTGACGTGTTTTTCAAGTTTAATTTATTAGGTATAGCCCTGTGAGCCATGCGGCTCTTGAGTCGGGTGCAACCGCAACAAACAAAATATGAACAGAGAACATCTTAAAGCGACGACGCGCAACAGAAACATCCTGGATAAACCAGGAAATCCTCCAGAAAAAAATACACCGTATTACAACGCTGTGTGCAAAAATCCCAGTATGATGCAAGTCAAACAATAACAACCATAAGACATTTCGATTTAAAGCTTTCGTGACTGCAGGGATTCATCTTCTTGACTTTACCGAAAGAACCAAGAAGATGAACCATAAGACAATTTAGATTTAATTTATCAGGCCAACTCCGCACTTCCGCAAGAAACATGGCTTAACCATATGTTTTCGAAATCACCAAAATATAGCTATAAAGACAATGTAACAACAGTAATCATAGGAACTGTGATTCAAATGTAACAATAAACGATATACATAACATGTACGACCAAACTTGCAGCCACAGCTGGCAGCATGACACTCCCATTGTATGATGTGTGAGTGAGGCAGTGGTAGTGTGAGTGAGTGTATGATGTTGTGAGTCAGCGTATGATGAGTGAGTCAGTGGTAGTGTGAGTGAGTGTATGATGTGCGAGTCGGCGTATGATGAGTGAGTGTATCACGGCATCCTCCCCGCCATCACGGCCTCCTCCCCGCCATCACGGCCTCCTCCACGCCATCACGGCCTCCTCCACGCCATCACCGCCTTCTCCACGCCATCACGGCCTTCTCCACGCCATCACGGTCTCCTCCACGCCATCACGGCCTCCACGCCATCACGGCCTCCTCAAGGTCAGGGTTCTTGAAGTAGATTTAACAGCGGGTCACGTAACCAAATTTGCATGCGCTGCCAGTTTCAAGTTTTGTGAAGGCTATGTGATGTCACGCATCACTGCAACAGACGTTATTATGTTACGTGGCATCGTGGCGTCGTGACACATGTACATGTGACCACTAATCTGTACCTCCTGTATCCAGGTGTCTTCATCTCTTCTTTATGCCATATCCAGGTCTCTCATCTCACAGCTCTCTGTATTCTCTTGATACGTCAGCGACCAAGATCTCTCGGCGGGTGACTCCAAGAGTATTCACGACCTGAATTTGTCTCGTAGGTCCCCAGTTTAAGAACCCTGCATGAGGTTTCATTTGAAATTCATGGTCCGAGGCTGTGCTTGTAAGTGGTTGTAGCCTGTGTATTGTAATAGTTTTCTCTTCTGCGTTTCACTGTAGTGTAGTCGTATGGTATTCTAAATCTCGGTAGGGACCTTTGGTTTGGCTCACCACACCAAAATATTTGGCCACGTGGCGAGGGCTGCACGATCCTTGCCGCGTGCCTGAGTGTCGCTCCCTCTTTGGGAAACTTGCTTAGACCATCTTCGGTGGAAGTACCGCACGTGTGCAGTGAGTGGTTCACCTGTGTATCTCTGCCAATCAGCCTACCCACAAAGCGGAGTTGAGTCTGTCTGGAAGAAGGGCATAACCAGTTTTACAGTTTTAAGTTTAAATGTTGTGAAGAGCCATTTCAATGCAGGAATACTGATATCGAGCTTGGTGTTACAGAATCAAATCACAGGCAGTACAATTCCACAGCTATACGAGCCTGATTGTAATTAATTTTTACCTGTATCAATTAAAATATAATCCTGGTTATATGAGGGTGCATTTATTTTTGTAAAACACGTGGAGCTCGCACACCATTGATTGGGGAGGGGGATTCTCTGGTTTCCCCTTCAATCCTAAAAAGTCAAACCAATGCTGGAGAGATAACTTGGTCAAACTCCTCATTGACGCAGGAGCCTCCTGAAAGAGAGTCTTGAGACTCGGTGAAGCATTCCTGGTTAAATAAAGCGTATTGTATTTTTCGATTTCAAGCTTTCGTGACTGCAGGGGTTCATCTTCTTGGTTCTTTCGGTAAAGTAACGTAGAAGGAAAATAATAAAATAATAAAAATAAAACATAATTAAATAATTCTCACGACGTTTCGGCCACAACGCAAGCAGCCGTCTTCAGGTGGAGAACAGGTCTGTCGAGAAGGCATTCAGACTCTGCTTTCTCGACAGACCTCTTCTCCATCTGAAGACGGCTCGTTGACTTTACCGAAAGAACCAAGAAGATAAAGCGTATTGTGTTTTACTATTTACTGAATTATATTTTAAAAATGCCGATGATGAAATCACCTGGATTCATTCGCCCGTTCGTGTCAGCAGCTAAGCAAAGTTGATCCTGGATAGTCCATGGAAGGATGATCACCATACAGACTAAAGGAACCATAATTAAAACTCATCTGCCAATAGGGAACTTTGCATGCCAATTTAAAAAGTGTTAAAACATTGTTAAAATATAATTCTCATCAAGCCTGGTGGTCTATCTTCTAGCCTATGTGCTATGAAGAAGGGCAATCGCCTGAAAAGTCTTATTTTTTCCTCTAAAGGCCAGTGCTGTTGACGGACGTTGTTATGGCAAACGGAGCCTTGTATTGCGGGTCTACGTGGTGGCAGCAGAGGACAGTGAAGTAGTATCCATTGTACATTAACTTCTTTCGCACCGCACGTAATCAACCGTGCTAATCGGAGGTTTATATCTCTGCTCCCAGTCCACCGCATTGACCAGCGTGGTGAAGTATGGTCAACTAATGTCCTGTGGGGTCAACAGTGTGGAGAGGCCCTCGCCCATCCTCGCATGTCCAATAAAAATGTTACTTTTTGCTTTCATAGATTACCAATCGGGACGGAAGGCCGCGTATGGTGGGATAAAGTGTAGGTAACTCCCACTTCTTCCCAGGCCCCGTCCAGCGTAGAAGAGTAGGCCAATCACCAAGCGAGGGTGTCTCGTGCTTCCTCCGGTGGAGGCCCTTTTGTCAGCAGTTGTGAGAGCAAGGCACTTGCAGGGTTGCGCCTTTGCCCATGCGGTAGTGCAGCAATGGGCGCGCTGCGCTACGAACCCGGCACCCAAGCTCTATTCCCCCACTCACAGCCACCAACACCAGTGACGACTATCTGGACCTCCTCTAGGTCGACTCAGTCTGAAGTGAGTACCTGGTGCGGTGTGTAAACATCGCCACTAGGGAGACAAAGGCGGCCGGGCATGGTGCTGGCCACCCACCCCTTGTGTGCCGTGCCGGCCTTCATAGGCGCTGCCCGCTGACAGCGCTTGCCCCAGCAGTCCAAGGCTACAGAACGGGAGATCTGTCTACACTACAATATATAAAGTGTCGCTGCAATGACAGCTCTGTGTGAACATCACTTCGGAAAAGCATTATGAACCTAAGAACCGATTTGCTTTTACTAAATCATAAAAAGACACCGACCGGGGGTGGGAGGCGCGGGGGAGGGGGGATGAGGGGGAGCGCGGGGGGGAGGAGGGGGGCGCGGGGGGGGAGGAGAGGGGCGCGGGGGGGGAGGAGGGGGAGCAAGGGGGGGAGGCGCGGGGGGGAGGAGGAGAGGGAGGGGGGGAGGCGCGGGGGGGAGGGGGGGAGGCGCGGGGGGGAGGGGGGGAGGCGCGGGGGGGAGGCGAGGAGGCGCGGGGGGGAGGGGGGAGGCGCGGGGGGGAGGGGGGAGGCGCGGGGGGGAGGCGCGGGGGAGAGGAGGGGAGGCGCGGGGGTGAGGAGGGGGTCAAGGGGGGGAGGCGCGGGGGGGAGGGAGGCGCGGGGGGGAGGGGGGGAGGCGCGGGGGGGAGGGGTGGAGGCGCGGGGGGGAGGGGGGGAGGCGCGGGGGGGCGGTGCGGGGGGGAGGAGGGGAGGCGCGGGGGGGAGGAGGGGGGTCAAGGGGGGGAGGCGCGGGGGGGCGGGGGGGAGGCGCGGGGGGGCGGGGGGGAGGCGCGGGGGGGCGGGGGGGAGGCGCGGGGGGGCGGGGGGGGAGGGGGGGAGGCGCGGGGGGGAGACGCGGGGAGGAGGGGGGTTAGGCGCGGGGGAGGGGGGATGAGGGGGAGCGCGGGGGAGAGGAGGGGGGCGCGGGGGGAGAGGAGGGGGGCGCGGGGGGGGAGGAGAGGGGCGCGGGGGGGGAGGAGGGGGAGCAAGGGGGGGAGGCGCGGGGGGGAGGAGGAGAGGGAGGGGGGGAGGCGCGGGGGGGAGGGGGGGAGGCGCGGGGGGAGGGGGGGGGGAGGCGGGGGGGGGAGGCGCGGGGGGGGGGGGGGGCGCGGGGGGGGGGGGGGGCGCGGGGGGGGGGGGACGCGGGGGGGGGAGGGGGGGGGAGGCGCGGGGGAGGGGGGATTAGGGGGGGCGCGGGGGGTAGGAGGGGGGTCAAGGGGGGGGAGGGGGGTCAAGGGGGGGGAGGGGGGAGGCGCGGGGGGGGGGGGCGCGGGGGGGGGGGGCGCGGGGGGGGGCGCGTCGCTTCAAGTCGAGGACTCCGCCGCGTGTTGGTCCTCTAGGAGAGGGAGCCGAGAAAGAGACGGAGAGCGAGAGAGCCGAGACGGCGAGAGAGGGAGCCGAGACGGAGAGCAAACGCGGCCATGGGCGACAGTGAGCGGGACGTGGACGTGCTGATCGTGGGCAGTGGCCCGCACGCCCTCACGCTGCTCACGCTGCTGCGAAACCCGGACTCGCGGCCCTGGGACTCGCTCAGCGGCCTCTTCGGGGGCCTGAAGCTCAGCGCCGCCGCCAAGGGTCGAGGCGGCGGCGGTGGCAGGAGGGCGGGCGGCAGGAGCCGTGGGCCCGGGGCCGTGAAGGAGATGGAGGAGGCGGGGGGTAGTCGTGGGACTGCTGCGGATGGGCGATCTGAAGAGGTGGAGCCGGCGTTGGCCTCCTTGGGCCTGGAGGAGAAGGCAGGTGCGGGGCGAGGCAGGCGGAGCGAGATGGGAACCCGCACACACCACGGGGATGTCCGCCGCGTTTCCACTGTCTCTAGCGGGCGAGACGTGGGCTGGTTCACGACGAAGGAAGAACTGTCGCTTGGGACTCGATGACCACTTCCAGGGTTAGGGGAAGCACTGGAGGTTTGGAGATGGAGCGGCCAATTTAATGTTGGTTTAGAAATGAGTACATGGCAGTGAAATGTAGACGGGTGAAGGTGTGCGCCACCACTGGCCATATACAAACATCATTCTGTTCAGCGGTTAACATTTATTGAAAGTTTATTTAACATTGGCTGCATCTTGGCCCCCTGAGTCTTGATATTAACTTGTAACCCATGCCGGGTTGAGTGCACAAACCATTCCATCTTAGCATTACACGTTGAGCGGTGGACCTGGCGTTTGACCCCCGGGTGTGCTTTGATGCGGGTGCCTCCTTAGCCGAGGACGGAGAGGAGACCCCGCGTGGCCCGCAGCTGCTGGAGGTCATGGTGGTGGACACGTACGGGCAGTGGCTGGTGCAGTGGGACAAGCAGTTCACGGCCCTCAACATCCCGCACCTACGCTCGCACGCGCTCGTCCACACCGACCCCTTTGACAAGGTCAGGATCGTGAGGATCAGGGGTGCAAGGCGGTAAGGGTTCAGCGCATGTAATGGCTTGCTCGTGCCATCTGCGGAGAAAGGGCCTCCGCTAGGAGGAGCTCCGGGCTCTAGAGAGACCCTCTAAAGGTGTATTTTTGTCCTATTCTACGTTGGTTAGATGTTTTTGAAGAGGTGGGAGTCACCCACACTTTACCCTACCACACAGGACCTGCCAATGGACTAACTGCCGAGTATCCATTGGTGGTACTGCTGCTTGAGCAGAGGCAGGGGAATTTAAGAAACTGGCCCCATTGTTTCAACTGCCGCACTGGGAGATCGAACTGGATTGCATGTCCAGTGTGCTCACCACTCCACCACAGCAGGATCAGCAGACAAAACGTACAATTTTCTTTATTTTAAATTCTTTATATAAGGGGTAGGGAAACTGGTGGGCCAGATAAAATTGCATACCTCAGCGTAATTAAATAATTATGTAAACTAAAAACCTTGCAACGTCTGAGTGTAGTTGTGTGTTATTACAGAGGCGCACACACTATTTGGTGGAGGCAACACGTTTAGTTAAGTGTGGCTATCAGGTAGTCCTCTACTTACGATGGAGATGCGTTACGACGACCCCATCGTAAGTCGAAAATATCATAAGTCGAAGATGGCCTAGCCTGGAGTCTTAAAGAATGGTGATAATTTAGCAAAACAGAGCAATTTACAGTACCGTACTGTATAAACTATATACTGTATGTATTTATTAATTACAATACTGTATTGCACAGTAAAATGTGAAGTAAAAAAAATAAGGTAAATTCTTAGCCTACCTATATGAACTGCAATTTAATAGAAAGTTTTTTCAGGAAACAATCCTATCTGCTATAAAAAAAAACTTTTAACATGCATTGAACGTATTGTATCATGGTAACCTTAAAATGAAATCGCTAAAGCTACGTATCATACATGTATTGAACGTATCATAACGTTTCATATTGTACTGTACTCGCCAAGATTCTGTCCGTCGTCTGTATACTTGAACGATGTTAGGTTGTTGATGGAAATTTTGTCGTATCGCGATCGCCATCGTAAGATCAAAATATCATAAGTCGGACCATCGTAACTCGGGGACTACCTGTACTTATTCTATGGGTCTTTCGGTAAAGCCACGTAGATAGGAAAATTATAAAAATATCACGACGTTTCGAACGCAACACAAGCAATCGTCTTCAATCACCTGAACACGACTGCTTGTGTTGCGATCGAAACGTCGTGATTTTTTATTTTATTATATCTACGTGGCTTTACCGAAGGACCCATAGACTATGTATTCCTGCAGTCACGAAAGCTTTAAGTAATAATTTGTGGCTATACTGTTCCTAGACTGTTCGCTATGTTTGTGTGAATTAGTTGTACGAACGGGCCAGCCAGCATATATGCTGCCTGACCCTCAATCCCCAGCTAAGACTCTACAGCGAACGACAAGCAAAGCACGAAGACCGAAGAGCAGCGACCCCTTGAGTTGATCCGAAAATGAGCCCCGAATCCCCTCGGCGCTCCCCCTTTATCCCTTGGCCGCTGCCTCACCCTGCCCTCTGCCACGCCCCCTGCTGTATCAAGAAAGGGGCTCCCCACTCCCGGTCACGTGTCCTTCAATCATCCAATGGAGGCTTCCGGCGCTCCGAGCTCTTCCAGAACTGTGGCTGGCACAACAACGCAGAGACCTCTTTATGTCTCTACATAGTGATAGATTAAACACGGCATTGTTGCCAGGTCAAACATTTTCTCCTCTAGCACCCGATTGGTGTGGCTAAGATGCTTGCAGCAATGGAAGGATATCAGTTATTGGGCCGCTTTAGAGTAGTAGGCCTCTTGTGACCGTTGGCCATATGTATGTACGTTGAACTTCTTATGCACGTAGCTAACTATGCCATATGTTTTGGGATTTCTACCTTCCCCTCATTCGAAAACAATTCCTTGTGCAGTCATTGGCGACTGAGCTAAGATAATAAACTCGCTACACTTGAGAACTCGGTTTAATAACTTAGTATTTAGGAGTATGTAGGGCTCTGTGAGAGTCTCCATGTGAGTCTGAGTCTGTATATAAGTTACTTGAGTCTGGTTTAATCACGGGCGGATGCCTGACTTTGAACCCTGGATCTCACTGGTGCCACCTCACCTCCAATCTCTTGAGCCACCTGGCCACTGGGCTGCGGTGGCGCTACACAACTGTAATTCAGCACTGTGGAGACAGCGAGGGTTGTTGGATCACACATGGTGAGAAACTCCCTGTGGGTGTCAAAGTGCTTTCCCCTGGCTATAGAGGACCACAGAGAGCTCAGGCAATTGTTGGCACCAGCTCAATGTGTGGCTGCTGCCTACCCGCTTGTCTGTGGTCCCCAGCGCCTCATGAGTCATCGTCTCTAAGAGTGAGCGAACGCTATGCGGCGGCGCGTTGCCAGCCAAGGTTATTCAATCGTGATTATTGCATCTTGACGATTCTTTTCCCCTAATCACAGAGCCTTGTGAGTTAAACGGCCGACACGCTCACACTGCCGCCCCCCACCCCCCCGGCTCCAGCGAGCACTGCAGGTGTTTGCGACGCAGCGACACAGGGAGGGGGAGCTGCGAGCGCTGCCCCGGCGGCTCCACATCCTGGACGAGAACGCCTTCTTCAACGACGGGCGCGTGGGCAAGCGCGAGCGCCGGCTGCTGTCGGCGGGTGGTTGCGCCAGGCAGAACGAGCTCTACTTCACACTGCCCAGCACGCGGCTCGTTCGCGACTTCTTCACGCACCAGGTGTGTGCAGAGAGCGGCGCACGCGGTCTGCGTCGGTGGTCGCGGTTACACGATGTGGTCTCCCAGTTCGGTGCTCATGGCTACACAATGTCTCCCGGATCGGTGCTCACGCCTACGCGGTGCGGTCTCCCGGATTGGGCCACATCCTCAAGCCTGCTGCGTTCTCTCCCCATTTCGCCACATACTTAACTGGTCTTCGCCGTTAGAAATTAAATATACACTTCAGGCATTCTCAGTCCAGCAATAGATGAAAGGTCTCCCAATGCGATGTCGGTTATGAGGGTGTTTTGATAACACTTCACCATATTAGTCGATGAACATTGGGGAATCGGGCAGAGTGCCAGACCGGTTCTGATATTACTCAACTGATGTCAGCCTTAAATTTTGACTTATAACTTTCGTGACTGCAGGAATTCATATTCTTGGTTCTTTCGGTAAAGTCACGTAGATGGAAAAAGAATTTTTAAAAAGTTATTAAAAAAAAAAAAACACTAATGTAAACTGTAGCTTGGTTCTTAATCGGAGTATGTGTACTGGCAGTCTATAATGTCGACTGTAGCCTGGTTATTAAGTATGGTGAGTGTACTGGCAGTCTATAATGAAGACTGTAGCCTGGTTCATAACCTCGGTGAGCGTATTGGCAGTCTATAATGTAGACTGTAGTCTGATTTTTAAGCTAGTGAGCGTATTGGCAGTCTATATTGTAGACTGTAGCAATGGTTATGAAACTGAGTGAGCGCTATGCCAGTCTATAATGTAGACTTATTCTGGTTCTTTCGGTAATACAAATAATATCAAAATAAGCGAGGTATAATGATTGCCTGGCGGCCCTTTGATTGATGGAGACCTGCCGCAGGATCCGTTGTTTTCTCCTACATTAACAGCTGCCCCGCCCATGCTGCTGACACACTTGGGTTACGCCCATCTCTAAACCTTTATAAACAGTTTTCCTTTAGAGGCTAAACCCCTCTTTTCCTGATGACGGCCGCTTGTGTTGCGATCGAAACGTCATGGTTTGTTGTTTTTATTGAATTTATTTTATTTGTATTACCGAAAGAACCAGAATAAGTCGACATTATAGACTGCCATAGCGCTAACTCGGTTTAATAACCATTGCTACAGTCGAAATTATAGACTGCCAATATGCTCACTAGCTTAAAACCAGGCTATAGTCTACATTATAGAGTGCCAGTATACTCACCCAGCTTAATAACGATTGCTACAGTCTACATTATAGACTGCCAGTACACTCACCATACTTAAGAACCAAGCCACAGTCTACATTAGTGTTTATTTTTATTTTTTTATTTTGTATTCACTTTATTTGTATTATTATTTTTCTATCTATGTGACTTTACCGAACGAACCAAGAATATGATGTCAGCCTTCACCAGGCAACATAAGACAGCGTGTTAAGCACTTTACCACTGGTCTAGCATTGTATGTCTTATTTTGTTGGACTTGTAAGTTAGGCATTGCTGTTTTACTCATCTCATTGGGGTTTATTTTATCTCCTGGCCAAATAAAGTATGCAACAATATGTTGTCTGGACAAACGACCATTAAGAAAAACAGACCCCTTTGAAGGGCAGAGACCAGGTGAGATTAATCCACTTCTGAAGATGCCCGCAGTGGTGCGTGGTGAATGCTTGAAAGAACAGATGCCCCTCACACAGGCCAGCCAGGAATTCCACAGTTGGAGCAACACAGCTGGTGTCCCGGCCTGCCACATCAGGGGAGCATGCCATTTATTTATCAGGTTTGGTTGACACGAATGAAATGTCTTGTGCTTCGCATTGGTAAGGTAACAAATAAGCATTAATGCCGATGACCAAAACGCAACCGGTAATACCTAGGAAGCTAAACAGGATTTGGAATCTGGACCATGCTTTATTGGGTGATCACCATCCATGTATAGAGACAGTGCGTGGGTGGAGACAGTGCGGGTGCAGGAACAGTACGTGGCCCAGTGGTCATGAGGGGTAATTACGGAGGGGGAACCATCTGGGAAGTTCGGGAATGGGCTTGAGATTTCGAGAAAGGGGGCGTGGCCGGGGGTGGAGTGAAGGGCTACCATGGGATCGGGGTTGACTGTCTTCACGCCATCACTGTCTTCACTCCATTGCTGTCTTCGTGTCGTCCCTGTCTTCATACCATCGCCACTTACGTGCCATCCCTGGCCCAAGTTATCTGTGCGTCATATCTGGCCCAAGTTATCTGTGCGTCATCCCTGACCAAGTTATATACGTGTCATCTCTGACCAAGTTACCTGCGTGAAGCGCCCTATATAAGAAATAAAGAAACCTCTACAGTTCGTGTTGACCGAGAGTCATTACAACTGGTGTCAGAAGTATGTCAAGATATTCAAGAAAGAAAAACCCATCTGCATTGACCTCGGACGAAGGAGAGGATGAGCAGCAGACCGGCCAAGGTGGTTGCCTCCCATCAGGGAGTTCGTGGCAGCGGGGGGCGATTGGGCCGCCTTCATCCGATTTGAGGCGGCATACCTGTCCGTCGCATGGACAGAAGATGATGCTCTGCGGGCCTTACCGACGGCTCTCGATGATGATGCTCTCTCAGCGTTTCGAACCATGCCAGCAGAAAAACGGGCCACTCTTCAACAACCGTACGGAGAGATGTTGGCCGTCTTTGATCCTCCATCCAACGCGCAGAGGAAGTTCCTACAGCGAAGGTGAGAGGAGGCCGAGACACCCCTCGCTTACCGCAGTGCACTGATGGCGCTTGGGCAGGCAGCGTGCTCACGAATGGATCAAGCGGCAATAGACTCCCTGACGATGGAAAAGTTGTTGGTGCTAGCACAAGAGATGGGGATCGTGCTGCCCGTCGTAGAGGAGGAGACACAGATGTCCATGTGGGTGGCCAGATGCCTGCAGGCCCACGAGAACATGAACAGGTGGACCCAGGTAATGACGTGGTCAGATGAGCCCGAGTCAGGCGACACTTAGGCCACCCGGTCAAAAAGGAGCGACGCAAGGCCGGCAGAAGAGGGTCCAGAGCTCGGGAGGGAGATGGCAGCGGTGCAAGGGTGGCCTCGACATCGAGGGGACATCTCGTGACGGCCTTGAGGTTGAGGTCCAAGGGGAGAGGCGACCCCTCCACCACACGGACCCTCCATCTCCTGTTTCCGGTGTGGACAGCCGTGACACATTGTGCAGGGACGCCAGGACGACGCCCAGCCATCGACAACCTCGCCGACATCCCCCATCCCGCCGACGACCACTTCCCATCCCCAACAGGCAAGTCGCGACACACTGGAAGCTCAGCCCAACCACCACCGCCTCGCGCATCTAGGCCTTCACGCATTCCTTCTGTCATTCCCACCCCCCCCACCCCCCCGGTTGGGGAGCGCGAACAGTGGGTTCAGACCACAGATGGGTGGCCAAATTCTAGCACAGTGGAGGAAATTGGCATGCCGAGTGATAGCAGCCGCGGCAGGTTCGTCGGCAGGAGTTTGTTCCATCCAGGGTTGTAGAGGTACTTGTCTTGATTGACAAACGGTCCTTGGCTACTATTATCTTGGACGTCATTTATAATTTGTTGCCCTTAAGGAATCGTTGCGTTATGCCAATACGGCTTGCGTGTGTTGTGGCTAACGGGGAGGATGGGCATTGTGGGGCAGAGAGTCATGCGTAAGTGTGGGGAAAATTGAGATGTCGGGGTCCGTTTTTATTTCGAAGACGCTGGCGGTGCCTTGCCTCTTGGGGACCGATTTATTTAGCAGGATTCCTTGGAAGATTATGACGAATCAAGAATCTTTCGAGATGCCGTCGGGACAACGATTGTTATTTTTGGATTCCCTGTATAGCAACACTGTGGCGAACGTTAAAGTTCAGGCCTTGGCAAGGGAATCTATAGAGATTCCGCTAGGTATGCAAATGTTAGTTTGCTTGTGCTCCTGCAAACGCCTTCAGTTAACTGACCCCGAGGCGGGAGTCCACCTTACACCATCTAACACAGCGACCCGTGGGCTCGCGCTAGTGGGGACACAGACAGCCCTTAGGGTGAATCAGGAACCGTTTTTACAGGTCCTGCATGTAGGTCTGGGAACGGCTGTGGTATAGGTGGGTATGGTGTTGGCTCATGTGATATCGGCATGTTGTGAGGTTGTCGACTCTGACGCGGGGGTTGTCATAGACGCGGTGCAACTAAGAGCTGAGTCGGATGGGACATGGGCGGATAAATTGTGTGAGGAGAACCCAAATTTATCCCAGGCGCAACGGAATGAACTGCAATTGTTGCTAAGGGAGTTTTCTGACATTTAGTCAAGGATAATTTGATATTGGGCATACTTCTTTGCTGCAACACCACATCGATACGGGTGACGCAGCTCCTATTCGGCAGAACTCATCGGTTGAGTCCTGTCGAAAAGGAACATGTAGAGCAGGCGGTGGAGGAAATGTTGGCAGCGGATATAATTTCACCGTTAACCAGCCATTGGGGAGCCCCTGTGGTGTTGGTCAAGAAACAGGATGGAAACTTACAGTTTGCATTGACTTCCGTAAATTAAACAAAGTCTCGGCAGACGCTTACCCGCTGCCACGTATAGACGATTTCCTGGACGCATTGTCGGGCGCTTGGTTCTTTTCCACGTTAGACCCTGGATGAGTTATCCAAACCGAAAAACAGCGTTCCGAGCACCCCAGACTGTTCTAGTTTAATTGTCTCCCGATAGGATTTCATTTGGCACCGGCCACTTTCCAACGACTTATAGTTGGTCCTGGCAGGACTCCAGTGGGACTCCTGCCTCATTTACTTAGATGATATCGTGTTTGGCCGCACATTTGAGGAGTATTTGCAGAGGTTGCGGGCAGTGTTCTCCAGGGTACGGTGGACTAATCTCAAATTGAAACCCGCTGAATTCCATTTGCCACAAACCTCAGTGTGATATTTGGGCCACATTGTTAGTGCTAAATGAATAGCTACGGATCCAGACAAAACAGCGTGCGTATGCGATTGGCCAACCCCCAAGTCGGTTGGTGAAGTACGCAGTTTCGTCGGGTTTGCGCCGTACTACCGAAGGTTTGTTCCGCAGTTTGCGACGGTTGCAAAACTCTTACATGCCTTGACGGGTAAAAACCAGAAGTTTAAATGGGGCCAGGAGGAGGAGGCCGCGTACGCTGCACTGCGAGATCGCCTTTACAACGCGCATCCTCTTGACTATACGTATTTTTCCCTGCCGTGCATACTGGGCACTGATGCTAGTGAGATGGACATAGAGGCTGTCGTGTCCCAGGTGAAGAATGGGGTGGAAAGGGTGATCGCAGACAGAAGACGTATCCTGTCAACCGCTGAGCAGCGGTACTTTGTTACCCACAGGGACCTGTTGGCCATAGTGTACTTCATCCAACAGGCCTTATCTTTATGGCAGAGACTTTGTCGTCCGCACGGACCATGTGGCCCTCCAGGACTCTCTGAGCGTGGACCAACCTTTTGGCCAGTTCTCACGCTGGTTAGAAGTACACCCAAGAGTATTCATTTCGAGTAATTTACCGCAAGGGTGTGAGGCACTCTAATGCCAATGCATTATCTCGCTTGCTGCTGAACAGACGTTGCGCATGCTCGTCGGGCGCATGCCGGTGTAAACAGCCTGCAGTTTAAGTACCGGGGCTTGTAGCGGCTTTGAGTGACCCGCCACCAGCCGGGGTGGACACAACACGTTAGGCCTCACACATACTGAATGGGGCCAGCTACAGATGGCGGATGTCTCCATGTTGAACTTGCGACGCTGTGCAGAAACTGACCACATGAACCCCGGGCCTAAGGGAGTCTCCCAGTTCGTCCTTCAGGAAGGCCTGCTGATGAGGTGGCAGGAGGTTTTACAACATCTAGGCATTATGGTCCCCACCTCCCTGCGAGGTAGATTAACACAGGCAGTGCACGAAAATAAGTTGATGCACCACAGGCATCGGAAAACTTTGTTAACCTTTCAGCGAGACTTTTATTGGCCGGGAATGTCAAACGATGTCTTCCATTTTTATCAAAGGTTGCACTGATTGTGCGTGCCGCAAGCTGCCATCGAAACAGTCCATCACGGTGTCCCAAATTTATGAATTGGTTGCGCTTGACATCCTGGGGCCCTTTCCGGCTTCGCAAAAGGGGAATAAATTTCTCCTAGTCGGGGTTGAGTATTTTTCCCAGTGACCAATGGCTTGACCATTGCCCGACCAAACGGCTGCATCCATAGCCGATGCATTTTTGTACTGCTACATGATGGATAAAAGGGGGCCCCCGAGCAGCTTCTCACGGATCAGGATCGGAATTTCTCGTCCAAGCTGCTCCGCTAAGTGTGCGAAGTGCTGGGTTTAAAAAGATTAGAACGTCGTCATACCATCCCCAAACAGATGGTATGGTGGAACGCCTGCACAGAACCTTAACATCGATGCTCTGTCAGGCAGTTAATGAGATGCAGACAGATTGGGATTTGCACGTTGCGGGAGTCTTGACAGCGTACAAGATGGCCCCACATGCCTCCATGGGATTCTCCCTGTTTTTTTTCATCTACAGGAAGGAAAACAAACCCCCCATTGAGGCACAATTGGGTATTGCCTTGGGGAGGAAAAGAGCAGCCATGCCCGTTCCCCTGATCCAGGTCACGCTGGATCATAGCTCTGAAGCTCGTGAAGCGGCCAGAGAAAACACTGCCAAGGTGCAAGCTGCTAACGAAAAGAACGCGGGGCGGCTTGAGCACGTGCTTCCATGGGCAATCGGGGACAGGGCCTGGTTGCATTTCCCACAGGTGCCGCTGGGTACGTTCCCCAAGTTACATCGGCCATGGCAAGGTCCCGTCGAGGTGGTGTAAGTCAGGAGGCCACAGTGTGTGAAAATTGTTGGTTCGTTCACCCATCACGCCTGAAACCATATGTTCATCCCCCTATAGACAGCTCACCCCCAAGCCCTGTGCGGCCAATGTCTGGTGTATCCGATGAGCCGGAGCAATCTGCGAAGGAAAAGGTGCCTCACGAAAAATGCATTGTGCCGCCCACAGTTTCCAAGTCCTTGAAGTCCGGGGAACCTCAAGAAGCTGCCACGTACGATGGACCGCTGGCTGGAGCCCGGTCAAATTCCTCCGAAGAGTCCAGGGGATGAGCCTTCCTCTTCAAGGCTTTTGTGCAAGCCCCCGTTGCCCGGAGAGGCACAGAAATCCATCCAGCGTCAAGGACCCGGTCAAAGTGTTTACGATTCCGCTAAAGCGGATTTATGCAGTTCGTCTGCCCTAATGTTCATCGGACGCTGGTTTTTTGCATTTATTTATTTCTTTATGCAGTTCTTCGGCCCTGATGCGGTACACTGTCAATATGAGCCGAAACGGCTGATTTTCTCGAGGCGGGGCGGGGGGGGGTGATGTGGAGACAGTGCGGGTGCAGGAAACAGTTCATGGCCCAGTGGTCACGAGGGGTAATTACGGAGGCGGATCCATCTGGAAAGTTCAGGAATGAGCTAGAGAATTCGAGAAAGTCGGCGAGGCCGGGGGCGGGTTGAGGGCCATGCCGGGAATAAAACTAGGCGAGAGGCAAGGTTCGGGGCTGCCATATGATCGGTGCTGACTGTTCATGCCGTCGCTGTCCTTGGGTCGTCGCTGTCTTCACGCCATCGCCACTTGCGTGCCATTCCTGGCCCAAGTTATCTGCGTGACGCAGAGAGAAATCTCTACAGTTCGTTCTAGATTTGAAGCTTTCGTGACTGCAAGGATTCATATTCTTAGGTGTTTTCGGTAAAGTCACGTAGGTAAAACATTAAAATTAATAAAAGTAAAATAAAATAAAAATCATGACGTTTCGGAGGCAACAGTTCGTGTTGTCCGAGAGTCATTACACATGTAATAGGTGCTATTGTAATGCGAGCAAGGAAAGGGTGGGCGCTGCCTTCACCACTCACACGGGCCGGAGTATTAGGGGAGGTGGAGCCTGGTCGTCGGGGTGAGTGGGGGCGGAGTCAGGGTCACGTGAGGAGGAGGAGTCAGGGTCATGTGAGGAGGAGGATATAGGGTGAGAACCGGAAGGGGATCGGGAGTCAAGAGAGAGTGAAGATAGGAGAAGCCACGCGGGGTGCTGGCAGAGGAGTGGCACGAATTGCCACGTGGTTGGAGTCATGGCACCGTCGGCCAGCGGTGTACGTGGAGCAGCGGAGTGGCTGCAGAGTGTGCGGGAGCACACGGAGCAGCAGAGTGGCTGGAGAGTGTGCGGGGCACACGGAGCAGCAGAGTGGCTGCAGAGTGTGCGGGGCACACGGAGCAGCAGAGTGGCTGCAGAGTGTGCGGGGCACACGGAGCAGCGGAGTGGCTGCAGAGTGTGCGGAGTCACACGGAGCAGCGGGGTGGCTGCAGAGTGTGCGGGGCACACGGGCAGCGGTGTGGCTGCAGAGAGAGCGGAGGACTCGAACGGCTTGCGGGGGAGCACGCGACGGAAGAGGTGCGGGTCCGACCAGGGACATCGCGGGGTGCGAGACAAGAACCCAATAAAGGACAGACGGAGACCAACATCGCCTAAGAGTCCTTTATTACACTATGGGCCACTGCGTTTTCACACGCAGCAAAATCCATGGTACAGCAAACCCTTGGCCTTTGCGGGTTTATTGTTCGCGGTTTTATTGTGCAACCTCTATGTATACCAATTTAGTTATCGCAGAAGTTAGTTTTGACCTTTCACGGGTATACACGGAAGTATCACTCGAAGCTTCTCCAGTGATACCAGCCACACAGCACCGTCACTCGAAAAGCACCGTCACTTGAGAAGCTTCTCATGTGACAGTACTGCGTGGCTGGTACCGTGGTGCGGGGTGGCCAAGGGACGTGAGGCAGCCAGTCGCACCTCAATCATTGCTATGCAAGCATCTTGCGGACAAAAAGACATCCTCCATATAACCTAACCCGACTGTTGGGGAAAGTGCTGTTAGCGAGCACCTATGAAGGCCGGCGTGGCAAACGAGGGAATGGAGGGCCAGCACCACGACCGGCCGCCTTTGTCTCCCCAAGGTGGTCGTTTAAGGTTGAGTAGACCTAGGGAAGGCCCCAAACCGGTTCAGATAATCTTCACTGGTGGTTGGTAGTGAGAGGGATCGAATTCGGGTCGCCGGGTTCGTAGCGCAGTATGCTAACCGTCACGGACAAACACCCGTTTTGGATCATCATCAGTGAGTATAGTATTTATTCAGTAGTTATACTACTATTGTCTGGGAATATTTTTTATAGGGTTTTTACATGTTCATTAAAATTATTTAGTTTTTTTGCAATACAGTACAATACTTGTTTCAATTGTGATGTGTTTTAATTTTGATTGCCTTGTACCGAACCCCATTATTTAGGTAAGGCTTAAATATTTAACATCTCCGTTTTGGCTTTCACAGCACTTTCAAAAAACATAACCCCTGCAATATTCAAGAGTTTCCTATACTATACTGTATCCTGATGTCTATGTTTCCCAGGCTTCACCAGCCCACACTGATCAGCATGGGACGTTTCGGTGAAATAACCCTCATGAGACCCGCATGGTATTTGGAAGCTCTGGATTGACAAAAGGGCCTTTGCATGTACACCACACATATGGCAGCCCTTTGTCCAGCCACGGCTAAATGTATGCCTTGGTCAAGCCAGGCCCGTCATAGTGGTTGATTTACCACACTACAACCACGTCGGTTGTTTTCTTGTTTGAGCATATTTCAACCATGCTGGTTGTTTAACCATACTTCGCCGCCAGTTGGTAACACATGCTAGCCGCACTCTTGCCTCCCAGATCGAGCACTACTCTCTGGCGGGCGCTGTGACGGCGGGCACCGTGGATGCGATCTTGCCTGTCCTGGCTGCTGCTGGTGTTGCTGGTGGCGGCGGTGCTGCCGGCGGTGCTGCCGGCGGTGGTAAAGGCGGTCCCATCGTCGACTACTTCCGCGTGACACTGAAGGGCGGCTCAACAGTGCGCGCCCACCACGTGGTGTTGGCGGCTGGCCCGACACGTGCCGCCATGGCCGTGGTTCCAGACTGGGTGTCCTCCATCGGGGAGCGATTTCCCGAGGACCGGCTCCTCCACACCACAGAGTTCATCAGCCGCGCCGGCGGGTCCGGTGAGCAGAACGTGAGCGACGAGTCCATTGAAATCAATTCATAGGGTGGAAGGGCCTCCGCTATATTATATTATGAATATTATTTGCATGTGCGAGTGCATTGTGTAGTGGGGAGTAGTGGCATTGCGCTATGAACCCAGAGACCCGAGTTTGATTCCCTTTCACGTTCAATAAAAGTGTAGAGTTTATGAACTGGTCCTGGCCCACCCCAAGGTCAATTAAGCCTTAAACATGAGTACCTAATCTGATGTATAAACATCAGTACCAGGGAGGCAAATGCGGCTGGGCGTAGTGTTGTCCACCCACCCCTTTGTGTGTTAATATGTGCTCGCTAATAGCATTTTTCCCGACAGCCTGTTGAAGGCTAAACAGGGGATATTTGTATTGCGTGTGGAAGACTGTTGCTGATGAGCACCCCTGCTGTACGCGGCCCCTCCCTCCCCCCTACCCCAGTGGCGAACGTGGTGAGCGAGCCGAACGAGCAAGTGCTGGTGGTAGGTGGAGGCCTCAGCAGTGCCCACATGGTCCTGCTGGCCGTGGAGGCGGGTGCCAGCAGCGTCACCTGGGTCATGCGCAAACACCTGCAGGTGTGCACTGCACCCTCCGCATATGCAGGGGTTCTGCTCATAGGATGTCTTCGGCCATGATCTATCCACTGCTGAAAGAAGATCTCCCTGAACTGCCACCATCTCACATGATCTACCATGCAACATTCTAGCTCCTTGCAAACCAGCTGATCTCAACGCTGTGTCTCTGACCATCAGCCCTTCTTGCAATGTGTCATGCCTAAGTCTACTTTTCTTTCATATACTTTTCTTACCTTTGTAATGTGTACAGAGGCACACGCACACTAAACTTGGAGGCAACACTTTTATTAATAAATCCCAACGGGGTAACACTAACTGCCTCGGGTTCTATAGTTATGTGTTGCTATGCTATTGCTATGTGAGAGCGGTTTAGCCATCAACGGACGGGTCAGCCAGCACACACGCTGCTGATCCCCGATGCCAAAACGAAGCCCCCAGAGCAGAGCAAGAAGAGCCTGGAACCCCAGCACCGATCCCCCAGACGAGCCACGAACCCCCTCGGGCCCCCCCTCCCTTTATCCCCTGGCCGTCGCCTCCCCCTCGGGTGGGCCACGTCCACACTTCAGCCAATTAGGAGTCCCTGGCTCACCATGACGTGTCCCTCCAGCTTCCGGCGCTTAGTAGCACTTCCGGAGCGTAGAAAGTACTTACAGTAGTGGCTATATTAACGACACTATACTACCCCCCCTTTATAATATCCAGCCAACCCGGTGGAAGCGTGAGGGGCCAACTGGTACGCAGCAAGAACACCAGGGATGTGCAAGTCCCAGTCGGTGTGTTCCGCATTAACCTGCTGACATAACATTGATGTCAGGGTCCTGTTGAGGCGTTCCACCATGCCGTCAGTTTGCGGGTGATCGGGCGAGGTGCAGCCCTTCTTGGTACCCAACCGGTCAGACACTTCTTTGAGCAATTTAGATTAAAAATTTTGGCCCTGATCTGTGAGAAGGCATTCCGGGGCTCCCTTATCCAAGATGTACCCGTGGAGGAAAACGTCCGCGATGGTCGCAGCCGACTGATCCGGCACCGGCCAGGTCATTGGCCACCGTGACAGATATTCCACACCCACCAACAAATATTTATTTCCCCGTGGTGTGGTGGGAAAGGGACCGAGCATGTCGAGAGCGACGAGCTCATTCACCTGGGAAACTGAAATCGATTGCAATGGGGGACAACCCATTTTTCGGCGAGCGCATTCAGTACATCCCCTCAACATATTTTGCACATCTGCCATCCCAGGCCAGAAAAAGTTGAGGCGAAGGTCTTTTGGACCCCAAGGTGCATCAACCGTTCGTGTGTCACCCAGGTCAATTTGCCCCGCAAAATGGTGTGAACGACCACATTGTGTTTTTGCAGTTTCCTGTCCCATTTCATGAGTAGGCCCTCCCGGAGGATCACCGAGGATAAGACCCGCAGTTTGCCGCCATCCTCGGAATCCTTAACACGGCGTCTGATTGGGAGTAGAGAGGTGTCCTCCACCTGGAGTCACCTCCACTCGGTGTTGGTGAGACCGAGCATGTGATCCCGCATATCAGCCATGTTGATGTGTGCAGTGTCAGCTGCAGCAACGACAGACCGGGGCGGTACTGTACCAGCAGGTTTGCATCGTCCCGCGCCCGAAATGCATGTGCACTGGGTGGCAATCGTGACAGTGCGTCAGCGTTTATGTGCCGAACGCCTTTCCTATAGGAAACTACGAATACATAGTCCTGAAGGACGTCAAGCCAACGGGGAAGCTGACCTGACGGTTTTTCAACACGCAGCTCGTACTGCAGAGCCGCAAGATTGGAGCGCACCTCAAATTTGCATCCATAGAGGTAGGGATGATATTTGCTGGACGAAGTAAACTATTGGCAGCAACTCTCAGCGCGTAACGCATTAGCGCTGCTCTGCTGGAGACAGCACCCTGCTCCCTTAAACAACCACACACTCGACTCCTCCTATGACCTGCGATAATACAGTGCCAATACCCGTGTTGCTGGTGTCCGTGTCGAGGATGAAAGGTAGAGAAAAATCGGTACCGCAGCGGAGGCGCATTGACCAGGCCGTCTCGGAGCGTGGTAAACGCAGCCGCCTCCTTTCCCCACTGAAATTTCTGTCCTTTGGCCGTGAGAACATGGAGAGGCTTAGCAATCGTGGCAAACCCGGGGACAATAATTATGAGGTGAACCCGACAAAACTACGCACTTCACGTGGCCACGTACGCACGCACGCAGTTTTGTCTGGGTCCGTCGATATCCCGGATTTTCCAACGATATGGCCTAGGTATCAGACCACTCTTTGCAAAAGATGACATTTCTGTGGTTTGAAATTAAGTTTTGCTGCCTGCATTTTGAGAAAAACTACCCGCAACCTCTGTAGGTGCTCCTTAAATGTACGTCCAAAGACAATAACGTCGTCGAGCTAAATCAAGCACACGTCCCATTGTAGGTCCGGCAATACCAATTCCATCAGGCGCTGAAAAGTGGCCGGGGCTGAGTGTAATCCCATCGGGAGCCAGTTAAACTCAAAGAGCCCTTGGTGTGTGCGGAACACAGTATTTGGTCTAGAGCTGTCGTCCAAGGGCAACTGCCAAAATCCCGACAGCAAATTCAATGTGGAGAAGAATCGCGCCCCTGACAAAGCATCCAACGAGTTGTCCATCTATGGGAGCGGATACGCATCAGCCACGGAGAATTTGTTGAGTTTGCGGAAATCCACGCAAAATCTCAAACTCCCGTCCTACTTTTTAACAAGCACAATGGGCGCCCCCCACGGACTATTGGACGGATAAATAATATCAGCGGCCAACATCTCGCCCACCGCGTGGCCTACATGGTCCTTCTCCGTAGGACTCAAGCGATACAGGTTTTGCCGAATGGGGGCGGAGTCTCCCGTATCGATGTGGTGGTGTAAAAGCGGCGTGCAGCCAATATCGAATTTCGTTTTGCTAAAAACGTCGGAGAACTCCTTCAAAAGGGCGCGTAACTCGAGTCTGTGGTACAGATAAATCATTGCTCTCGACGCAGAGCTTGTCCAACCACGACTCATCCCCATCCTCACTCTTGCGCGCATTTTCTCCCTGCCCCACAGACGCAGCAACACCCATGGTCTCAGAATTTTCCCCCTGATAACACGCGGAAGATGCGTGAGCCAATACGGTGCCCTCTTGTATCACGGATGCCTCAGAACCGACATTCAAAACTTGGATGAAGGGTTTTTGATCGCCTGCCACCAACGTCTGCGCGTACAGCAAATTATGGCCACGGATCGCCTTGGTAGAGGGGGCTAATATCATTCTCCCTTTGATCGAATTGGGGTTGAGTTGTTTTTTCAGGCGTAAGGGTTGAGCATCTGTGCACCGGGGGGAATTTTAATAGATTGATTGGCCATAGCCAGGACCGATGCGTTCGCTGTGCGAAATAGAGTGGCCGATGACAAAAATGCCATTCGGCGGCCAGATGGTAACTCTATGCATCCCTGATCCACCAGGATTTTTAGTGGCATTTTTCCGAGAAAATCCTTCCCGAGCAGGCAGGGTACGGCTAGGGGTTTAAAAACGAGGATCGGGCCCATCAATTGAATGTCGCCAATACATACTGTCGCTGATAATTGGCCAATAATCCCCAAGGACTGTCCGTTGGTGGCGAAATGGTGCGCGATTTAGGCGGCAAGCTATCAAAAGTAACTTCCGAAATGACAGTTGCTGATGCACCCGTATCAACCAGAATGCGCACGTCGACCCCCACGACGGTCCCGATAATGGCCGATGATCTTGCCGCTGCAACGATTATGCGGCGTGCCAGGGCCGATAGTTGCATGGGACGCCGCGTCCAACCGTCGCCCGCAAGGACCCGATCAGTACGCGACGAACCCCGACAAAAATCCCCGGCACACGACTCCAAATCCGATGGGTGAGATGCAATAGAGGGCTGTGTGTTAAGTGCACCGCGACTTGCCTGAGGACCCAGCGAAGTGAAGGAGCGACGATCCGCCGATTGCGCCGATGTGGAGGCTCTTCCTTGTGGAGCGCGGCACCCCACGGCAGGTTGCACTTGAAACACCGGATCGGGCCATCTCTCCCGACCTGACAGTCTCCCTCGGCCCTCGTCCACTGTGTGGCGGGACGAGCAACAGCGGCCTGCAGGTGCTGCTTGGCCGCGGTTGCTCCCACCTCCGTGGACGGTCCCGTGCTCGCCACAATGCTGGCTTGCCGCCGGATGTTTAGATGTGCCTCCAGGCACCGAGCGATCTTGAGGGATGTCGGGTCGTCGTCCTCTATGGCGGGCAGAACGACCTAAAGCTCCTGGGCCAGCGACAGTAGTTTCTCCAAGATGAGGAAATCCCGCCCCACCTTGTCCATGTCGGGAAACGCCGACTTCGCAAGCGCCTGGAGTGTGATGCGGTAGGCGAGAGGCACCTCAGTCTCCCCTCGCCTACGCGTTGCAAATCTGTGGCGCTTGGTGGACGGTGGGGCAAAGATCGCCCCCATCTGTGCCAGGGCTTGGGTCAGGGTTGCCTTTTTGGTGTCGTGGATTGCATCGAACGCCACCAGCGCGTCATCGTCGAGTGCCATGGGCAGTGCCTGCAGCGCCTCCTCCGCCTACTCCGCGAGCTTGCAGGCTGCGATGAAGCGGCGGCGAAATGACTCCGAGTCGCCACCCACCGCCGCGAACTCCTGGACATGGGGGGGTCTCGACTTCAACCCGTGGGCGGCGGGGATCAGCTCTGGTGGCGAGAGGTCCGATTTGGTAGGAGCGTCTTCCTGCGCTTTTGAAAAATTGGCGGCTCCCGTGCAGCGCTCGCATCTGTAGTTTCCCGCACGCGGGAAGCAGCATGTGTAGAGGTCCACAGACGCGGCGTCTCGGCCTGTAGGACGGCGGCGAGAGTTGCGACAGCGTTTCCCGCGCGCGGGAAATGTGGTGTCGGCGTCCCGTTGTCCGTAGCCTGCCCGACGCTCTCCTCCTGGCGGCGGCGGCGAAGCAAGCTCCGGGTCCCGACGCTGCGCCGCTGGCAGGACGTCCCCATGCTCCCTCTCGGGCTCCAGCACCCGGGGCCGTCTGAGGGATGACACCCTCATCCTCCTCTTCGTCTGAAGACGACTTGTTGAGCATCTTCCGCCTAGTCAACATACTCGCTGTAGCCTAACGCAAACTATTTGTTTCAATCTGACACCAGTTGTAGTGTGGTGTACAGAGGCACACTAATCTTGGAGTCAACACTTTTATATATAAGATCCCAACGGGGTAACACTATTCTTTGGTTCTTTCGGTAAAGTCACGTATAAAGATAAAATAATAAATTAAATAATAGCATACGATGTTTCGATTGCAACACAAGCAATCATCATCAGGTATAAATGAAATGGCAACAAAAAATCCAACCAGAAAACTATAGACAGACATATAAGCAGACATATCACCAAGATACATAGAGAGGGTAACACAGGTACAGAGAGGGAGATCGTCTCTGTGGCGTTGCCTTAAATAGACAGAGGGGGGCGAAGGCAGAGAGAGGGAGGGGTTAGAGAAAAAATTAACATGTCAATGAGTACGAAGAACGCGTTGTAAAGTACGCAGGCTTGAACATTAGGAGAGAGGGAGAAAGAACACACTAATTTAATAACCTAGCAAAATATCGAAATGTTATGTAACTGCCTCGGGTACTATAGTTATGTGTTGCTATGCTATCGCTATGTGAGAGCGGTTTAGCCATCAACGGACGGGTCAGTCAGCACACACGCTGCTGATCCCCGATGCCAAGACGAAGCCCCCAGAGCGGAGCACGAAGAGCCTGGAACCCCAGCACTCCTCCCCGAGACGAGCCACGAACCCCCTCGGGCCCCCCTTCCCTTTATCCCCTGGATGTCGTCTCCCCCTCGGGTCGGCCACGATCACTCTTCAGCCAATCAGGAGTCCCTGGCTCACCATGACGTGTCCCTCCAGCTTCCGGCGCTCGGTAACACTTCCGGAGCGTAGACAGTACTAACAGTAGTGACTGTATTAACAACACTACACCTTTATATTCTTAGGTTTTTTCGGTAAAGTCACGTAGGTAAAACATTAAAATTAATAAAAGTAAAATAAAATAAAAAATTAAAATCACGACGTTTCGGAGGCAACACAAGCTTCCGTCTTCAGGTGGAACCGTCACAGCCATGACAGCTGTATCAAGTAAATGAGAGATTGCAGGAGCTACCACTCCGTTTATATAATGGTTGGAGAGGGGGGGGGAAAGGGCCAAGTAAAGCACACTTTTTATTCATATGGTAAGGTGAGGCTTAAGAGGGTGAGCCTTTGTTATGGAGAGGTATGGTTTGTGACTCAACCTGTGACAAGGAGACAACAACTAAACATGGTAAACCTGTAACAGTTGTCTGTCAAATAAGATTGGCCAAATAAGTGTAGTTAAATCTTTTTTGCATGGTTAATCACATCTTTCCAATGATTACTCAGTTTGTAACCATCATCACGGTTGAAATTATGTCTGTGTTTGTATATTTGTATGGCTTCGTGTACAAACCTTTGATGGTAGCCAGGAGGTTTGCAGAGAACCTTGGTCTCGGAAAAGACAATTTCATGAGAGCCCACCGAGTTGTAGCAATGATCGGCAACGGCCGAAGAATCACTTCTGCCGTGTTTCAGATCTGACTTGTGCTCGCGGACACGATCAGAAACATGACGTTTCGTTTCTCCAATGTAGCAATCACCACAAATGCAACTCAATTTGTAGACTCCAGGATACTGTGAGTCAGGAACGAAATCCTTCACAGATGGAATCAGATCACGGATTTTATGCACTGTACTGAATCGGACTTGGATCTTATGTTTGTTTAGAATTTTGGAGATCTTTTTGGTCACGCCTGCTATGTATGGTAACGTGATAGTTTTGGTCGGAGTTTCAAGTGGCTGTTTCTGTGTGGTGGGAGAAACAGCTTGGCGGATAGTGCGGTCAGAGTATCCGTTCATCCTGAGGGCCCGATGTACATGTCTTAATTCACCGGCCAGGTGGTGTTGGTCAGAAATGCCATGGGCTCTGTGGTATAGCGTTTTGATGAGAGAATTCTTTTGAGATGGGTGGTGGTGGGAATCCGGTTTCAAGTAGGAATCTGTATGGGTGGCTTTCCTGTAGACAGAATGTCCCAAGGATCCGTCAGGCCTCCTCTCAAACAGAATATCCAAGAATGGTAGTTTACCGTCTTTCTCCACTTCCATGGTGAATCTGATGGATGGGTGTCTAGAATTTATGTGGTCCGAGAAGTGGTTCAATGCTGGGAGGCCATGTGGCCAGATGACGAAAGTGTCATCCACATACCTCTCCCACAGGGAAGGACGCAGGGTGGATGTCTGGATGGCGTCTGATTCAAACTTTTCCATGAACATGTTGGCTATAACTGGTGACAAGGGGGAGCCCATAGGGGTACCTATGGGCTACAATCAAAGGTTTGTACACGAAGCCATACAAATATACAAACACCGACATAATTTCAACCGTGATGATGGTTACAAGCTGAGTAATCATTGGAAAGATGTGATTAACCATGCAAAAAAGATTTAACTACACTTATTTGGCCAATCTTATTTGACAGACAACTGTTACAGGTTTACCATGTTTAGTTGTTGTCTCCTTGTCACAGGTTGAGTCACAAACCGTACCTCTCCATAACAAAGGCTCACCCTCTTAAGCCTCACCTTACCATATGAATAAAAAGTGTGCTTTACTTGGCCCTTCCCCCCCCCCTCCAACCATTATATAAACGGAGTGGTAGCTCCTGCAATCTCTCATTTACTTGATACAGCTGTCGTGGCTGTGACGGTTCCACCTGAAGACGGAAGCTTGTGTTGCCTCCGAAACGTCGTGATTTTTATTTTTTATTTTATTTTACTTTTATTAATTTAATGTTTTACCTACGTGACTTTACCGAAAAAACCTAAGAATATGAATCCTTGCAGTCACGAAAGCTTCAAATCTAGAACTACACCTTTATTTTATCTCTGCCAAATATCAGCACTTTAGCCCACGTAGACCATCTTCAGAATTAGGCTCAGTCACGATCATCTTCCTGTGTAAGATTTCATCGCTGCTTTGCGATTGTGGCTATGAACTTTAGACCATGTAGTAAACCACTTTAGTCTGCGCTCATTCAACAGTAGGATGGTAAAACTACACAGGCTCTCTCCTGAAGCCCTCTTGTGGCTATCAGACTTCAACATTGGTATTTAGTTCCTGTACATATTACTGACATACGCAATAATAGAGTAGAATCGCTCCATCTCAAAAGTTGAAAATCTTCCCTGATATGTTCCCTTCTTTGGCTGCTACTGTGTGGCCACCAGCCATTGTCCCTTCTCGTGGCATGTCGTGCACAAGCCTGCTTTTCTGCACAGTCCGTACAGTGTCTCTAATCCCATCTGTTGAACTTTCTGTCGGTACAGTATTAAGAAACATGTGCATCCATTTATTGATCTGCTTTTGCATTTCTGTGATTTGTGTCGCGGCCTCGTCTCCCGTTCGTCTGTCAAATCGGACACGCCTCTTACCCTCGTCTTCCCTGTCCCCATATTTGCAGGTGAAGCAGTTCGACGTGGGCGATGTGGAGACGCTGGTGGGGCGCTATGCTCACCGCGAGCACGGCGTGCGTCTCGACGGGTTGCCCTTCCTGCGCCAGTTCTATGCGGAGCGCGGCCCTCGCCGCCGCCTCGACATGATCCGCCAGGCACGCAAGGGCGGAGCGGTCACGCCCGAGGCCTACGGGCAGATCCGCCCGCTCATTGAGGCGGGCATCGTCTCACTGCGTGCTTACTGCCAGGTGCGTGCCCGGGCATGTGGGTCTTGCTGTAACCTCTGATAAGCATAGTTGGCTACATAAGGTGTGAAAGAAGTACATCACGATGAATCAGTGACAGTCGACGCTTTGATGGCCAGGTGCGTGGGTGTGGGAGTTGCGCGTGGATTGTAACTGTTAATAGATTTGTGAAGTAGAATTGGCGCTTCACATTAAATGTGTCTCTCTGGTCAACTTGGTGAACTACAGGTCTGAAAATTGCAATATTGGTTTGACTGTCGTGCAACATAGGAAAGTGCTGCCCCAGAGGTCATTTACAATTAGAGGCCGACCGAAATTCGGTTTCGGTTTCGGCGCCGAAAGTTGGCAAATGGCCTCGTTTGGCATTGTTTCGGTTTTGGCCGAAAGTCAATTTTTAACTTTCGGGTTTTGGCCGAAAGTCAATTTTTAACTTTCGGTTTACTTTCGGTTTCGGCCAAAACTAGAAATTCAGTTTCGGTCGGCCTCTACTTGCAATTATCTCAGGGATAGCTCTGGGATGTCCGCCAGCTGGGCGGTTGTGGCTAAGCACGTGGCCTGCAGTCCGGCACTGAAGACGAGGGTCGGTGCGTCACGCAAATGTTGCAGAACTTCCTTCCCATGGGCGTCAAGGGGTCAATGCCTGGCTCGCCAGGAGAAGGCCGTAGAGCAAAATGTGGACTGCATCTGATCCATCTGTATGTAATGGAGTGTTTTCCCCTGGCATGCGTGGGTTCTCTCCGGGTGCTTTGGTTTATTCCCACATGTAAACACTAATTATGTTTTACCTTAGTATGTGGAGGATATGCGGTCTTAGCAGCAGAGCTTGGCGCTGGCTCACAGCTTGACTGCCTTCCTGCTTGTCTGGTTCCTCGTGCCGCCGTTACAAATGTAAATTATTATTACTACCCTGTGCTGTTCTCTAACACAGCGGGCCGCACTGCTGTGCTAGAGCCTATGGCATAATCATGATAAAATTGGGGAGGAAATGACAAGAAAAACACAATTGATGGTTTCATCGAGAGAGTCCTGGCTTCAGTTGACACTGCCAAGTGCATCCATGTGGCTGTTATACTGGGCTTGTAGCAAACCATCAATCCGTCGAGTAACATTGATCCTTATCGAGACCGGTGGTTTAGATGTCAGAGAGCCAAGCTGGCACCATTGAATCTTTGGTTTGATTATTGAAATCAGCTGCCCTTGATGAAACCGGGTACTTAAGCATCGGGCTTCCACGGTCTCGATCTCTATTCCTTTGTTGATTTAGCTTGGCAGTTATCTGATTTTTTGCCCAGCTCCATATTAGTGTTTTTTTATTTTTAAAATACACATATGCTCATGTTTTAGATAAAGCGGTGACAGTGGTTAGCGCACTGAGTTGTGAACCCAGCGCCAACCTAAGTTTATTTCCCGGCCATTGCTAACATCGGTGTGCGGGTGATAGCTAAAGCACTCCTGGGTATGACCCTTCACGAACCACCACTGTCCGGAAAGGTGAAGTGGCGGCATGATTTCGAGGTGTTAACTACCTTGCCTGGTATGAATGAGGTCGTGGGTTCGATCCCGACCCTGACATCTTGGTCGCATGGATTTTTCTCTGGGTCCTCTGGTTTTTCCTTTCACATTGAACAACATGCACTTAGTATTTAGCTGCTACACATTATAAGCCGCTTCGTTGAGCTATCATTTGTGGCCAGGTCGCTTCTGAAAAATAGATATGTCGCTAACTGGGCCTTACCTGGTAAAATAAATGTAATAGCCCGGTCTACCAGCAGGGCAGGTGAAGTGTGCCACTGGAGCACGTCGCGCCGGTTGCTGGCAGTGAAGGGCATTTAAGGATACAGTGGCCGGTCTGCCAGTAGGTCACGTGATAGGCACGGATGTAGGGTAAAGGTGACATAGGGAATGTGGGGCAGAGCCAGAGCCTTCTGGTGGGTTCCAGAAGGGGGCTTGGCCGAGAGCGGAGCCAGGCCACGCTGGGGAGGATAAAAGGGAGGCCCCGATTGTGGTTCGAGGCTGCTGCAGTTTGGGAATGGAACCCGTCGTCTTCACAAGTCTTCACCTCCTCGTCGGTGTTGGGTCAGGCAGCGTGCCGGCTTTCCTGACCCGTATATAGTTATTCTCTATACTGTGGGAAGTGTAGAATTAACGTGTATGCCTCCTATTATTAATGTCTCTGAATTGACACACTACAGAAGGAAAAACAGCCTAGATTGAATGCTAGGTTTAATTCTCAAATCTTCATCCATCTAAGTAAAGTAAGTCCTCGTTTAACGGGAATAGATGTGTTTCTGAAAAGTTCTGTATTAAGCAAACGTATCAAACACAAACAATTACCC